>NC_035434.2:86726458-87033958 GCF_002127325.2 Helianthus annuus
TCCTGGGCGATTTCTTGCGCACTATGACCCTAATTCTCATTGAGATTCCGTATTTGTATAAACAGTCTGTGATTAGGGATTGTTCATCCAATCTCTATAACGAACTCGTAGCAATAGTAATTCGATCTGTTAAATGTAGGGTTTTTCGTTTCTTTCTAAAATCGCCGCCTTAGTTGCTGTCTTTGAGGTCCTGACTTATTAATTGAGTGTTATTGGTCGCGGTTAACTGAGTTTAATTTAGCTAGATTGATACACTGGATTAATGTGTTAAGGATTTTGATTTCGGCAATAGGGTTCAGGATTAGGGTTTTTCTGATTTCGTTGGTTGGTGGCTGGAGTTGAGTTTTCTGTTGGTGTTACGTGTGCATGGAGGGTAGGAGTGATGGAACAGTACGATGGAGGGTGGAGGCACTCCAGGGACGGAAGACAAAACACCTCCAATTCGTGGTATAGGATTGCGGGTGACGAACATTGAGGGTAACAATATGTTCTCTAGGCGTGGTATTTACTCTACCAACAATCATTCGGTTCTTGATGGGTTGTTGGAAATCTCTAAACCGGTGGAATTGAATACTACATGTGGAGAGAATAACTTGGCGGCGATGAATACCTCCCATGCAAACCTAGTGGAGTTTCGAATCTAAACCCTAGCACGGCAGATATGGGGGTCTTGGGCAGTCAGCTTGGTGTGCAAGGAAGTCAGAATGTTAGTAGGGATTCAGGTAAATCTCCGTTGTCGTATGCGGATTCTATTGGGGCGTCTAGTGGCAGAAAGGTAAATTTTCGAACGCTTGCAAGTCCGGTTGAGAAGGAGGGTTGTGATGTAGTGTTGCCGAAAGAATCTGTTAGGGTTGTTAAAGATAAGCTTGCTAATACGTTATATGGTTACTTTCTTGGTGATCGTGTTGCTTACCCGGTAGTCGAGTATTTCGTGAGGAACAACTGGAAGAAATTTGGCCTCCAAAAGACTATGATGAATGCTAGTGGTTTTTTCTTTTTCAAGTTTGCTGATGAGAGTGGTATGATGAATGCTATGAAAGAAGGTCCTTGGATCATCCGATCACAACCGCTTTTTCTGAATGTATGGTCTCCATCCTCGAAACTGGAAAAGAAGGAAGTTAAAACGGTGCAGCTTTGGGTTAAAATTCACGAGGTTCCTCTTGCGGCATATACAGAGGATGGCTTAAGCATGATTGCAACGGCCATTGGTAAACCAATAGCTTTAGATTCATATACTACCTCAATGTGCTTAGATTCATGGGTCGGAGCAGCTTTGCGAGAGCTCTAGTAGAAATCTCGGCGGACAATGACTTCAAGGAGGAGATCGTGATTGCTGTTCCAGATTTGGAAGGGGATGGGTTTGCTAAGGTAAAGTTGTATGTGGAATATGAATGGAGCCCTCATCGATGCTCTCTTTGCAAGGTTTTTGGGCATAATGATGGGGATTGTCCGAGGCAAATCAGGCAGGTTACGAAGGCTCCGGCTAGTGTTCCAAAAGCTCATAAAGCTCCTAACTCTAAAAGGGACTACGAAAAAAACCAGTGGATAGACAAAGACGGTTCACGGATGTGGATGCTAGGAAAAACGGCAAAAGAGAACTGGGTTTCCGGGTTAACAAACAAAAACAAAGATTTGGATACCGTCCGGTGGGTTAAAACCAGTGGAGAACCGAATAATCAGCCCCATCTTCGAGTTTCTTTTCAAGGAACCCCTTTGATTGTTAAACGGCTCGAGTAATGACCATGAAGCTGGTGGAAAGCGGAGCAGGGGACACGAAAGATGACTCGGATGATGATGAGGTCCAGGAGGTCTACAACGAGACGGCATGAATTTCTTGTTAACGACGCGAGTAAACCTGTAAACTAAACAAGGGGCAAGCACTCCTTTTCAGCGGTTAATAAGTGGTTAGTCTTGCGTCTTGGAATGTAAGGGGGTTGAACCGCCCTCTGAAACAAACGGAGGTTCGTTCAAACTGTTAAGGACTATAGTTTGAGTTTGTGTGCTATTCTCGAGTCGCATGTTGTGTTAGTAGACTGAGTCAAGTGTGCAGATCTGTTTTTTCGCTCATGGGATTGGACTTCTAATGGAGCTCGATGTAGTAAGGTACTAGGATCATTATAGGATGGAATCCCAGCTGTTTTTGATGTTATGGGTTGTTGTCTCAGACTGATCAGGTTATTCATTTACAACTAGTTTTCAAGAAAGATAACAAATTAGCTTTTTGCTCGGTTGTTTATGCGGCTAATTATTATGTGACGCGAAGGGAGCTATGGCACCATCTTTCTATGCACAAAAGGTTTGTTGGCAATAATCCATGGTTATTATGGGAGATTTCAACTCAGCGTTAAATCTAGGAGGATAAATCGGTGGGGGCTTCTTCGGTTACTTGTAGTATGATAGAGTTCCAAGAGTGTGTAGATGATCTCGAAATGCTGGATATTAATCGAACCGGTCTTCATTTCACATGGAGTTCAAAAGCCGAAAAAGGGAATTGGGCTGCTAAAGAAGATTGATAGAGTTCTTGGTAATACCCCTTTCGTAACTAAATTTCCGAATGCTGTTGCTTTTTTCCAGCCGTATCGTCTCTCGGATCATTGCCCGTGTGTTTTAAAGCTCCCAGATGCAGATATCTTGAAACATCGGTCATTTAAATTCGCAAACTTTCTTGTTTTTTAAACCTGAATTTTGCCGATATTGTGAAGAGGATGCTGGGATACTAGAATAAATGAGTGCACCAGGTTCAGCGTTGTCAAACGTCTTTCGGCTTCTTAAGAAGCCTCTCCGTGCTCTGTTATTTAAGCAAGGTAACTTGCATAAAAAAGTTGAGACTCTCCGAGAGAAACTTGATGTCATTCAGAAGTCTATTGATAAACATCCGGATGTTGAGAGTCTTCGGTTAGAGGAAACGACGTTAAGTGCTGAATACAAAGAAGCCTTATTGGATGAGGAGCGTTTTCTGAAACAGAAATCCAAGGTAGACTGGTTGAGAGCGGGGGATATGAACACGGCTTTTTTCCACTCATCGCTTAAGAGCAAAACTCATCATAGCCGTATAGATGTTATCCGTGATACTGGGGGTGTTATACATGAGGGTAATCAGGTGTATCAGGCTATCGTTGATCATTATGAAAAGTTTTTGGGTAGTAGGGGCGATACTCCACTGAATCCGGCTCCGGATTTATTTACTAATGTATTGGATCCGAATATTGCTAGTCATATGTGTAGACAGGTTACTGAAGATGAGGTTAAGAAGGCCATGTTCTCTATTGGCATTGACAAGGCTCCTGGTCCTGACGGCTTCACAGCAGCGTTCTTCAAGAGTGCATGGCATATTGTTGGTAATGACGTCTCAAGAGCGATTATTGATTTTTTTGATACGGGAAATCTTCTCCGAGAGTTAAATCATACTCTTATCGTGCTAGTGCCAAAGGTTCCGTCCCCTTCGGTTGTCACTGAGTTCAGGCCGATAGCTTGTTGTAATGTCATTTATAAATGCATTAGCAAGATTCTGGCGGAGAGAGTGAAGGTGGCTTTGAATAATGTTGTCAGCATAAATCAGTCTGCGTTTGTCCCAGGAAGGAAGATCTCTGACAATATTCTGTTAACCCAAGAATTGATGCACAATTATCATAGGAATTCTGGTCCCCCAAGATGTGCGTTTAAAGTTGATATCCAAAAGGCTTATGACACAGTTGATTGGAAATTCCTTAAGAATATCCTGCTTGGTTTTGGCTTTAATAGCAAGATGGTCAACTGGATCATGGTGTGTGTCTCTACTGCTTCGTACTCTGTTTGTGTTAACGGTAATGTTCACGGGTATTTTAAAGGTAGTCGGGGGCTTCGTCAGGGTGACCCGCTCTCCCCTTATCTTTTTACTTTGGTGATGGAGGTTCTCACGGGTATTCTGCATCATATGATCAGGATCGACTCTTCATTTAAATTTCATAATAAATGTGAGAAGCAGCAGATAATCAACTTATGTTTTGCTGATGATTTGTTCCTGTTTGCTAGGGGGGAAATCGCTTCGGCCAGGTGTATTATGAATTCTCTCTCTGATTTTTCTAAAATGTCGGGGTTGATGCCTAGTATCCAGAAAAGCACGGTGTTCTTTTGTAATGTCCCAAGCTATATAAAAAGTGCTATTCTGAACATTATGCCGTTTAAGGAGGGATCCTTGCCTGTGCGTTATCTTGGTGTTCCCTTAATCTCTTCAGGGCTCGTTTATAAGGATTGTAGTGTTTTGATGGAAAGCCTTGACAAACGAATCAAGCATTGGCGTAACAAACTGCTTTCGTTTGCTGGAAGATTGCAGCTCATTGTTTCCGTCTTGTCTTCTATGCACATTTTCTGGTCATCTGTCTTTCTTTTGCCGAATAGAGTCATTCATGAATTGGAAGCTAAGATGAGGAATTTTTTGTGGTCTCAAGATGTTGCGTTCCATAGAGGTAAAGCGAAGGTGTCTTGGAAAGTCGTTTGTCTTCCAAGTACGAAGGTGGTTTGGGAATTCGGCGATTAGGGGATGTAAACAAAGCTCTCATGACTAATCATATTTGGAGTATTATCACGAAGAGAAATTCGTTGTGGGTGGAGTGGGTGCACAGCTACAGGTTAAGAGGTAAAAATTTCTGGATCTCAAAGATAGTTTCGAATAGCTGCTACTCTTGGAGAAAACTTCTCCAACTTAGGCCACAAATGAGACAATATTTTTGGTCTGATGTCGGAGATGGTACTAGGACCTCGGCTTGGTATGACTCTTGGTGCGAGCTAGGGCCGCTTGGGAATTTCATCTTGCCTAGAACTATTGCTAATGCAGGTTTTCGGCTTGAGGATTCTGTTTCTCAAATTCAGTTAAACGGTGAGTGGAAATGGCCGGTTGCTTGGAGGGATTTATTCCCAGTCCTAATTCAGCTTGATCAATTTCAAATCACACCGAACAAACTTGACAGAGTCATGTGGCGAGATGGTAATGAGAGGACAGATTTTTCGACCTCGTGTGTGTGGAATTCGATTCGGTTTAAGGAGACGGAAGTGGAATGGAGTACTATAGTCTGGTTTGCTCAATGTATACCGCGGCATGCGTTTCTCATGTGGCTGATCATGCGAGGTAAATTACTTACGCAGGATAAGATTCTACAATGGGATTTCTCTCGTCGGAAAAATATGAACATGATGTGTTGTTTATTATGCTATGCTAATCATGATTCCCATAGCCATTTGTTCTTTGAATGTAATTATTCGACAAAGGTTTGGGATATAGTGAAACGAAAGGTGGGCATGGATTCGGTTCAACCCAAATGGGCAGATATTGTAGATTGGTTGATTATTCGATCCAAATCTAAACTAGCTACGGATTATGTAGCTAGAGTGGTGGTCGCGGCTACGGCTTACATTATTTGGCAGGAGCGAAATGCTAGGATTTTCAAAAACCAGCTAAGACCGCCAGAGACTGTTGGTGCTCATATTATACAATTGGTTCGATACAAATTAATGGGTGCGAGACTGAAGAATACTGGTAACGTTCGCAGGCTTCTAAGCGAATGGGATGTTCATGGCAAAGAGTTATTGGACGATGGTGGCTAACTAGTTGTTGAATTGTTTTTTGTTTTCCTAGTGGTCAGGCTAGTAGTTTTTTGAGTTTGGTTTTGTAGTTGCTTGATTGTGGTTTATTTGGTTTACTTTCATGAGGTATGTCTCATGATTGAACTAGTGTAGACTCACTACACTACTTGGTTTGTATTTGTTTGTTGATATATAAAATCACCGGGGTAACCCTTTACCCAAAAGAATAAACCTAAGTTTAAATCAAATGCTATTGTGGTTTCTGTGCACTGAATTTCATAATTATGTACGCGTCCATAATTACGTAATTCCTTGCATAGTCCACACAGTGTATTTGATAATGTGTAGGGAGGAACCAAATGAACGAACCTGTGATGAGCATGACTAGACCATCATTGAGTCCTTTAGATCAATAAATGATCTTTTAAAACAGACTACCTAGAAGTCTTTCCAGCTATATCACATATCATTCTTGACCAGATGTTGAATCAATCTTTAACTAGACCACTCAAGGGGTCTTTTTCGAAATATGAAATGGCACTTATATAATCCAAGGGTCTTAACTACCACGTAGAAGCCCATTAAGGATTTAAGGTAGTACCTTTGAATATCCTACTATGAATCCCTCATATGAAGATATGGGAGATTCTATGAGGATTTCGAAAACAAATCGGATCGCACAAAACACAAAGGAGAACACATAAACACATAATCACAAAATCGCATAATTGATTAATTCGACCTTTAATTTGTTATCTTTGGACCAGGGTATTTAAAGTACGCCAGGAATCCAATCCGTGGATTTCATTTGGCACTTTAAATATTTCCAAGAGTCTAACCATGAAGATAGGAAGATCTTAATAGGAATTCGGTTCTTGATGGTAAGCTTATCAAGCTTACGATAATAGATACACATACAAAAAGATCCATCTTTCCTTTTCACAAAGAGGGCAGGAGCTCCCCAAGGTGAAAAAGCTCGGACAGATGGATCCTTTTCTCAAATAACAATGGGTTTTTAAAAGAAATGAGCGTTTAAGGTTCTAGGGGAGATCACAAGTGATCATGGGATTGACAGAACTACACGAGCAGTTTGTCTTTGTGTTGACATTACAAGGTTGCTTCAAACATTCATGCAATTGCAGTAGTTTAAAATAAAACCACAAATTTTATTTATATAACAACCGCATTGTCTGTTAAATGTTTAAAAGATAACAACCAGAAGAAATACAAAATACTAATTGTTTAAAGCTGCATCATCGATCACCTCGTTGATGTTAAACACTCGTCCACGAGCGGGATTCACATTCACGTTCGCGTTCGGATTTGGGTTAACATTCGCATTCGCGTTTACCAATCTCGGGCAATTGTTGCGAAAATGACCCATTTCTCCGCAATTGAAACATGAACCAGGTGGGAATCTCACAGCATTCCCTTGAGCTTGTGCTGGAACCTGGGCAGCCTGATTTTGATCAAAACGACAAGTATTGGCCAAATGCCCAAGCCTACCACATGTAGCACACTGTTTACAGGCCTGTTGGGCAACATGGTGACCATTACATCGAGTGCAGTGAGGTGCGGTACCAGCATATGCTTTCTTTGCAGGAGGTTGAGTCGGTGGGTTCTGAGGGTTCTGTGCAGTCTGATTGGTGACAGCGAAGTTTTGGGAAGCCTTGCGCTTCCTTGACTTCTTCGATGCCTCATCCTGCTTCTCACCCTTACCCTTTTCAGAATCGGTTGACTTCTTTTTATCACCCTTGCGGGTGAGTTTACCCTTCCTGACTTGAGATTCAGTCAGGGTAGCAGACAACTCGATCGCTTGACGAACGGTAGTAGGATTAACGCCAGTCAGGATGTCCTGAATGGAGTCGGGTAAACCATCGATATACCTCTCAATTGCCTTATCCAACGGGGTAACCATCGTGGGACACAACAAACTAAGCTCTTCAAATCGATCCGTATAAGCACGGTGTTCTCCCCCGACTTGTTTCAAATCGTCAAATTCTCGTTCCAACACTCGAATCTCGTGTCGGGGACAGAACTCTCTCATCATGAGAGCTCGGAGCTCATCCCAAGTCTGTGCTAGTGCCACTTCGGCACCCCTATCACGCATCACTCCGTTCCACCATGTAAGAGCTCGCTTCTCAAATACGCTTGAAGCAAACTCAACTTTGCGCGCATTCGGACACTGCACATGTCTGAATGTGCTCTCGATACTCTCAAACCATTGCAGGAGTGCGGTTGCTCCTTGTGACCCAGAAAACTTAAGCGGCTTCGCAGAATTGAAATTCTTGAAATTACACGGTGCATTGTTGTTGTTATTATTGTTATTGTATAGCTCGTGGATTTGGGTCACAATGCCTGGAAGCACAGCAGCCATTTGTTGAGAGACAAGGGCTGCGAGTTCCTCAGCAGTATAAGTTCGAGCATTGGTTTGAGTATTGCGTCGTGGAGGCATTGTCTAAAAAGGAAACATGGGAAACGCGTGAGGTTGACAATTGGAGGAACAAAAGAGGTATTGAAAATATCAACACCACACAAGGAAGGCGATCATTTGTTCGTTACCTTGAACAAACAAACGACACGCAGTGACAAATCAAAGTAAATAGGTCAAAATAATGTATCGCGAAGACATGCTCGCCTATAAGTGAACACTCACCCCAAGAGTTCCCAGGTAAGAGTGACTGGTCCGATAATGCGGATTTGTACGAACACTCTAGCCTTAGACAGAAAACTCAGGGTACAGGCATTCACTCTTCCAGTTTGCACGTGTTCACATTATTTAAACCCAAACTTTGACGAGATTTTGAAAACTCGAAAGGCACAAAGCCAAAGATGAATCAGACTGGAAGGGTTCAAAACCTTATAATAGAAGGTTCAAAACCTAGTAATCAATCATCTAAGGATAGATGATTAATTTTCGAAGCGGATTCGTTATTGTGTTCTTGTTGTGGTTATCACCTAAGGATAGGTGACAATATTGTTTTAAAATTTCTAAACACAAGTAAACTTGTGTTAGGGTCCTAAAGTTATAGTCTAGGTCAAAGCAATGCTAATAACCTAATTCCCTATAACCATTGGCTCTGATACCAACTCTTCTTATTGATACCAACTCTTCTGTCACACCCCGGCCGCGTAAAACAACAAACCGCGGCGGGAACGCCGGGGAGGTGAGTGGCGACAGAATTATTGTTTCAACAACCATGGCAATTAAAGTTATGTATTATTAAAATTTAAGTTACATTGTCTTTGAGTTCACACTAAACTAACATAATAACTGTCTTTTAAGTCACTAAGGCCCGAGTCCGCCTAAGTGTAGCACAAGCATCATCATGCATTAGCACCTGAAACACATGTAAAAATAGGTACGTCAGCATAAAAATGCCTGTGAGATACATAGGTTTTGTTTATGCAGATTCATGACTTGTATTTGAAAGGAGAGTTTAATAAAATGTAGTCATGAACCTTGTAAAATGTTTTCCTTTGTAAAACCATGTGAAAATCAATGAAAATCAAATGATGATGAAATGATAATGCATGGTTAAATGAATAACCAAGTAAAAGTGAATTTGTATAAAATATGTAATTTGTAAAACAATGTCATGTTTATGTATGAAATGTTTCATGTGTTGCCCAAGTGGTTTATATAACGCAACGATGTATAATACGATAAAAGCACTTATATATAGGAAGTACCAGCGGCGTATCCACCATGCTTTTATCATATGACACATAGCCCCGTTACATAAGTCACTTATCGATAACCAATCAAAATGTCTTGTTTCATGTCAAAATGTGTATGTGTAAACCGTGTACGATGTCATGTGTATCAGGTATAACCAATGAAATGCATAGCAAGTAGGAAATCATCTGCTTAACTATGTAATGATGTCTAATGTGAAAACAAATGTCATGTATGGTGAATAACTAGAAGTTACTCAACCCCATAGAAAATGTACAAAACATGTTTTTGAATAAACCTAAGTTTAAATCAAATGTTATGCTTTGCAGAAAAACAATGCTTTATGATTACAAACATTTATGCAGTAATGTTAATCACATACATTCAAGCCTTGAGACTGTGGCGACAAACCCTTAAACGAATTAAAGGTTCATCTAAAGTTATGTTGTCGGATTCTGTCATCCCCAACTTCCAAACAAACCCAGGAAGTCGGAAACGAGAGTTGTCAATTCCTATGGTACCATTACATAAGTCCGAGCGGCGTAGCTAATGTTAATGAATGTATTATTGTCCCGATTGAACATACCAAATGTCATAACCAATGTAGCATGTGAAAACCATGTACTAGGAATGCTAAGTAAACATGCCTAGTAGAAATGTTCATGTAAAAGCAATGTGCTAGCATGCTCAGTAAACATACATAGCAGAAACGTCATGTAAAACAATGTGCTACATATGCTAAGTAAACATATGCAACAAATGTGTAACAAATCAATGTGCTAGCATGCTTGACATACATAGCAAAACACAATGGAAAGCATGTACTATATATGTACTAGGTGAAACTAGCATGTTTATGTCATAAAAGCATGAAATGCACAAAAGTAACATGTATGTACATGTGTATCACCCCAAAATATTTGAAAACGGTAAAAGAGGGGAACTATGTACTCACTTGGGATTGCTAATTAGTCTTGAGAATAAGACCAATTTAAGCTCCAAGGGTCACGGAATCAACCGGCACCTAGTATAGGTAACTATGTTAATAATCGGCTCCTAAATCGGGAGATAGGATAGAATGAGGTTCTATAAATCAAATGAGTGATTGAACTCATATGATATGATTTATTAGTCCCAACATTCTGATTGGAAGGCCTACCTAAGTGCTTTTGACCCGTTTCGACACATTATGGTAACATAAGCTACTATAAGGCGTCGTTAGCGTAAAACTATGATCGGATGGTTAACTATGTGCTATGTCAAGTCTTACATGCCCAATTATCCCTAAACATGTTACTAAATCAGATTACATGTCAAAATTATGTTCACATAGTCAAAATACGGATTTATGCTTCAAAAAGGGCATTTTGGTCATTTCCTATGGGCATACAAGCTAACAAGCAAATGACTAACCATTCCTATGTGATCATAAGGTATAACCTCAGTGGTTATTACCTATGCATCTATGATCACTAACTAAGCTTGGTCGGATCCTAAAGATCGACCAAACGGGTCGGGTTCGGAAGTATAAGCGGTTGTTTAGACCGCTTACCTTGCGACCCTAAACAAGCACAAACTAATAGTGTCGAGTTAGACATGTCAAAACATGTCTAACCTACTGATTTGGTATCAAAACAAAGTGTTTTGATACCCTAAAGTAGTTCCGTTGCAAAATGCGTGCTAAAACGCATTTTGACCGAAACTTTGACTCGACACTACAACTAGCTAACGTGGTAATCAGCGGTTATAATCACGAAGGATTATAACTATCGTGATTACAATCACGTTTCAAAGTTCAATTGAACTTTGACTTGACCAATTGATGGTCAAAACCGAAAGTCAAACTGTTGGCAAAACGTTTGACTTTCTGCACTACATAAGGAAAAAGGAAATAAAAAGAATGAAAGAAGCTCACTTAAGGTCCTTGCTATCTTTTCTACAAGAAGACAAAGTCCCAAATGCTTGAGAGAGAGCTCCAAAGCAGATGTGAAGAGAGGAATGAGTGAATGAGCAAAGAAATGAGTTGATGGAGCATGGTATTTATAGTTGGAGAAGAACAAGATCACTCCAAGTGTTTTTCTTAGTCATTAAGCATGAAATCACAACCATACATTTGTTAGGAGCAGGTGCAAAGCCTTGGAGAGGTGGTAACTTGGTTACCACACAAAGAAATTGCAAGATTGGCCCCTGAATTTACAAACTGTTGCTGAAAACACACTTTCTGCCCAGATGTGATGCTCGCGTAGCGCGACGGCATAGGCAGTAGGTGCTCGCGCTACGCTACCATGTATCAGGTTCAGCAAAGTTTCAAAAATGGCAGAAATGGTCCCTGCACGTGTTTAAAGCCTTTTTCGATGCGTTTAAACCCCGTTATCCTTATTTCAAGGCTCTAAAATGAAGTTAAAGTATAGGGGACTCAAAACATGCTCAAAAACATCTCGGATGTCGGTTCGTTTGATCGTAAAATTGCGTTGTTCGGTTAATTACGACGGAAGTCGTAACGAACGCAAAACCGATCCAAATTAAGTGACGAATGGAATTTTTGCATGGCGATCACTAAAATAAAAATATTTTAGTGTGTACAAAAATTTTGGATGTCCAGATGTGTCCAGAACGTAAGATATGCGCGAAAATGCAAACTTACGTCGTTTTTGACACTTTTAGTCCCTGTAAGATCATGTAAGCATGTTTTTGCACACCGAACCTATCAAAGCTTATTTCTAAGCCATGTTTAGGTTATTTATGGTATGTTTAACTTATGATCAAGTTCCGGACTGTACGTTGCCTTACGAAACGGCAGACTTTCGCAAGTTGACGCAAATAGTCCCTGAGAGCGAATAAACTTGTTTTTGCCATACCAAAGCCTTTAAAACTTATTTCTAAGTTATGTAAAGGTTATTTAAGGTATGTTAAGTTTATGATGATGTTCCGGAGTGTTTGTCGCGTTAAACTGATCGTGTTTACGCATCAGTTTGCGTATAACTTTCCAGAAAACGATATAGAGTTCAAAATCGATCAAAAATCAACATGGGCACAAAACCAAACATAAATGACAAACATTGGGATCAAAACAAACTGTTTTATTAATATTGTATTGTTCAGAGTTTGTAAAAATGATATCACAAGCACAGATGTCACAGTCTCCCCTACTTCAGGAAATTTCGTCCCGAAATTTATTTAGAGGAAACTTGTGAGAATAGATGCGGATATTTCGCTTTCATCTGATCTTCACGTTCCCAAGTAAACTCTGGGCCACGTTTAGATTCCCAGCGAACTTTGACCAATTTAATCCGCTTGCCTTTCAACTGTTTAAACGAACGGTCTACTATCTCCACAGGTTTCTCAACGAAGTGCATTGTATTATCAACACGAATTTCATCAAGTGGTATGTGGAGGTTCTCATCAGCTAAACACTTTCTGAGATTGGACACGTGGAATGTTGGATGAACATTTCCAAGTTCAGGAGGTAGCTCAAGTCTGTAGGCTACTTTTCCGATTCTTTCAACGATCTTAAATGGTCCAACATAACGAGGTGCAAGTTTTCCTTTCTTCCCAAATCTAATCACACCTTTCCAGGGGGATACCTTGAGTAGGACGTGATCACCAACTTGGAATTCCAAGGGCTTGCGTCGTCGATCCGCGTAACACTTCTGACGGCTTCTAGCTGTCTGAAGGTTTTCACGAATCTTCTTGACCTTATCTGTAGTCTCTAGAATGAGTTCAGGTCCAGTAAGCTGAGCTTCACCTATCTCATTCCAGCAGACCGGTGAACAACATTTTCGACCGTATAAAGCTTCAAAAGGAGCCATATTGATGCTAGAGTGATAACTGTTGTTGTAAGAGAATTCGATCAAAGGTAGATGCGAATCCCAACTACCACCAAAGTCAATCACACACGCTCTAAGCATATCCTCCAGTGTCTGGATTGTTCTCTCAGATTGACCATCTGTCTGCGGATGGTACGCTGAGCTTAAATGAAGTTGAGTACCCATGGCAGATTGCATGGTTCTCCAAAAGCGAGACGAGAATCGAGCATCTCTGTCTGATATAATGTTCAAAGGAACACCATGTCGAGATACAATCTCATCAACATATATCTTGGCAAGATCGTCAGCAGATAGACTCTCACGGATTGGCAAGAAGTGTGCTGACTTTGTAAGACGATCAACAACAACCCAAATGGCGTCATGACCCTTCTTAGTGCGCGGTAACTTGGTAATGAGATCCATAGAAATGTTTTCCCATTTCCAAATCGGAATCTCTGGTTGCTCTAATAATCCAGAGGGATGTTGATGTTCTGCCTTAACCTTAAGACAAGTAAGGCATTCTGAAACATATAAGGTAATGTCTTTCTTCATACCCGGCCACCAGTACTGGGTTCGAAGATCCTTATACATTTTGTCTGCACCAGGATGAATAGAATAACGAGACTTGTGAGCTTCATCCATAAGCAGAGTGCGAAGATCGTCGATACTTGGGACCCACAAACGGCCCGTGTAATAGAAAATCCCAAAATCTCTTAGTTCAAGCTCAGGATTAGTATGACATGGTAACTCTTTACCCATCAAGTCTTGTGCAACACAAGTATGTTGAGCAAGTATGTTGAGCCTGAATTATGCGAGATTGAATGTCAGATCGAACCTGAACACAGTGAAGCTTGACACGTTCCTTACGACTTAATGCGTCAGCCACGACATTCGCTTTACCAGGATGGTAGCGAATTTCGCAATCGTAGTCGTTTAGGAGTTCAACCCAACGTCGTTGCCTCATGTTTAGTTCTTTCTGATTGAAGATATGTTGGAGACTCTTGTGGTCAGTAAACACTACACACTTTGTACCGTAAAGGTAGTGTCTCCAGATTTTAAGAGCAAAGATTACTGCACCTAACTCAAGATCATGAGTGGTGTAGTTCTTCTCGTGCACTTTCAGCTGTCTTGATGCATAGGCTATAACTTTGTTTCTTTGCATAAGAACACAGCCAAGACCTAAATTGGATGCATCACAGTACACGACAAAATCGTCGTTACCCTCGGGCAAAGATAGAATAGGTGCATCACAAAGCTTCTGTTTCAAGGTCTGGAAAGCTTCTTCCTGTTTGGATCCCCACTCAAAAGGTTTGCTTTTCTGAGTCAAAGTAGTGAGAGGAACCGCAATCTTGGAGAAGTTTTCTATGAAACGGCGGTAGTAACCCGCTAGACCAAGAAATGAACGAACCTCGGTAGGAGTAGTAGGAGTATCCCAATCCTTAATCGCACTGATTTTGGCGGGATCTACATGAATACCTTGTTCGTTGACGATGTGCCCTAAAAATTGAACTTCCTTAAGCCAGAATTCACACTTGGAGAACTTGGCGAAAAGTTGTTCTTTCTTTAGGAGCTCCATTGTAAGACGAAGATGTTGTTCATGATCAGCTCGAGTCTTAGAATAGATCAAAATATCATCAATGAAGACGATAATGAACTTGTCCAAATAAGGCTTACAAACCCTATTCATCAAGTCCATGAAAACAGCAGGAGCATTTGTTAAACCGAAAGGCATAACAGTAAACTCATAATGACCATATCGAGTACGGAAAGCTGTCTTGGGAATATCTTCTTCGAGAACTCGAAGTTGATGATACCCAGAACGTAGATCAATCTTTGAAAAGCATGTAGCACCCTGTAGCTGATCAAAGAGATCATCAATGCGAGGTAGGGGATATCGATTCTTGATGGTAAGCTTGTTAAGCTCACGGTAATCGATACACATCCTAAAAGATCCATCTTTCTTTTTCACAAATAGGACAGGAGCACCCCAAGGTGAAAAGCTTGGACGGATGAATCCTTTGTCAGATAGCTCCTGAAGCTGCTTAGACAACTCTTGCATCTCAGACGGTGCAAGACGATAAGGTGATTTAGCAATGGGATTTGCACCAGGTACAAGATCGATGCGAAACTCAACTTGGCGTACAGGGGGTAAACCAGGTAATTCTTCAGGAAATACCTCTGGATAATCCCGAACAACAGGGATATCTTGGATTGTCTTACCCTTGCCTTTATCCTCTACGACATGTGCTAAGAAAGCAACATATTTCTTGCGTAGATATTTGCGGGCTTGGGTACATGACATGAGTTTAACGGGTTTCTCCCCATGAACTTCTAAGATCTCACCAGTCGAAAACGGTATACGAACCAACTTCTCAAAACATACCACCTCTGCATGGTACTTGGATAACCAATCCATTCCAACTATAACATCAAAGCTCCCGAGTTACATCGGTGTGAGGTCGATAGGGAAAAGATGGTCATTGAGATTCAACTGGCAATTTCGAAGAGCAGAGTCGAGGACAACAGGTTCACCACTAGCTACTTCTACTGTCAAGGGCTTTCCTAGTTTTGTTCTAGTCATCGCAAGCAAAGGCTCAAATGCTAAGGACACAAAACTCTTATCGGCACCCGAATCAAATAGAACAGAAGCAGGATGGTTATTAACAAGGAACGTACCGTTCACCACTTCGTTATCCGCACGCGCCTCATTTGCATTCAGATTAAAAGCTCTACCACGAGCTGGTGTCTGATTTGCATTTACCAACCTCGGGCAATTGTTCCTATAGTGGGTCAGATCCCCACAGTTGAAACACGAACCAGGCGGAAAGTGAGGTCGTGCAGGATTCTGGGCAGGGTTTTGCACTGCTGGGTTTTGAGCTGCCTGATTCTGATTAGGAGCAAAGCGGCAGGTGTTTGCAAGATGACCAGACTTGCCACAATTCGTGCAAATATGGCATTGCATCTGTGGCTGGTGGTGGCTGTTACATCTGTTGCACAGAGATGCATTTCCCGCATACTGCCTCTTGGCAGCAGGTTGTGCAGCCTGATTCTGTGCTGCCTGATTGGTAGCAGCCTGGTTAGTCTGAGCAGTGACCGCGAAATTCTTGGAAGCCTTACGCTTCCTAGATTTCTTTGAAGACTCAGCAGCCTTCTTGCCCTTACTCTCCTTGGCGCTATCAGACTGTTTCTGTTTCTTATCACCTTTCCTGTGGAGTTTACCCTTCTTGATTTGGGATTCAGTAAGGGTAGCAGCTAGCTCAATGGCCTGTCGGACGGTAGTAGGGTGACTGCCAGTTACAATATCCTGAACAGGATCTGGCAAACCGTCTATGTACCTCTCAATAGCCTTATCCAAAGGCGTGACCATAGTCGGACAGAGCAAGCTTAACTCCTCATATCTGTCAGTGTAAGCCCGGTGTTCACCACTGACTTGCTTCAGATCATTGAACTCATCTTCGAGTGCCCTCTGCTCATGTCGAGGACAAAATTCTCTTATCATGAGAGTCCTGAGTTCCTCCCAAGTCTGACCCAAAGCAACATCAGCACCTCTATCTCTCATTACCCCATTCCACCAGGTAAGAGACCTCTTCTGGAATACACTCGAAGCAAACTCGACCTTACGGTTGTTCGGACACTGAACATGGCGAAATGTGCTCTCAAGACTCTCAAACCACTGGAGAAGCCCAGTTGCTCCTTCAATACCACTAAACTTGAGTGGTTTAGCCGAGTTAAACTGTTTAAAGTTGCACAGAGCAGGTGCATTAGCATTGTTATTGATGGCTTGGTTTATTTGAGTTATGAGACCAGGTAGCATAGCAGCCATCTGCTGTGCTATAATAGCTGCCAGTTCGGCATCAGGTTGAGGAACGTTACGTCGAGGAGGCATTCTAAAAGAGGAAACATGAGAGAAAACGAGTGAGATGATGTGATGAAAAGATGAGATAACAATAAAATTGACAAAAAGCAAGGAAGGTGGTCATTTGTTTGTTACCACAAAGCAAACAAACAACACACAGTGACAAAAAGTCGGGGAGTGGTATCAGAGCCAATGGTTATAGGGAATTAGGTTATTAGCATTGCTTTGACCTAGACTATAACTTTAGGACCCTAACACAAGTTTACTTGTGTTTAGAAATTTTAAAACAATACTGTCACCTATCCTTAGGTGATAACCACAACAAGAACACAATAACGAATCCGCTTAGAAAATTAATCATCTATCCTTAGATGATTGATTACTAGGTTTTGAACCTTCTATTATAAGGTTTTGAACCCTTCCAGTCTGATTCATCTTTGGCTTTGTGCCTTTCGAGTTTTCAAAATCTCGTCAAAGTTTGGGTTTAAATAATGTGAACACGTGCAAACTGGAAGAGTGAATGCCTGCACCCTGAGTTTTCTGTCTAAGGCTAGAGTGTTCATACAAATCCGCATTATCGGACCAGTCACTCTTACCTGGGAACTCTTGGGGTGAGTGTTCACTTATAGGCGAGCATGTCTTCGCGATACATTATTTTGACCTATTTACTTTGATTTGTCACTGCGTGTCGTTTGTTTGTTCAAGGTAACGAACAAATGATCGCCTTCCTTGTGTGGTGTCGATATTTTCAACACCTCTTTTGTTCCTCCAATTGTCAACCTCACGCGTTTCCCATGTTTCCTTTTTAGACAATGCCTCCACGACGCAATACTCAAACCGATGCTCGAACTTATACTGCTGAGGAACTCGCAGCCCTTGTCTCTCAACAAATGGTTGCTGTGCTTCCAGGCATTGTGACCCAAATCCACGAGCTATACAATAACAATAATAACAACAACAATGCACCATGTAATTTTAAAAATTTCAATTCTGCGGAGCCGCTTAAGTTTTCTGGGTCACAAGGAGCAACCGCACTCCTGCAATGGTTTGAGAGTATCGAGAGCACATTCAGACATGTGCAGTGTCCGAATGCGCGCAAAGTTGAGTTTGCTTCAAGCGTATTTGAGAAGCGAGCTCTTACATGGTGGAACGGAGTAATGCGTGATAGGGGTGCTGAAGTGGCACTAGCACCAACTTGGGAAGAGCTTCGAGCTCTCATGATGAGAGAGTTCTGTCCCCGACACGAGATTCGAGTGTTGGAACGAGAATTTGACGATTTGAAACATATCGGGGGAGAACACCGTGCTTATACGGATCGATTTGAGGAGCTTAGTTTGTTGTGTCCCACGATGGTAACCCCGTTGGATAAGGCAATTGAGAGGTATATCGATGGTTTACCCGACTCCATTCAGGACATCCTGACTGGCGTTAATCCTACTACCGTTCGTCAAGCGATCGAGTTGTCTGCTACCCTGACTGAATCTCAAGGCAGGAAGGGTAAACTCACCCGCAAGGGTGATAAAAAGAAGTCAACCGATTCTGAAAAGGGTAAGGGTGAGAAGCAAGATGAGGCATCGAAGAAGTCAAGGAAGCGCAAGGCTTCCCAAAACTTCGCTGTCACCAATCAGACTGCACAGAACCCTCAGAACCCACCGACTCAACCTCCTGCATAGAAAGCATATGCTGGTACCGCACCTCACTGCACTCGATGTAATGGTCACCATGTTGCCCAACAGGCCTGTAAACAGTGTGCTACGTGTGGTAGGCTTGGGCATTTGGCCAATACTTGTCGTTTTGGTCAAAATCAGGCTGCCCAGGTTCCAGCACAAGCTCAAGGGAACGCTGCGAGATTCCCACCTGGTTCATGTTTCAATTGCGGAGAAATGGGTCATTTTAGCAACAATTGCCCGAGATTGGTAAATGCGAATGCGAATGTTAACCCAAATCCGAACGCGAACGTGAATGTGAAACCCACTCGTGGACGAGTGTTTAACATCAACGAGGCGATCGATGATACAGCTTTAAACAATTAGTATTTTGTATTTCTTCTGGTTGTTATCTTTTAAACATTTAACAGACAATGCGGTTGTTATATAAATAAAATTTGTGGTTTTATTTTAAACTACTGCAATTGCATGAATGTTTGAAGCAACCTTGTAATGTCAACACAAAGACAAACTGCTCGTGTGGTTCTGTCAATCCCATGATCACTTGTGATCTCCCCTAGAACCTTAAACGCTCATTTCCTTTAAAAAAACCCATTGTTATTTGAGAAAAGGATTCATCTGTCCGAGCTTTTTCACCTTGGGGAGCTCCTGCCCTCTTTGTGAAAAGGAAAGATGGATCTTTTTGTATGTGTATCTATTATCGTAAGCTTGATAAGCTTACCATCAAGAACCGAATTCCTATTAAGATCTTCCTATCTTCATGGTTAGACTCTTGGAAATATTTAAAGTGCCAAATGAAATCCACGGATTGGATTCCTGGCGTACTTTAAATACCCTGGTCCAAAGATAACAAATTAAAGGTCGAATTAATCAATTATGCGATTTTGTGATTATGTGTTTATGTGTTCTCCTTTGTGTTTTGTGCGATCCGATTTTGTTTTCGAAATCCTCATAGAATCTCCCATATCTTCATATGAGGGATTCATAGTAGGATATTCAAAGGTACTACCTTAAATCCTTAATGGGCTTCTACGTGGTAGTTAAGACCCTTGGATTATATAAGTGCCATTTCATATTTCGAAAAAGACCCCTTGAGTGGTCTGGTTAAAGATTGGTTCAACATCTGGTCAGGAATGACATGTGATATAGCTGGAAAGACTTCTAGGTAGTCTGTTCTAAAAGATCATTTATTGATCTACAGGACTCAATGATGGTCTAGTCACGCTCATCACAGGTTCGTTCATTTGGTTCTTCCCTACACATTATCAAATACACTGTGTGGACTATGCAAGGAATTACGTAATTATGGACGCGTACATAATTATGAAATTCAGTGCACAGAAACCACAGTAAGATTTATCATGTGTAAGAACTGATAGTGGCAACAATGACGGAATGTGAACGATGTAATGGAGGTACGGTGGACGCACCAATGACACTTCATATACTTGTATATAAGTGTCCCTCTTACACTGCAAGCATGATGTTATTAAAGTTACTAGAAGTTCAGAACCCAACCAGTATTGTCTTATCTTTCCGACTTCATGTTTCGAGCTCTCACAAGTTTCCTCTGATTAAATTTCGGGACGAAATTTCCTGAAGTAGGGGAGACTGTGACATCTGTGCCTCCAAGACCATCGAACAAATACCAAATCAATGAAATATTGTATTTCATACTTGGAATTTGTATAAATATGTGTATCATTTACACATATCAATTCTCGTTCGATTTCAAGCTCTAAATCGCTTTCTGGAAGGTTATACGCGATCTGATGCGTAAATATAACCAGTTTAATGCAACAAACACTCCGGAATAGTGACATAGGCTTAACATACCTTAAATAACCTTTACATAACTTAGAAATAAGTTTTGGATGGTTTGGTATACCGAAATCAAGTTTATTCGATCGCAGGGACTATTTATGTCAAACTGCGAAACTATACCGATTCGTATGGTGTCGAACAGTCCGGAACTTGATCATAAGTTAAACATACCATATATAACCTAAAAATGGCTTAGAAATAAGCTTTGATAGGTTCGGTGTGCGAAAACATGCTTATATGATCTTTCAGGGACTAAAAGTGTCAAAAACGACGTAAGTTTGCATTTTCGCGCATATCTTACGTTCTGGACACATCTGGACATCCAAAATTTTTGTTCACACTAAAATATTTTTATTTTAGTGATCGCCATGCAAAAATTCCATTCGTCGCTTAATTTGGATCGATTTTGCGTTCGTTACGACTTCCGTCGTAATTAACCGAACAACGCGATCGTACGACCAAACGAACCGACATCCGAGATGTTTTTGAGCATGTTTTGAGTCCCCTATACTTTAACTTCATTTTAGAGCCTTGAAATGAGGTTAACGGGGTTTAAACGCATCGAAAAAGGCTTTAAACACGTGCAGGGACCATTTCTGCCATTTTTGAAACTTTGCTGAACCTGATACATGGTAGCGTAGCGCGAGCACCTACTGCCTATGCCGTCGCGCTACGCGAGCGTCACATCTGGGCAGAAAGTGTGTTTTCAGCAACAGTTTGTAAATTCAGGGGCCAATCTTGCAATTTCTTTGTGTGGTAACCAAGTTACCACCTCTCCAAGGCTTTGCACCTGCTCCTAACACTTGTATGGATGAGATTTATTGCTTAATGGCTAAACAATCCACTTGTGATGATCTTGTTCATCACCAACAAGTATAAATAGCCAAGCCATCCATTGTTTCATTTGCTCATTCCTCATTTCCTCCCTTCTTATCTGCTTTGGAAGCTCTCTCAACTGATTTGGGACTTGTCTTCTTTGTAGAAAAGATAGCAAGGACTATTGTGAGCCTTCTTTCATTCTTTTTCTTGCTTTTTCCTTATGTAGTGCAGAAAGTCAAACAGTTTGGCCAACAGTTTGACTTTCGGTTTTGACCATCAATTGGTCAAGTCAAAGTTCAATTGAACTTTGAAACGTGATTGTAATCACGATAGTTATAATCCTTCGCGATTATAACCGCTGATTACTACGTTATCTAGTTGTAGTGTCGAGTCAAAGTTTCGGTCAAAATGCGTTTTAGCACGCATTTTGCAACGGAACTACTTTAGGGTATCAAAACACTTTGTTTTGATACCAAATCAGTAGGTTAGACATGTTTTGACATGTCTAACTCGACACTATTAGTTTGTGCTTGTTTAGGGTCGTAAGATAAGCGGACTAAACAACCGCTTATACTTCCGAACCCGACCCGTTTGGTCGATCTTTGGATCCGACCAAGCTTAGTTAGTGATCATAATTTCATAGGGAATAACCACTGAGGTTATACCTTATGATCACGTAGGATCGGTTAGTCATTTGCTAGTTAGCTTGTATGCCCGTAGGAAATGACCAAAATGCCCTTTTGAAGCTAAAATCCGTAATTTGACTATGTGAACATATTTTTGATTTGTAATCTGATTTAGTAATATGTTTAGGGATAATTGGGCATGTAAGACTTGGCATAGCACATAGATTACCGTCCGAACATAGTTATACGCTAACGACGCCTTATAGTAGCTTATGTTACCATAATGTGTCGAAACGGGTCAAAAGCACTTAGGTAGGCCTTTCAATCAGAATGTTGGGACTATTAAATCATACCATATGAGTTTAATTACTCATTTGATTCATAGAACCTCATTCTATCCTATCTCCCGATTTAGGTGTCGATTTATTTATCTAGCAATCCGATACTAGGTACCACTTGATTCCTTGATTGCCCGTGCATCGATAGTTCACAAAATCAAGGATACCCTACAATCTCAAGTGAGTACATAGTTCCCCTATTTTACTGTTTTCAATTGTTTTGGGGTGATTCATATGTACAAAACGAATTTCAAGGTTTAAACGATAATTTCAAAAACGATGGTTTATACTAAACTAATAACGATTTCAATAAGGTGAACGAGACTTGTTGGTTGTGATTACATAACGAATGACATTCATTAGCTCTGATCAAGCCGACCAGTATTAGGTTATGGTACCATAGGATCTGACAAATCCCGTTATCAGACTACACCCATGGTTATGTGTGGGGGTTATGTAGGTAATGACCGAACCTGATGATTGTTAACTTACCCTTTGGTGGTTTGTTAATACGAAACGAGAAACGAGTTAAACGAGTCACGAAGGTTTGAATGTTATTAACGAGACGACCAAAAGTATTTTTCACTATTAAAACGAATACGATTTTGGGTCGAGTTAAACGATTTGAAACGAGACACACGATTTAAAACGAGATAAACGAATTAAACGATTGGCTTTGGGTAGTGATTAAATAATGGGATGGGTGTAGTATGATAGAATCATGGTAGATACGCCGCTGGTACTTCTTATATATAAGTGATTCTATCATATTACATTGCGTGTCACTATTTAGTGCACTTGGGAAAGACACCTGTGTCACCACGAACACCAAACAAATGCCAAACCTATGAAACATTGTGTTTCATACCTGGGATTTGTATAAATATGTGTATCCTTTGCACATATCAATTCTTGTTAAATTCCGAGCTTTAAATCGCTTTCTGGAAAGTTATATGCGCACTGGTGCGTAAACGTAATCAGTTTAGCGCGACAAACACTCCGGAATAGTGAAATAGGCTTAACATACCTTAAATGACCTTTACATAACTTAGAAATAAGTTTTGGAAGGTTTGGTATGGCAAAAACAAGTTTATTCAATCGCAGGGACTATTTGCGTCAAACTGCGAAACTATACCGATTCGTAAGGTAACGAATAGTCCGGAACTTGATCATAAGTTAAACATACCATATATAACCTAATCATAGCTTAGAAACAAGCTTTGAGTGGTTCGGTGTGCGAAAACATGCTTATATGATCTTTCAGGGACTAAAAGTGTCAAAAATGGCGTAAGTTTGCATTTTCGATCATATCTTACGTTCTGACCACATTTGGACATCCAAAATTTTTGTACACACTAAAATATTTTTATTTTAGTGATCGCCATGCAAAAA
Organism: Helianthus annuus; assembly: GCF_002127325.2. Classification (NCBI taxonomy): domain Eukaryota; kingdom Viridiplantae; phylum Streptophyta; class Magnoliopsida; order Asterales; family Asteraceae; genus Helianthus; species Helianthus annuus. The sequence continues at coordinate 86,750,025 of NC_035434.2, forward strand.
AAATTCCATTCGTCGCTTAATTTGGATCGATTTTGCGTTCGTTACGACTTCCGTCGTAATTAACCGAACAACGCGATTGTACGACCAAACGAACCGACATCCAAGATATTTTTGAGCATGTTTTGAGTCCCCTATGCTTTAACTTCATTTTAGAGCCTTGAAATGAGGTTAACGGGGTTTAAACGCATCGAAAAAGGCTTTAAACACGTGCAGGGACCATTTCTGTCATTTTTGAAACTTTGCTGAACCTGATACATGGTAGCGTAGCGCGAGCACCTCCTGCCTATGCCGTCGCGCTACGCGAGCATCACATCTGGGCAGAAAGTCTGTTTTCAGCAACAGTTTGCAAATTCAGGGGCTGTTTTGGTAAATTCTTGGTGTGTTGAGCAAGTTATGTGCTCTCCAAGTAATACCAGCTGTCCCTAACACATGTATGGTTGTAATTCATTGCTTAATGGCTAATCAAACCACTTGTAATGATCTTGTTCATCATCAACAACTATAAATAGCTTGGCCAACTTCCTCATTCTTTGCTCATTTCCTTCTCTTCACCTCTCTAATCTGATTTGGGAGCTTTCTAATCTGCTTGGAACTTTATTCTTTGTAGAAAAGATAGCTAGGACCCTTTGTAAGTCTTCTTTCATGCTTGTTCTTTATGTTTAAGCAGAAAGTCAATCAGTTTGGCCAACAGTTTGACTTTCGGTTTTGACCATCAATTGGTCAAGTCAAAGTTCAATTGAACTTTGAAACGTGATTGTAATCACGATAGTTATAATCCTTCGTGATTATAGCCGCTGATTACCTCGTTAACTAGTTGTAGTGTCGAGTCAAAGTTTCGGTCAAAATGCGTTTTAGCACGCATTTTGCAACGGAACTACTTTAGGGTATCAAAACGCTTTGTTTTGATACCAAATCAGTAGGTTAGACATGTTTTGACATGTTTAACTCGACACTATTAGTTTAGTGCTTGTTTAGGGTCGCAAGGTAAGCGGTCTAAACAACCGCTAAGCCTTTCGAACCCGACCCGTTTGGTCGATCTTTAGGATCCGACCAAGCTTAGTTAGTGATCATAGATTCATAGGGAATAACCACTGAGGTTATAACCTTATGATCACCTAGGATTGGTTAGTCATTTGCTAGTTAGCTGTATGCCCATAGGAAATGACCAAAATGCCCTTTTGAAGCTAAAATCCGTATTTTGACTATGTGAACATATTTTTGACATATAATCTGAATTAGTAACATGTTTAGGGATAATTGGGCATGTAAGACTTGACATAGCACATAGTTAACCATCCAAACTAGTTTTACGCAAACGACGCATTATAGTGGCTTATACTACCATAATGGGTCGAAACGGGTCAAAAGTGTCACACCCCCAAATTCCACCTGCGGAGTAACATCCGCTTGAGGGCATGACCGACCAGGATCCAGCCACCAATTATACTAAGCATTGGTTATTAGTAAAGTAATTTGCTATCTTGAGTAGTTTAGCAACATCTTAGTTTAAGTTCGATAGTAAGTTTAAACAAAACAGCGGAAGCATAAACCAAACAGTTTTAAAAGATAGTTCATGGTTCAAGATAAATAAAACCCAACACACGGGTTTTTGACGATCACTACACATTCCCAAGCAGCAGCTCCTCAGTCACTGGTTACCTGCAAAGCATGCAGTAAGGGGTCAACAATAATGCTGAGTGAGTTCACTAGTTGTCCAGTTTTAATTACCAAAAACTTGTTCACCAGTTAATTTATCCGTTTATACATGCCATGGGGAGCTACCCCAAAAGTTAGCGACTAAACTGTTTTTCCAATACCGAACACTAGGTAACCGTTTGCGTTTCCGCAGGATGCCCCGATGTCAATGTTCTATCATCATTGACGGATGCCTGAGTACATTAGTTCACGACCGATCCCAAACCATGGCACGGTGTGAGGTTGGTAAAACCTAAATAGCGCTATCAACTAATAACCCGTTCGCCTGGCCCCGGCGACTAATCGGTATTATGTAGTAGGGACTTGAGTGATAGAGTTTCGTTTAGTGCCGTTAGTTGCAATCCGTATAAACAGTAATTAACCAAAGGTTCCCAATAACAAGGGAAGAAAAGTAAGTTGTATCCCTCATAGGGGATAGTGTTGTTTGTAGTTCCGTTTCCCCAAACCACCGGGAACGCATGCTTTAGGTTGTGAACTCACCTTGGGTTGCTCGGTAGATTAAATACCCGGTCAATCACGTTGGTCACCACGTCCTAGCATGGTCACCAAATATAGGTCAAGTTGGGGTACACGTAATCATGTATTAGTAACACGTATAAACACATTTAGCATACAAGCATACAAACAGTTGGGTTATTGGGCCTGCCTAACATCTACACAACAAACAGTAACAGATACACATGCAGTCCAGTCAACAGTTAGCCCAACAAGTCACGGCCCAATAACACTAAGGCAGCCCAGTCGAGACAAGGGCGGTTTCGACTCGTAATGCATGGTTTCGAGTCGCAACCGGGGGATTCCGACTCGCAACTCTGGTTTCGGCTTATCATGCCTTGGTCTCGAGTCGCAGCCAGAGGTTCCGACTCGCAACCTCGGTTGCGGTTCATCATGCCTGGTCTCGAGTGTGCTGCTTGCGAGTCGCAATCTCGAGTCGCAACTAGGAGATCTCGAGTTGTCATGCCTTGGTCTCGAGTCGCAACCAGAGGTTCCGACTCGCAACCGCAGTTACGTGCACAGAATCTTCTAGAACCTGTCGACAGTACTAACCAATAGAATTGCATTTTCATGAAATTTGTGTACTATCCCCACTAAACATGTTTCCTTGTCTGATTACAACCCAAAACAAATCAAACAAGCAGAATTTCAAATATTCATCATGTTCATAACATATTCAAATTGTTCATCAAAATCACCAAATGTTCATCATGTCTAGACTATCATTTAACCGACCCAAAACAAGTATTTTCCACTTTTCATTTGTAATATTATCGGCATTTCTAGCAGCCCTACGTTACAAACATCCAAAACATTCGAAACATGCCAAGTTACCCAACTAGATTTCATACTTGATCCTATTTCTAGCATGTAAGACACAAGAACATATAAACACATAATATTCACCCTCTTCGGCTTCACATCTATAATAGGAATGAAACTTATCACAATCAATAACATTTCTATTAAGCACATATCACTTATTTGGTTAACATAATTCATAAATCAACCAAGAAGTCATAGTAATCCTCAAGAATCCACTAACCGGTTGATGAAGGATAAGAGGGATGATCTTCCTAATGAGATGTTCGAGTTGATCCGAGGGCTTGGTGTTTCCGGTTTGTATCCGAGTATGAAGAGGATGAAGGTGAATGTTGGTGCTTGTAAGGTTTAGTGAGAGAGTGAGAGAGAGAGTGAGAGTGTTGTGAGAGGAGTGTTGTAAAAATGGTTAAGGGATGGGAGGGTTGGTTTATATAAGATCTCGAGTGGGCTTAGGGTGTTGCGACTTGGGCTTTCACATGGCCCAAACCAAACCGGCCCCTAATATGTCTTACTGTTCACTCGAGACCAAGGGGTCTCGAGTTGGGTCATGGTTTCGGCTCACCTCACACACATGCACACACTCACACACTTTATCTATATAAATATATATATAATACATACATGTTATCGACAATTAGCACGTCACGGAGAATCACAAACTTTCATTCAATATCATATATATACACGTTGATTAAATACAGAGATGGTTGCTCGGGAAAACCCGAAGTGTCACATTATCCCCAAGTTTTAAGAACTTTCATCCCGAAAGTTAAGGCAGTCACTGGTAAGCTAGTGTAAGTGAAAACGTTTCAACGGGGTGTCACATCATCCCCCCGTTAGTTGGGAATTTCGTCCCGAAATTCAGTTGCAGCTTCAGTGCTGGGGTTTTCGTTTGGGAACAACTGGGGATACTTGTGCTTCATCTGGTCTTCCCGCTCCCAGGTAAACTCTGGGCCACTTCGCGAGTTCCAACGGACTCGTACAAGAGGTATCTGGCTACGTTTGAGGATTTTGATCTCTCAATCCGTGATCTCAATCGGTTCCTCAGTAAAGTGTAGCTGTTCATCAATAGTTAGTTCCTTGAAAGGAATTACGAGCGTTTCATCTGATAGACACTTCTTCAGATTAGATACGTGGAATACGTTGTGTACCGCACTCAGTTCTTCAGGCAGGTTCAATCTATAAGCAACCTTACCGATTTTCTCGGTAATTTCGAATGGTCCGATATATCGTGGATTAAGCTTGCCCCTTTTACCAAAGCGAACCACACCCTTCCAGGGTGAGACTTAAGTAGAACCCGGTCACCGACCTGGAATTCCAATGGTTTCCTACGCTTATCAGCGTAACTCTTCTGACGGTCACGAGCTGCCGCCATGCGTTGTCTGATCTGGGCAATCTTTTCCGTTGTATCTACCACCATCTCTGGGCCCGTGATTTGACTATCACCGATTTCTGCCCAGCAAAGAGGTGACCGGCATTTACGACCGTACAATGCCTCAAAAGGTGCTGCCTGAATACTAGTGTGGTAGCTGTTGTTGTAGGAGAACTCTACTAGCGGTAGATGCTTCTCCCAATTCTTGCCAAAATCGATCACACATGCTCTAAGCATGTCTTCTAGGGTTTGAATGGTGCGTTCGGACTGTCCATCCGTTTGCGGGTGATAAGCAGTGCTCATGTCCAAACGTGAGCCAAAGGATTTATGCATAGCTTGCCATAATTCCGAGGTAAAACGAGCGTCTCGGTCGGAAATAATTGAGGTTGGCACCCCGTGCCTCGAAACTACTTCCTTTAAGTAAATCTCCGCCAAGGTAGAAAACTTGCCTGTTTCTTTAATAGCCAGAAAGTGCACGGACTTGGTCAATCGATCTACTATTACCCAAATAGTGTCATTTCCGCGTTGAGATCTAGGTAGCCCTGTAACAAAATCCATGGAAATTTGCTCCCATTTCCATTTCGGGATTTCTGGTTGTTGAAGTAGGCCTGCTGGCTTCTGGTACTCTGTCTTGACTCTTGCGCAAGTCAAACATTTGCTGACATATGTTGCGATGTGGGCCTTCATACCAGGCCACCAATATGTAGTCCTCAAGTCGTGGTACATCTTATCCGAGCCAGGATGTACTGAGTAGCGGGACTTGTGGGCTTCATCCATCACGAGTTCACGTAAATCTCCATAGAGTGGGACCCAAATGCGCCCTGTTACATAGTAAGCGCCATCTTCCTTCTGTTCTAGTCGCTGTCTCGATCCTCGCAGGGACTCAGCCCTGATGTTTTCCGGTTTCAATGCTTCGACTTGAGCATTGCGGATCTGGGTAGGGAGGTTAGACTGGATGGTAAGCTGCAATGCTCGCACGCGCTTTGGTATAGTGTCCTTTCGACTGAGGGCGTCTGCCACGACATTGGCCTTGCCCGGATGGTACTTGATGGCGCATTCGTAGTCATTCAGGAGTTCGACCCATCGACGTTGTCGCATGTTTAATTCCTTTTGCCTAAAGATATGCTCGAGACTCCTGTGATCGGTGTAGATAGTGCACTTGGTACCGTACAGGTAATGTCTCCATATCTTAAGAGCAAAGATCACTGCTCCCAGTTCCAAATCATGCGTAGTGTAGTTTCTTTCATGCGTCTTGAGTTGTCGAGAGGCGTAGGCAATAACCTTCTCGCGTTGCATTAACACGCAACCGAGCCCATGGATAGACGCATCGCAGTAAACTACAAAGTCGTCAGTGCCTTCAGGCAACGAGAGAATAGGAGCGCTACAAAGGTTATCCTTTAGCCTTTGAAAAGCCGACTCCCGAGCTTCATTCCACTTGTAAACAATGCCTTTCTGGGTAAGAGTCGTGAGAGGTTGTGCAATCTTTGAGAATCCCTTGATGAATCTGCGGTAGTATCCTGCCAATCCCAAGAATTGGCGAACTTCGGTTGGGGTCTTGGGCGTAGGCCAATTCTTTATCGAGTCGATCTTAGCGGGGTCGACGTGAATGCCGTCCCTGTTGACCACATGCCCAAGGAAATGGACCTCTCGAAGCCAAAAGTCACACTTCGAGAATTTGGCGTACAATTGCTCCTTGCGTAAGAGTTCGAGGATAAGGCGTAGGTGTCGTTCATGCTCTTCTTGACTTTTCGAGTAGATCAGGATGTCGTCGATAAACACAATCACGAATTTGTCGAGGTAAGGCTTGCACACTCGGTTCATGAGATCCATGAAAACCGCAGGTGCGTTAGTCATTCCAAAAGGCATAACGAGGAACTCGTAATGACCGTAACGGGTTCTGAACGCAGTCTTAGAGATGTCTTCATTACGAACTCTCAGCTGATGATAGCCTGATCGCAGGTCAATCTTAGAATAGTAGCTCGATCCTTGCAACTGATCGAACAGGTCGTCGATGCGCGGGAGAGGGTAACGATTTTTGATGGTAACCTTGTTCAACTCACGATAGTCGATGCACATTCGGAATGTGCCATCCTTCTTCTTGACAAAGAGTACTGGGGCTCCCCAGGGTGACGAACTAGGACGGATAAATCCTTTATCCAATAGTTCCTGTAGTTGCGTAGAGAGTTCCTTCAGTTCTGCAGGGGCTAGACGGTAAGGCGCACGAGCTATGGGTGCTGCTCCGGGAGCTAGCTCGATTTGAAATTCGACCTGACGGTGGGGAGGGAGTCCAGGTAGTTCCTCAGGAAATACCTCGGGATAGTCACGTACTACAGGAAAATTTTCAATCCTCTTTTCCTTTTCGTGGGTGTCGGTGACAAGTGCTAGGATAGCGGTGTGCCCTTTTTGTAAACACTTCTGAGCTTTCAGGAGCGAGATAATGCCTGTGACTTCTCCACTTTTGTTGCCTTGAACGATGAGGGGTTGGCCAGAACGCCGAGGTATACGAACCGCTTTCTCTTGACAGAGAATCTCAGCGCGATGTTTGGATAACCAATCCATACCGATGACGACGTCGAAGCTTCCAAGTTTGACAGGGAAAAGATCGATACTAAACGTGTGGCCAGACAATTCTAGTGTGCAGTCGTGGATCACGTGCGTGGCCTCGATGTTCCTACCATTAGCTATCTCGACGACGTGCTTAGAACTTAATAATGTAGGCGGGTGCTTAAGTTTCTTACTAATGCGAAGGGATACATAACTGGCATCGGCACCGGAATCAAATAACACAGAAACATAACGATCATCAAGTAGGAACTTACCCGCCACGACGTTGGGGTCGTTCCTTGCTTCTCCAGCTCCAATCACGAAAGCTCTGCCCCTTGCACCATTCCCAGCATTGTTGTTTTGCTCATTGTTCCCAGCTCCCTGGTTGTTGTTGCGATTCTGATTCAGTTCAGGGCAATCCTTTCGCATGTGCCCTGTTGCCCCGCATTTAAAACAGGCTCGGTTGTTTCCCTGCTGCTGTTGCTGTTGAGGTTGTTGCTGATTCTGCCTTGCTGGGAACTGACTTCTACAATCCTTGGCGTCGTGCCCCATCTTGTGGCATCGCTGACACTGACCCTTGTTACATGCCCCATTGTGGTGCCTGTTACACTTGTTGCACTTAGGGTAGCTTCCCCGGTAGCCACCCTGTTGCTGAGTGCCCTTGTTGTTGTCAGTTTTCCTTTGCTGAGCTGGGGCCTGAGTAGAGTTAGCATCTTTGCCCTGATTTCCATCCCACTTTCATTTGCCATCACTGGAAGTTCCTTCTGTAGCACTGATCCTTTTGGGCAACCTGCCCTCTTCCACAGCCTGGTTAGTGAGTTTGTGGGCAAGACGGACCACAGGCTGTATGGTAGTGAGGTTGGCCGAGGTCACATGGCTCCTGATTTCTGGGACTAAGCCCTTGACGTACAATTCGATCCTTCGGTACATGGGTCGGGACATGTTTGGGCAAAGAGCAGCATAGTCGTTGGACAGCTTGGTGTAGGTCTCAATCTCTGACCCAACCATCTTGAGTTCATAGTACTCGTCCTCGAGTTTGTGGATGTCATCCCTGTGACAGTACTCTTCCTTGATCATATCCTTGAAATCTTCCCATGCAGTAGCGTTAGCAGTCTCCAAACCAAGCATTTGAATTTGCGCCTTCCACCACGAAAGTGCGCTTCCCTCGAGAGTACCAGTAGCAAACTTTACCCAATTAGCAGGGGGACACTCGCAGACAGCAAAAACAGCTTCGACCTTCTCGATCCAGTGTAGAAGACCTATGGCGCCCTCAGTGCCACTGAACGGAAGAGATTTGCAATCCATGAAGGTCTTGAAGGTACAAACACGTGGTTGCACAGGCGCAGGCTGACCTGTTGTGAGGAGTGAAGCGAAATAGGTTTAGAGGCGAAAAGACGATGTGGCGGTAGGATCTAAACATCCTAAAACAACGAGCTTACCTATAGGGTGAGCTGCGAAAGCTGCAGCCACCGTGTTGAGCAGGTTAGTGAACTGAGCCTGAGTCATGTTGACGTTTCCTCGTCCGCGTCCACTCATTGTCTTCATAACCAGAAAACATAGTATGAGTGTGGTGTCGTAACATAGCGAGAATGAGATAGAAGAGGGAAGGCGTATCTATCTAATCTGGCAAACTAGTACGTATAGTAAAGCAGAAAGCATAAGACAAACAAGCAAGTAAATATGGGTCCTAGCTATGAGGTCAGATAAGTCGAGCCTTGCACTTGGAGTGTAGTGTCGTCACAAGTCACGGGTTATAGTCTGGTTTTTCTCAAAAAGATTTTCCCCTTTTTAAAACCAAGTTCACTATAACCAATGGCTCTGATACCAATCTGTCACACCCCCAAATTCCACCTGCGGAGTAACATCCGCTTGAGGGCGTGACCGACCAGGATCCAGCCACCAATTATACTAAGCATTGGTTATTAGTAAAGTAATTTGCTATCTTGAGTAGTTTAGCAACATCTTAGTTTAAGTTCGATAGTAAGTTTAAACAAAACAGCGGAAGCATAAACCAAACAGTTTTAAAAGATAGTTCATGGTTCAAGATAAATAAAACCCGGTATGGGTGAAACTCCATAATGATGAACTCTGATGGGTTTTTCTTTTTCAAGTTTGACTCTAAGGAGGGGATGATGAAAGTGCTGGACGGAGGGCCTTGGTTAATTAGAAAAGTTCCTTTATTCTTGAATGTTTGGTCGCCGTCGGTAAACCTCATAAAGGAGTGTATTAAGTCGGTCCCGGTATGGGTGAAACTCCATAATGTTCCTATTGCTATATACACGGATGATGGGCTGAGTTTATTAGCGTCTAAGTTGGGTACTCCTAAACGTTTGGATGGCTATACGGCTGATATGTGTGTTGATAACTGGGGGAGAAGTAGCTTTGCTCGTGCGTTAATTGAAATTAGTGCGGATAATGAATTAAAAGATCATATTACGGTTGCAATTCCGACGCTTGAAGCGGATGGTTATGTTACTCATAAGGTGAAAGTTGAATATGAATGGAAGCCGCAGAGGTGCTCGTCTTGCTGTGTTTTTGGTCATAGTGACCAAGCGTGTCCGAAGAACATAGTTTCAAAAGCTAAGCAGGTTGTTATTGATGATGAGGGGTTCGTTACGGATGAGCGGAAAATGGCTAGAAAAGGAGGTATGCAAAAGAAACAAAGGGCAAAATTTGTGTATAGGCCGAAAACAGGAAGCTCGGGTGCTAGCACTTCAGGTACGAAGGATGACAAGCAGAATACTAATGCGAATGCAAATGTGGCAACTAAAAATTCTTTCGAAGTTTTATCTAAATCGGATGGTGATGCGGATATCCCTCCGGGTAATGTGAAGTCTACGGGGCCAACTGTGGCCGGTCCTAATGATCCGCTAGATGATTATGAAGCTGAATTTGTTGAGGCGGTGCCTACTGAAGTGTCAAAGTTTATGAGTAGTAATTCGATTGGAAGCAAAGCTGAGGGGGCAAGCACTCCCGGTCAGAGCGGTCTTCATGGATAGTTTTCTTTCATGGAATATAAGGGGTTTGAACCATCCCCTGAAACAAAATGAGGTTCGTCTTATGCTGTCGGAAAATAAGGTGTCTGTTTGTGCTATTCTTGAATCGCATGTGGAGGTTGCTAATCTGGATAAAGTTTGTAACAAGGTGTTCAGAAATTGGAGTTGGACGTCTAATGGGGGTCTTTGTGATCGGGGTACGAGAATTATCCTAGGATGGAATAGTGATATTGTGGATGTTATGATTTTGTCTCAATCTGATCAAGTTATTCATGCGCAATTATGGTCTAAAACTGATAACACTAGTGTCTTCGGGTCTTTTGTTTATGCAAAAAATAAGTATCAAGACCGTAGGGCTCTTTGGGAGAACTTAGCTGGGCATGCAATATTGTGTACGGATAAGCCTTGGTTTGTCATGGGCGATTTTAACTCGGCGCTTTATATGGAGGATTCACTGTTTGGTACGTCGAGTCAAACTATTGGAATGCGTGAATTTTATGAATGTGTCAAGAACTCGGGCCTGTTTGATGTGAAGGGTCATGGTATGCAATACACTTGGAACCAGAAGCCGAAGGAGGGTATTGGTTTACTTCGTAAGATTGATAGGGTCATGTGTAATGTTAAGGGTTTAGACATGTTTCCTGATGCCTATGTTCTGTACCATGCGTATCGGGTCTCGGACCACACTCCTTGCATTTTAAAGCTTACAAATGTGCCTAAAGGGTCTAAGCCGAAACCGTTCAAGTTCGCGAATTTTATTACTTCTAAACCGGAGTTCAGAATTTGTGTCGAGCGAGAATGGGTGAAGATGGTTGATGGGATTTCTATGTTCTCGGTTACCTCTAAGTTAAAAAACTTAAAGCCAGGTCTTAGGAAAATCCTGAACCAACAAGGGAATTTACACTTAAAGGTGAGTGAGCTGCGTAAAAAGCTTGATGAGATCCAATGCCTGCTAGACAAGAACCCTCTTGATGTGGAGCTTCGTATGAACGAATCGGAGTGCCTAAAGGAGTTCCAGATTGCAGCGTATGATGAATAATGTTTCTTGAAGCAAAAATCAAAGGTTGAGTGGCTTTGTACTGGGGATTCGAATACAGCTTTTTTTCATAATAGCCTGAAATGTAGAAATGCTAGAAACAAGATTCATTGTATTCGGGATGTGGCTGGAACCCGATATGAAGGGGATGCGGCTTCGGAAGCGTTAGTAAATCATTACGCGGGTTTCTTAGGAATGGAGGATCAAGTTGCTCGTATTGACTTGTCGGAGGTTTGTGTTAATACGCTTGGTCCGGAAGTGGCAAGCAACATGGTCAGACAGGTTACTCCAGAAGAAATTAAAAAGGCTATGTTCAGTATTGGTGAAAACAAAGCTCCGGGACCGGATGGTTACACGTCTGCCTTTTTCAAGCATGCATGGGATATTGTGGGGGCTGAGGTCACAAAAGCGATTCTGGAATTCTTTGAGAACGGTAAAATTCTGAAGCAATTGAATCATACAATTTTGGCTCTAATCCCTAAAGTTGATACCCCGGATTCGGTTTTGGATTACCGTCCAATCTCTTGTTGCAATGTTCTCTACAAATGTATAAGTAAAATTATAACGGAGAGATTAAAGGGGTGTTTGGAGACCCTAGTTAGTATTAATCAATCGGCGTTTGTGCCTGGTAGGAGGATTTCGGATAATATCCTCTTGACGCAAGAACTGATGCATAACTACCATCTAAACAAAGGCCCGCCAAGGTGTGCATTCAAAATTGACATTCAAAAGGCGTATGACACTGTTAGTTGGTCGTTTCTAGAACAGATTCTTTGTCAGTTTGGTTTGCATAGAAAGATGGTGAACTGGATTATGGCGTGTGTTACCACGGCTACCTATTCATTGAGTATAAACGGTAATCTCCATGGGTTTTTTAAGGGGAGAAGGGGGCTTCGTCAAGGAGATCCAATGTCTCCTTATTTGTTCACTCTTGTCATGGAGGTGCTCACTTTACTCCTTCAACATAATGCTCGTTCAAGCACAACATTCAAGTATCATGCAAAATGTGTGAAGCAGAAAATTATTAATGTCTCTTTCGCTGATGATTTGTTTATTTTTGTTCATGGGAGTGTCTCTCCGGTTAACAGAATCAAGGAGGTGTTGGAGTTATTCACTAATATCTCGGGACTAGTTCCGAGCCCTGCAAAGAGTACGGTTTTTTTCTGTAATGTTAGTCAGCAGGTTAGGCAGCATATTCTCAACATTATGCCGTTTCAGGAAGGTACTTTGCCTGTTCGGTATCTTGGTGTGCCGTTGATTACCACGAGGTTAATGGCGAAAGATTGTAAGTTGCTGGTGGATCGTATGGAGAAGAAAATTGATAACTGGATGACAAAGACTCTCTCGTTTGCGGGTAGGTTGCAGCTAGTTAACTCTGTTCTTTCAGCCATGCATTTATATTGGGCTTCCGTTTTCATGATCCCGGCTCGTGTTACCAAGGAGTTAGAAAAGCGTATGCGGCGCTTTCTTTGGAATGCGGGAACGAGTGGGAGAATCAAAGCAAAGGTGGCGTGGAATGATATATGTTTGCCAAAAGCGGAAGGTGGTTTGGGTATTAGATGTATTGCGGATGTCAACAAGGCCCTCATTACTAAGCATATTTGGAGTATCCTCTCAAAAAGGAACTCATTATGGGTGCAGTGGATCTATACTCATAAATTGAAAAATCAGAATTTTTGGGAGGTACAAGGTAAAGGTAGTATGACGTGGGGTTGGAGGAAGATCTTATCCATTCGGAATGCGGTTCGGCCGTCTTTTTGGAGCATCATTCGGAGTGGTAAGCAAACGAATGTGTGGAGCGATAATTGGTGTCACTTGAGTCCTCTTAGGTCTTTTATAACACCAAGACACATTGCGAACGCGGGGTTTAACCTTCAAGCCACGGTGGCAGAAGTAATAGATGAGAATGGGCAGTGGAAATGGCCCCAAGCATGGTACGATGTATACCCGGTTCTGATTGGGTTAACTGTTAATCAACAGGACCCCCAGTTAGCGGACCGAATGGTTTGGAAGGATGTAGAGGGTCATGATCAGCACTTTAGCTCATTGGAAGTATGGCATACATTACGGACTCGTGACACTCCAGTTAAGTGGGCTAGTATGGTGTGGTTTAGTCAATGTATCCCGAGACATTCATTTCATCTTTGGTTAGTCATAAAAAACAAGCTCAAAACACAAGATCGGTTGGCGGTTTGGGAAGTGGGCAGCGAAACGAACCGGAGACTCATGTGTTGTCCTCTTTGTAAACATGGTACGGATTCTAGAGATCATTTATTTTTCGTGTGTGGTTTTGCTTCTCAAGTCTGGTCGAACATAAGGATGTTGGTGGATTTGGAAAACGTTAATGATTCTTGGACTTCGATTGCGGTTTGGATGGAACGCTATTCGGATTCCAAAAGGTTCAAACACATCGTGTGTAAGCTAGCAATATCGGCCTCATCTTATTACATATGGCAAGAGCGGAATAATCGGTTGTTTACGTCAAAGGAGTGCACGGCGGAACAGGTAACCGAGAAGATTAAAAACATTGTCCGGCTCAGGCTAATGGGTTTCGTTTACAAAGGAGATTTGGATTACCAAAGGACGCTCACAAAGTGGCAGAACCTGTGTAGGGCATCGGATGAAGACCCGGGCTAAGGACCAAGATTTTGTGTTGTCCGTTTGGTAGTAATTGTTTGTTTTATTGGTAGTGTTTTGGGCTGTGTGTCGTCTTTTGGTTGTACGTTGATGTTGGTCTTGTTTTCTTGTTGCCTAGTCTTGGTATGCCGGGGCTAGTTGCGTGTGCTATGTCAGGCACATGCTTTGTTCTTATTGGTTATTTATAAAATTTACCGGGGTAACCCTTTACCCAAAAAAAAAAAACCCAACACACGGGTTTTTGACGATCACTACACATTCCCAAGCAGCAGCTCCTCAGTCACTGGTTACCTGCAAAGCATGCAGTAAGGGGTCAACAATAATGCTGAGTGAGTTCACTAGTTGTCCAGTTTTAATTACCAAAAACTTGTTCACCAGTTAATTTATCCGTTTATACATGCCATGGGGAGCTACCCCAAAAGTTAGCGACTAAACTGTTTTTCCAATACCGAACACTAGGTAACCGTTTGCGTTTCCGCAGGATGCCCCGATGTCAATGTTCTATCATCATTGACGGATGCCTGAGTACATTAGTTCACGACCGATCCCAAACCATGGCACGGTGTGAGGTTGGTAAAACCTAAATAGCGCTATCAACTAATAACCCGTTCGCCTGGCCCCGGCGACTAATCGGTATTATGTAGTAGGGACTTGAGTGATAGAGTTTCGTTTAGTGCCGTTAGTTGCAATCCGTATAAACAGTAATTAACCAAAGGTTCCCAATAACAAGGGAAGAAAAGTAAGTTGTATCCCTCATAGGGGATAGTGTTGTTTGTAGTTCCGTTTCCCCAAACCACCGGGAACGCATGCTTTAGGTTGTGAACTCACCTTGGGTTGCTCGGTAGATTAAATACCCGGTCAATCACGTTGGTCACCACGTCCTAGCATGGTCACCAAATATAGGTCAAGTTGGGGTACACGTAATCATGTATTAGTAACACGTATAAACACATTTAGCATACAAGCATACAAACAGTTGGGTTATTGGGCCTGCCTAACATCTACACAACAAACAGTAACAGATACACATGCAGTCCAGTCAACAGTTAGCCCAACAAGTCACGGCCCAATAACACTAAGGCAGCCCAGTCGAGACAAGGGCGGTTTCGACTCGTAATGCATGGTTTCGAGTCGCAACCGGGGGATTCCGACTCGCAACTCTGGTTTCGGCTTATCATGCCTTGGTCTCGAGTCGCAGCCAGAGGTTCCGACTCGCAACCTCGGTTGCGGTTCATCATGCCTGGTCTCGAGTGTGCTGCTTGCGAGTCGCAATCTCGAGTCGCAACTAGGAGATCTCGAGTTGTCATGCCTTGGTCTCGAGTCGCAACCAGAGGTTCCGACTCGCAACCGCAGTTACGTGCACAGAATCTTCTAGAACCTGTCGACAGTACTAACCAATAGAATTGCATTTTCATGAAATTTGTGTACTATCCCCACTAAACATGTTTCCTTGTCTGATTACAACCCAAAACAAATCAAACAAGCAGAATTTCAAATATTCATCATGTTCATAACATATTCAAATTGTTCATCAAAATCACCAAATGTTCATCATGTCTAGACTATCATTTAACCGACCCAAAACAAGTATTTTCCACTTTTCATTTGTAATATTATCGGCATTTCTAGCAGCCCTACGTTACAAACATCCAAAACATTCGAAACATGCCAAGTTACCCAACTAGATTTCATACTTGATCCTATTTCTAGCATGTAAGACACAAGAACATATAAACACATAATATTCACCCTCTTCGGCTTCACATCTATAATAGGAATGAAACTTATCACAATCAATAACATTTCTATTAAGCACATATCACTTATTTGGTTAACATAATTCATAAATCAACCAAGAAGTCATAGTAATCCTCAAGAATCCACTAACCGGTTGATGAAGGATAAGAGGGATGATCTTCCTAATGAGATGTTCGAGTTGATCCGAGGGCTTGGTGTTTCCGGTTTGTATCCGAGTATGAAGAGGATGAAGGTGAATGTTGGTGCTTGTAAGGTTTAGTGAGAGAGTGAGAGAGAGAGTGAGAGTGTTGTGAGAGGAGTGTTGTAAAAATGGTTAAGGGATGGGAGGGTTGGTTTATATAAGATCTCGAGTGGGCTTAGGGTGTTGCGACTTGGGCTTTCACATGGCCCAAACCAAACCGGCCCCTAATATGTCTTACTGTTCACTCGAGACCAAGGGGTCTCGAGTTGGGTCATGGTTTCGGCTCACCTCACACACATGCACACACTCACACACTTTATCTATATAAATATATATAATACATACATGTTATCGACAATTAGCACGTCACGGAGAATCACAAACTTTCATTCAATATCATATATATACACGTTGATTAAATACAGAGATGGTTGCTCGGGAAAACCCGAAGTGTCACAAAAAGCACTTAGGTAAACTTCCAAATCAGAATGTTAGGTCTATTAAATCATACCATATGAGTTGAAATACTCATTTGATTTATAGAACTTCATTCTATCCTATCTCCCGATTTAGGATCCGATTGTTTAACATAGTGATCCATACTAGGTGCCACTTGATTCCTTGATTTCCCGAGCTTTGTTAGGACACTTAATCAAGGATACTTGCAATCTCAAGTGAGTACATAGTCCCCTCTTTTACTGTTTTCAATTGTTTTGGGGTGAAACATATATGCCTATCTGTTATTTTCCTGATTTTAAACTATATGATTACACATGCTTAATACATATTCTTTTGACAAATTAAACAATTACCTATCTGATTTTCCAAAACTTAATAAACAAATTGTTGGATTGTACCATTTTTATACATTCACCCAGCCGATTGGTAGTATGATATAGCGCTATAGGACTAGACACCCCATTCCTGTTGTATGGAATGTCAGAAACCAAATTTAAACCAAATAGAAATTGCCTTCGTGGTATTTCTATAGTCTCCAAAGTGTAGTTTGATACACTAAGGCTTTGTTGAATACCAAATCACACTCTCTTTGTATATGTTGATATACTACAAAAGTACAGTTTGATGTGCTCTCAAATGTGATCTACCAAAGTATATTTTGATATACTAAGTACAAAATCCAACATATGTTTTAACATACTACTTTGTTATTTACCAAAGCATAGTTGATATGCTATTTTTAAACCAAGGCATAGTTTGATATGCTACTGTTTACCAAAGTATAGTTTGATATACTACCAACATTGTTATTTCATAAACCAAAGTATAATTTGATATACTACTAAAGCATAGTTGATATGCTATTTTTAAACCAAAGCATATTTGATATGCTATTTTCAAACCAAAGTATAATTTGATATACTACCAATACTTTTATCCTTAAACCAAAGTATATTTGAGTTATACTACCAAAACTATTATTTTAATTACTAAAGTATATTTCGATATACTATCCATTTAACTATTTCAAAACTAAAGTATACTTTGATATACTATTTATACAAACTTTTCAAAACCAAAGTATATTTGAGTTATACTACCAAAACTATTATTTTAATTACTAAAGTATATTTCGATATACTATCCATTTAACTATTTCAAAACTAAAGTATACTTTGATATACTATTTATACAAACTTTTCAAAACCAAAGTATATTTTTGTCTATACTACAAACCCGTTTTCCAAAACGACACGTTTTCAGAAACAAAACTTTTACATTAGATTCATGGCTATTTTGAAAACATAAAACCTTTTCTCGTATTATCTAAAGCCATGAATCTAATACACAAAAACCTATGTTACTCACAGGCATTTTTATGCTGACGTACCATATTTTCATATATGTTTCAGGTACTGCTATGTGATGATTGTTGACGCACGCTACATATAGGATGGACTTGTGCCTTAGTGACTTAAAACTGAGAAACAATTATTTGTATTATTCTAAATTGTACCAAAACATTGAACTCAATAATTCAATAAAACAAAACTATTTGATCCATGGTTGTGAAACAATGATTCTGTTACAACACTCCCCGACGATTCCGCCACGATTTGTTGTTTTACGTGGTCGGGGTGTGACAGATGGATGTGTTATATCCATTAGGAACCACTCTTTTCCATTGTCCCTACTTCCTTTGAAGTTAGCCGGTTTCGATATAGTTATATGTACAATTTGGTGATTTTGCGTTTATGTGTAACTCCAAAGCTCGTTATCTAAGTCCTGGTGGAATCTTCCGTATTTTCATATGTTAGATTCTCAGAAGGATACTCAAAGTACTGTCTTAAATCCTTAAGGGGCTTCTATGCAAATAGTAAGAACCTTGGATTCCAAAGTGCTGATTCAAAACGATTATTTGGTTCCGAGTTATAAAGATCCCTTAGGTGGTCTATTTAAAGAGATCATACAACGGTCTAGTTAAGGAAGATCATGTGTTGATCTGGTTAAAAGGATCGTTCATTGATCTAGTTAAAAAGATCCTTTGGTGGTCTAGTCAAGTCATTTCATGGTTATTCGATTGATTTTACCCTACACATTATGAGATGAACTGTGCGGACTGTGCAAGGAATTACGTAATTATGGATGCATACGTAATTATGGAATTCAGTGCACAGAAACCACAGCAAGTTTTGTCATGTG
Organism: Helianthus annuus; assembly: GCF_002127325.2. Taxonomy (NCBI): domain Eukaryota; kingdom Viridiplantae; phylum Streptophyta; class Magnoliopsida; order Asterales; family Asteraceae; genus Helianthus; species Helianthus annuus. The sequence continues at coordinate 86,768,243 of NC_035434.2, forward strand.
TTAAGACCTATAGTGATAAGAATAACGAGACGGGAACAATGTAAAAAGGGCATGGTGGATACGCCACTGGTACTTCCTATATATAAGTGTTCCTTATTACATTGCGAAAGTAGCGTTATTTAAATTGCTAGAAGTCCTGGACCTTGACCAATGTCAATCTTATTTTGCATTCTCCGACTCTGATTTCGAGCACACACAAGTTTCCTATAATAGTCTTCATAGGAAACATTCTCCTATCCGTTGTTCAAAACCCCATGTTTTTGGTACTACAACAACGACATTTTGGCAGTTAACAGATTCGCTAAGAATCCAAACGTGACCTAGAGTTCTACTTGGGAAACGAAGGATTCATTTGAAAGCGAAACGATCACAGTTGTCTTCACAAGTTTCCTCTAGAATTAAATTTCGGGACGAAATTTCCTAAAGTAGGGGAGACTGTGACACCTGTGTCACCACGAACACCAAACAAATGCCAAACCTATGAAACATTGTGTTTCATACCTGGGATTTGTATAAATATGTGTATCCTTTGCACATATCAATTCTTGTTAAATTCCGAGCTTTAAATCGCTTTCTGGAAAGTTATATGCGCACTGGTGCGTAAACGTAATCAGTTTAGCGCGACAAACACTCCGGAATAGTGAAATAGGCTTAACATACCTTAAATGACCTTTACATAACTTAGAAATAAGTTTTGGAAGGTTTGGTATGGCAAAAACAAGTTTATTCAATCGCAGGGACTATTTGCGTCAAACTGCGAAACTATACCGATTCGTAAGGTAACGAATAGTCCGGAACTTGATCATAAGTTAAACATACCATATATAACCTAATCATAGCTTAGAAACAAGCTTTGAGTGGTTCGGTGTGCGAAAACATGCTTATATGATCTTTCAGGAACTAAAAGTGTCAAAAACGGCGTAAGTTTGCATTTTCGCGCATATCTTATGTTCTGACCACATCTGGACATCCAAAATTTTTGTACACACTAAAATATTTTTATTTTAGTGATCGCCATGCAAAAATTCCATTCGTTGCTTAATTTGGATCGATTTTGCGTTCGTTACGACTTCCGTCGTAATTAACCGAACAACACGATTGTACGACCAAACGAACCGACATCCGAGATATTTTTGAGACTTTTAGTTCCTGAAAGATCATATAAGCATGTTTTCGCACACCGAACCACTCAAAGCTTGTTTCTAAGCCATTTTTAGGTTATATATGGTATGTTTAACTTATGATCAAGTTCCGGACTATTCGACACCATACGAATCGGTATAGTTTCGCAGTTTGACACAAATAGTCCCTGCGATCGAATAAACTTGTTTTTGCCATACCAAACCATCCAAAACTTATTTCTAAGTTATGTAAAGGTTATTTAAGGTACGTTAAGCCTATGTCACTATTCCGGAGTGTTTGTTGCATTAAACTGGTTATATTTACGCATCAGATCGCGTATAACCTTCTAGAAAGCGATTTAGAGCTTGAAATCGAACGAGAATTGATATGTGCAAACGATACACATATTTATACAATTTCCAAGTATGAAATACAATATTTCATTGTTTTGGTATTTGTTCGATGGTCCTGCTGTCACACCCCGACCACGTTAAAACAACAAACCGTGGCGGAAACGTCGGGGAGTGTTGCAACAGAATTATTGTTTCACAACCATGGTAACCAAATGTTTTGTTTTATTGAATTATTATGTAAAGTACATTGTCTTTAAATCAAACAAACTTCATATTGTTTATTGCTGTTTTTAGATCACTAAGGCCTCTTCCAGGTCCTATGTGACGCAAACTTCCTAGCAAGCAACATCAAGCAATATCTCCTGAAACATATGTAAAAAAAATAAAGTCAGCAAAGAAATGCTGGCGAGTACATAGGTTTTGTGGGAGTATTGGATTCATGGCTCGTTTATATGTTGCAGTACCTCGTTAGACTACAAGAGTAAAAAATACAAACCTCGTTTTGAAAAGTGTATTGCAACATAATTAACCAACTCAAATCAAATTGGTTATAGTTTATAAAATCTCGTAGCCATGAGTCTTAACCCAAAAACATTTGTTTTAGTAAAATAATTTGGAAACATCTCGTAAAAGCTCGTTAATAAAACTCGTATGGTTTATATCGTTTCGAAAACCTCGTTGTGTGATATCGTTTCAAATCGTTTTCCCAAGTGAACTAAATAATGACACGCAATGTAATATGATAGAATCACTTATATATAAGAAGTACCAGCGGCGTATCTACCATGATTCTAGCATACTACACTCGTTCCATTATCTAATCACTACCCAAAGCCAATCGTTTAATTCGTTTATCTCGTTTCAAATCGTGTATCTCGTTTCAAATCGTTTAACTCGACCCAAAATCGTATTCGTTTTAATAGTGAAAAATACTTTTGGTCGTCTCGTTAACAACATTCAAACCTTCGTGACTCATTTAACTCGTTTCTCGTTTCGTATTAACAAACCACCAAAGGGTAAGTTAACAATCATCAGGTTCAGTCGTTACCTACATAACCCCCACACATAACCATGGGTGTCGTCTGATAACGGGATTTGTCAGATCCTATGGTACCATAACCTAATACTGGTCGGCTTGATCAGAGCTAATGAATGTCATTTGTTATGTAAATACAACCAACAAGTCTTGTTCACCTTATTGAAATCGTTATTAGTTTTGTATAAACCATCTTAATCGTTTTTGAAATCATCGTTTAAACCTTAAAAATCGTTTTGTACATATGATTCACCCCAAAACAATTGAAAACAGTAAAATAGGGGAACTATGTACTCACTTGAGATTGTAGGGTATCCTTGATTTTGTGAACTATCGATGCACGGGCAATCAAGGAATCAAGTGTTACCTAGTATCGGATTGCTAGATAAATAAATCGACACCTAAATCGGGAGATAGGATAGAATGAGGTTCTATAAATCAAATGAGTAATTGAACTCATATGGTATGATTTAATAGTACCATCATTCGGATTGAAAGGCCTACCTAAGTGCTTTTGACCCGTTTCGACCCATTATGGTAACATAAGCCACTATAATGCGTCGTTAGCGTAAAACTATGTTCGGATGGTAATCTATATGCTATGTCAAGTCTTACATGCCCAATTATCCCTAAACATGTTACTAAATCAGATTACAAGTCAAAAATATGTTCACATAGTCAAATTACGGATTTTAGCTTCAAAAGGGCATTTTGGTCATTTCCTATGGGCATACAAGCTAACTAGCAAATGACTAACCGATCCTACGTGATCATAAGGTATAACCTCAGTGGTTATTCCCTATGAAATTATGATCATTAACTAAGCTTGGTCGGATCCAAAGATCGACCAAACGGGTCGGGTTCGGAAGTATAAGCGGTTGTTTAGACCGCTTATCTTACGACCCTAAACAAGCACAAACTAATAGTGTCGAGTTAGACATGTCAAAATATGTCTAACCTACTGATTTGGTATCAAAACAAAGTGTTTTGATACCCTAAAGTAGTTCCGTTGCAAAATGCGTGCTAAAACGCATTTTGACCGAAACTTTGACTCGACACTACAACTAGATAACGTGGTAATCAGCGGTTATAATCGCGAAGGATTATAACTATCGTGATTACAATCACGTGTCAAAGTTCAATTGAACTTTGACTTGACCAATTGATGGTCAAAACCGAAAGTCAAACTGTTGGCCAAACTGTTTGACTTTCTGCACTACATAAGGAAAAAGCAAGAAAAAGAATGAAAGAAGGCTCACAATAGTCATTGCTATCTTTTCTACAAAGAAGACAAGTCCCAAATCAGTTGAGAGAGCTTCCAAAGCAGATAAGAAGGGAGGAAATGAGGAATGAGCAAATGAAACAATGGATGGCTTGGCTATTTATACTTGTTGGTGATGAACAAGATCATCACAAGTGGATTGTTTAGCCATTAAGCAATAAATCTCATCCATACAAGTGTTAGGAGCAGGTGCAAAGCCTTGGAGAGGTGGTAACTTGGTTACCACACAAAGAAATTGCAAGATTGGCCCCTGAATTTACAAACTGTTGCTGAAAACACACTTTCTGCCCAGATGTGATGCTCGCGTAGCGCGACGGCATAGGCAGTAGGTGCTCGCGCTACGCTACCATGTATCAGGTTCAGCAAAAAATGGCAGAAATGGTCCCTGCACGTATTTAAAGCCTTTTTCGATGCGTTTAAACCCTGTTAACCTCATTTCAAGGCTCTAAAATGAAGTTAAAGCATAGGGGACTCAAAACATGCTCAAAAATATCTCGGATGTCGGTTCGTTTGGTCGTACGATCGCGTTGTTCGGTTAATTACGACGGAAGTCGTAACGAACGCAAAATCGATCCAAATTAAGCGACGAATGGAATTTTTGCATGGCGATCACTAAAATAAAAATATTTTAGTGTGTACAAAAATTTTGGATGTCCAGATGTGTCCAGAACGTAAGATACGCGCGAAAATGCAAACTTACGCCGTTTTTGACACTTTTAGTCCCTGTAAGATCATATAAGCATGTTTTCGCACACCGAACCTATCAAAGCTTATTTCTAAGCCATTTTTAGGTTATATATGGTATGTTTAACTTATGATCAAGTTCCGGACTGTTCGACACCATACGAATCGGTATAGTTTCGCAGTTTGACACAAATAGTCCCTGCGATTGAACAAACTTGTTTTCGACACACCAACCCATCCAAAACTTATTTCTAAGTTATGTGAAGGTTATTTAAGGTATGTTAAGCCTATTTCACTATTCTGGAGTGTTTGTCGCATTAAACTGACTGCGTTTACACACCAGTTTGCGTATAACTTTCCAGAAAGCGATTTAGAGCTTGAAATCGAACGAGAATTGATATGTGTAAACGATACACATATTTATACAAATTCCAAGTATGAAATACAATATTTCATTGATTTGGTATTTGTTCGATGGTCTTGGAGGCACAGATGTCACAGTCTCCCCTACTTCAGGAAATTTCGTCCCGAAATTTAATTAGAGGAAACTTGTGAGAGCTCGAAACATGAAGTCGGAAAGATAAGACAATACTGGCTGGGTTCTGAACTTCTAGTAACTTTAATAACATTATGCTTGCAGTGTAAGAGGGACACTTATATACAAGTATATGAAGTGTCATTGGTGCGTCCACCGTACCTCATTACATCGTTCACATTCCGTCATTGTTGCCACTATCAGTTCTTACACATGATAAATCTTACTGTGGTTTCTGTGCACTGAATTTCATAATTATGTACGCGTCCATAATTACGTAATTCCTTGCATAGTCCACACAGTGTATTTGATAATGTGTAGGGAGGAACCAAATGAACGAACCTGTGATGAGCGTGACTAGACCATCATTGAGTCCTTTAGATCAATAAATGATCTTTTAAAACAGACTACCTAGAAGTCTTTCCAGCTATATCACATATCATTCTTGACCAGATGTTGAATCAATCTTTAACTAGACCACTCAAGGGGTCTTTTTCGAAATATGAAATGGCACTTATATAATCCAAGGGTCTTAACTACCACGTAGAAGCCCATTAAGGATTTAAGGTAGTACCTTTGAATATCCTACTATGAATCCCTCATATGAAGATGTGGGAGATTCTATGAGGATTTTGAAAACAAAATCGGATCGCACAAAACACAAAGGAGATCACATAAACACATAATCACAAAATCGCATAATTGATTAATTTGACCTTTAATTTGTTATCTTTGGACCAGGGTATTTAAAGTACGCCAGGAATCCAATCCGTGGATTTCATTTGGCACTTTAAATATTTCCAAGAGTCTAACTATGAAGATAGGAAGATCTTAATAGGAATTCGGTTTTTGATGGTAAGCTTATCAAGCTTACGATAATAGATACACATACAAAAAGATCCGTCTTTCCTTTTCACAAAGAGGGCAGGAGCTCCCCAAGGTGAAAAAGCTCGGACAGATGAATCCTTTTCTCAAATAACAATGGGTTTTTAAAAGAAATGAGCGTTTAAGGTTCTAGGGGAGATCACAAGTGATCATGGGATTGACAGAACTACACGAGCAGTTTGTCTTTGTGTTGACATTACAAGGTTGCTTCAAACATTCATGCAATTGCAGTAGTTTAAAATAAAACCACAAATTTTATTTATATAACAACCGCATTGTCTGTTAAATGTTTAAAAGATAACAACCAGAAGAAATACAAAATACTAATTGTTTAAAGCTGCATCGTCGATCGCCTCGTTGATGTTAAACACTCGTCCACGAGCGGGATTCACATTCACGTTCGCGTTCGGATTTGGGTTAACATTCGCATTCGCGTTTACCAATCTCGGGCAATTGTTGCGAAAATGACCCATTTCTCCGCAATTGAAACATGAACCAGGTGGGAATCTCGCAGCGTTCCCTTGAGCTTGTGCTGGGACCTGGGCAGCCTGATTTTGACCAAAACGACAAGTATTGGCCAAATGCCCAAGCCTACCACATGTAGCACACTGTTTACAGGCCTGTTGGGCAACATGGTGACCATTACATCGAGTGCAGTGAGGTGCGGTACCAGCATATGCTTTCTTTGCAGGAGGTTGAGTCGGTGGGTTCTGAGGGTTCTGTGCAGTCTGATTGGTGACAGCAAAGTTTTGGGAAGCCTTGCACTTCCTTGATTTCTTTGATGCCTCATCCTGCTTTTCACCCTTACCCTTTTCAGAATCGGTTGACTTCTTTTTATCACCCTTGCGGGTGAGTTTACCCTTCCTGACTTGAGATTCAGTCAGGGTAGCAGACAACTCGATCGCTTGACGAACGGTAGTAGGATTAACGCCAGTCAGGATGTCCTGAATGGAGTCGGGTAAACCATCGATATACCTCTCAATTGCCTTATCCAACGGGGTAACCATCGTGGGACACAACAAACTAAGCTCCTCAAATCGATCCGTATAAGCACGGTGTTCTCCCCCGACTTGTTTCAAATCATCAAATTCTCGTTCCAACACTCGAATCTCGTGTCGGGGACAGAACTCTCTCATTATGAGAGCTCAGAGCTCATCCCAAGTCTGTGCTAGTGCCACTTCGGCACCCCTATCACGCATCACTCCGTTCCACCATGTAAGAGCTCGCTTCTCAAATACGCTTGAAGCAAACTCAACTTTGCGCGCATTCGGACACTGCACATGTCTGAATGTGCTCTCGATACTCTCAAACCATTGCAGGAGTGCGGTTGCTCCTTGTGACCCAGAAAACTTAAGCGGCTTCGCAGAATTGAAATTCTTGAAATTACACGGTGCATTGTTGTTGTTATTATTGTTATTGTATAGCTCGTGGATTTGGGTCACAATGCCTGGAAGCACAGCAGCCATTTGTTGAGAGACAAGGGCTGCGACTTCCTCAGCGGTATAAGTTCGAGCATCGGTTTGAGTATTGCGTCGTGGAGGCATTGTCTAAAAAGGAAACATGGGAAACGCGTGAGGTTGACAATTGGAGGAACAAAAGAGGTATTGAAAATATCGACACCACACAAGGAAGGCGATCATTTGTTCGTTACCTTGAACAAACAAACGACACGCAGTGACAAATCAAAGTAAATAGGTCAAAATAATGTATCGCGAAGACATGCTCGCCTATAAGTGAACACTCACCCCAAGAGTTCCCAGGTAAGAGTGACTGGTCCGATAATGCGGATTTGTACGAACACTCTAGCCTTAGACAGAAAACTCAGGGTACAGGCATTCACTCTTCCAGTTTGCACGTGTTCACATTATTTAAACCTAAACTTTGACGAGATTTTGAAAACTCGAAAGGCACAAAGCCAAAGATGAATCAGACTGGAAGGGTTCAAAACCTTATAATAGAAGGTTCAAAACCTAGTAATCAATCATCTAAGGATAGATGATTAATTTTCGAAGCGGATTCGTTATTGTGTTCTTGTTGTGGTTATCACCTAAGGATAGGTGACGGTATTGTTTTAAAATTTCTAAACACAAGTAAACTTGTGTTAGGGTCCTAAAGTTATAGTCTAGGTCAAAGCAATGCTAATAACCTAATTCCCTATAACCATTGGCTCTGATACCAACTCTTCTGTCACACCCCGACCACGTTAAAACAACAAACCGTGGCGGAAACGTCGGGGAGTGTTGCAACAGAATTATTGTTTCACAACCATGGTAACCAAATGTTTTGTTTTATTGAATTATTATGTAAAGTACATTGTCTTTAAATCAAACAAACTACATATTGTTTATTGCTGTTTTTAGATCACTAAGGCCTCGTCCAGGTCCTATGTGACGCAAACTTCCTAGCAAGCAACATCAAGCAATATCTCCTGAAACATATGTAAAAAAAATAAAGTCAGCAAAGAAATGCTGGCGAGTACATAGGTTTTGTGGGAGTATTGGATTCATGGCTCGTTTATATGTTGCAGTACCTCGTTAGACTACAAGAGTCAAAAATACAAACCTCGTTTTGAAAAGTGTATTGCAACATAATTAACCAACTCAAATCAAATTGGTTATAGTTTATAAAATCTCGTAGCCATGAGTCTTAACCCAAAAACATTTGTTTTAGTAAAATAATTTGGAAACATCTCGTAAAAGCTCGTTAATAAAACTCGTATGGTTTATATCGTTTCGAAAACCTCGTTGTGTGATATCGTTTCAAATCGTTTTCCCAAGTGAACTAAATAATGACACGCAATGTAATATGATAGAATCACTTATATATAAGAAGTACCAGCGGCGTATCTACCATGATTCTAGCATACTACACTCGTTCCATTATCTAATCACTACCCAAAGCCAATCGTTTAATTCGTTTATCTCGTTTCAAATCGTGTATCTCGTTTCAAATCGTTTAACTCGACCCAAAATCGTATTCGTTTTAATAGTGAAAAATACTTTTGGTCGTCTCGTTAACAACATTCAAACCTTCGTGACTCATTTAACTCGTTTCTCGTTTCGTATTAACAAACCACCAAAGGGTAAGTTAACAATCATCAGGTTCAGTCGTTACCTACATAACCCCCACACATAACCATGGGTGTCGTCTGATAACGGGATTTGTCAGATCCTATGGTACCATAACCTAATACTGGTCGGCTTGATCAGAGCTAATGAATGTCATTTGTTATGTAAATACAACCAACAAGTCTTGTTCACCTTATTGAAATCGTTATTAGTTTTGTATAAACCATCTTAATCGTTTTTGAAATCATCGTTTAAACCTTAAAAATCGTTTTGTACATATGATTCACCCCAAAACAATTGAAAACAGTAAAATAGGGGAACTATGTACTCACTTGAGATTGTAGGGTATCCTTGATTTTGTGAACTATCGATGCACGGGCAATCAAGGAATCAAGTGTTACCTAGTATCGGATTGCTAGATAAATAAATCGACACCTAAATCGGGAGATAGGATAGAATGAGGTTCTATAAATCAAATGAGTAATTGAACTCATATGGTATGATTTAATAGTACCATCATTCGGATTGAAAGGCCTACCTAAGTGCTTTTGACCCGTTTCGACCCATTATGGTAACATAAGCCACTATAATGCGTCGTTAGCGTAAAACTATGTTCGGATGGTAATCTATATGCTATGTCAAGTCTTACATGCCCAATTATCCCTAAACATGTTACTAAATCAGATTACAAGTCAAAAATATGTTCACATAGTCAAATTACGGATTTTAGCTTCAAAAGGGCATTTTGGTCATTTCCTATGGGCATACAAGCTAACTAGCAAATGACTAACCGATCCTACGTGATCATAAGGTATAACCTCAGTGGTTATTCCCTATGAAATTATGATCATTAACTAAGCTTGGTCGGATCCAAAGATCGACCAAACGGGTCGGGTTCGGAAGTATAAGCGGTTGTTTAGACCGCTTATCTTACGACCCTAAACAAGCACAAACTAATAGTGTCGAGTTAGACATGTCAAAATATGTCTAACCTACTGATTTGGTATCAAAACAAAGTGTTTTGATACCCTAAAGTAGTTCCGTTGCAAAATGCGTGCTAAAACGCATTTTGACCGAAACTTTGACTCGACACTACAACTAGATAACGTGGTAATCAGCGGTTATAATCGCGAAGGATTATAACTATCGTGATTACAATCATGTGTCAAAGTTCAACTGAACTTTGACTTGACCAATTGATGGTCAAAACCGAAAGTCAAACTGTTGGCCAAACTGTTTGACTTTCTGCACTACATAAGGAAAAAGCAAGAAAAAGAATGAAAGAAGGCTCACAATAGTCCTTGCTATCTTTTCTACAAAGAAGACAAGTCCCAAATCAGTTGAGAGAGCTTCCAAAGCAGATAAGAAGGGAGGAAATGAGGAATGAGCAAATGAAACAATGGATGGCTTGGCTATTTATACTTGTTGGTGATGAACAAGATCATCACAAGTGGATTGTTTAGCCATTAAGTAATAAATCTAATCCATACAAGTGTTAGGAGCAGGTGCAAAGCCTTGGAGAGGTGGTAACTTGGTTACCACACAAAGAAATTGCAAGATTGGCCCCTGAATTTACAAACTGTTGCTGAAAACACACTTTCTGCCCATATGTGATGCTCGCGTAGCGCGACGGCATAGGCAGTAGGTGCTCGCGCTACGCTACCATGTATCAGGTTCAGCAAAAAATGGCAGAAATGGTCCCTGCACGTGTTTAAAGCCTTTTTCGATGCGTTTAAACCCCGTTAACCTCATTTCAAGGCTCTAAAATGAAGTTAAAGCATAGGGGACTCAAAACATGCTCAAAAATATCTCGGATGTCGGTTCGTTTGGTCGTACGATCGCGTTGTTCGGTTAATTACGACGGAAGTCGTAACGAACGCTATAATTGCTATTCCTATGCTTTCGGTGGTAAAAAAGCTTCGTAACCTAAAACATCCGTTGCGGATCCTTCTCCATAAACAAGGTAACTTGCATGCTAAGGTTAATAATCTTAGAGCTAGCCTGGATGATATTCATAAGCTGATTGATCAGAACCCGTTTGATGCTGCTCTTCGGGTCAAAGAATCAAACATTATAAAGGAGCTCCATTGTGCTGCTTATGATGAGGAGTCGTTTGTAAAACAGAAAGCGAAACTTGATTGGCTTAGTGCGGGTGATGGTAACACAACGTATTTCCACAACTTTGTTAAAAGCAGGAATGCAAGGAGCAAAATTCACTCAATAAATGATGCTAATGGCAATCATTACGAGGGTTTTGGCGTGGAGCATGCGTTTGTAGATCACTATATGAAGTTCTTGGGTGTCGAGTCCGAGGTTGATGATCTGATTATGGAGGATTTGTTTTCAAAATCCGTTAGCTCTGTTGAAGCTAATCATATGATTCGTCCTGTGACTAGAGAAGAAATAAAGGCTGCAATGTTCAGTATTGGTGATAATAAAGCTCCCGGGCCAGATGGTTTCACTTCGGTTTTCTTTAAGAAAGCTTGGGATATAGTGGGTGAGGAGGTTTCGGATGCTATTCTGCAATTTTTTGATAATGGTAAATTGCTTCAGCAGGTGAACCATACTGTTATTGCTCTTGTCCCGAAGGTCCCGACTCCCTCTTCGGTTTTGGAATATAGACCCATTTCTTGTTGCAATGTCATTTTTAAATGCATTAGCAAAATTTTGGCAGATCGAATAAAAGGTAGTTTGGGTAGTTTGGTGGATATAAATCAATCTGCTTTTGTCCCGGGTAGGAAGATATCTGATAATATTCTGCTCACTCAGGAGCTTATGCATAATTACCACCTTCACAAAGGAAAACCAAGGTGTGCGTTCAAGATTGATATCCAGAAAGCTTATGATACGGTTAGCTGGTCTTTTTTAAAGTCTATTCTAACCAAGTTTGGTTTCCCAAGTAAAATGGTTGATTGGATTATGACATGTGTCTCCACTGTCTCCTTCTCACTGAGCATAAATGGGAATCTATGTGGTTATTTCAAAGGTAGAAGGGGTCTTCGACAGGGTGATCCGATCTCTCCTTATTTGTTTACTTTAGTAATGGAAGTTCTTTCGTTGCTTTTACATAAAGCTGCTGATCAACATCCTGCTTTCAGATACCATGATAAATGCAAGCAACAGAAGATTATCAATGTGTCATTTGCTGACGATCTATTCCTTTTCGTCAATCCTGACCTGATCTCGGTTAAGGTGGTGCGAGACACCTTGGAGCTGTTCACTAGAATATCAGGTCTAACCCCGAATCTAGCTAAAAGCACATTGTTTTTTAGCAATGTCTCATCGGGGGTTAAACAGGACATTCGCTCCCTTCTGCCGTTTCAAGAGGGTGTTCTCCCGGTCAGGTACTTGGGGGTTCCGCTAATCTCTACAAGACTTATGTATAGGGATTGCAAAATCCTGGTGGACCGGGTAGATAAAAAGATTGAACATTGGATGAATAAGTCTCTTTCGTTTGCGGGGAGGCTTCAGCTGATTAAGTCAGTCATATCAGCTACGCACATCTATTGGGCTTCGGTATTTATGCTTCCGGCTCGCATTATGGCAGACATTGAAAAAAGGATGCGGAATTTTTTATGGAGTGGCAGTGTGGTGAAAGTTGCTCATCCTAAAGTGGCTTGGAAAAACGTTTGCCTTCCGAAGTCGGAGGGGGGTTTGGGCGTTAGAAGAATTCGAGATATGAACAAAGCGCTGCTTGCGAACCACATTTGGAGTATTTTGCTTAAAAGAGAGTCTCTTTGGGTGAAATGGGTCCATTCTTATAGGATTAAGGGAAAGAATTTTTGGAGCATTCCTTTTTGAGGAAGTATGAGTTGGGGATGGAGAAAAATCCTAATGATTCGATCTTCCATTCGTCAGTTTGTTTGGTATTCTATTGGTAATGGCCGGGACATTAATGCGTGGCATGATAACTGGTGTGATCATAGCCCGTTGGGTGATTTCATTACCCCAAGACGAATCCATGGAGCGGGTTTTAATATGCAGTCTACTGTGGCAGATCTTGTTAGTCATCATAATGATTGGCTGTGGCCGGTTACGTGGCTTCAGTTTTATCCGGCTTTGACGAATTCTCTGCCTCCGTTTCTTAACCAAAGTACTCCAGATAAGCTGATTTGGAAGGATAGACAACATATGCAAAAGGAGTTTAGTGCTAGTGAGGTTTGGGATAATATCCGTTCGCGTGGGGAAGAGGTGGGTTGGGCCGATTTGGTGTGGTTTAGTCAATGTATTCCTAGACACTCTTTTCACATGTGGCTAGTTATCAAGAACAAGCTGAAAACTCAGGATCGTATGGGGATTTGGGATGCCGGTAGTGCAACTAATCTTAATCTGATGTGTTGTCCGCTTTGCAGGAAGGGTAAAGACTCTCGGGATCATTTATTTTTTCAGTGTTCTTATGGGGAGCAAGTGTGGAATATGGTTAAAGCTATGGCTTATATGGATGTAGTGGATGCTAACTGGGACTCTATCATGACTTGGTTTTCAGAACACAGCTCGGGTAAATCGCCAGAAGTGTTAGTTGGTAAAATGGTTGTTGCTGCCTCAACTTATTTCATATGGCAAGAAAGAAACAATAGATTATTTTCTCCAAATCAGCGGAAGGCTGCTTTGATTGCTGATATTGTCCTGCATACGGTGCGTATGAAGTTGATGACGTTCAAGGCAGGGAGAGGCTCCAGGAACCCGTTAGTATTAGAGCGGTGGAAGTTCCAAGTGAAGACTATGAGCATCGATCCAGGCTAAAGTATGTTTGGGGTTTTCTGTGTCTGTTTGTTGCCATTGTTTCGGCTTCTGGTTGTTTTTTCTTTGGTTGTTTTTGTTTCGCATGGTTGTGAATCTTTATTGGTTTTGGTTTTGCTAGTCTTGGTATGCCAAGTCTAGCCCTAGTGTGCTTCTTTGGCACGCTCGTGTGATTCTTTATTCTTTATATATAAAATTCACCGGGGTAACCCTTTACCCAAAAAAGAAGTCGTAACGAACGCAAAATCGATCCAAATTAAGCGACGAATGGAATTTTTGCATGGCGATCACTAAAATAAAAATATTTTAGTGTGTACAAAAATTTTGGATGTCCAGATGTGTCCAGAACGTAAGATACGCGCGAAAATGCAAACTTACGCCGTTTTTGACACTTTTAGTCCCTGTAAGATCATATAAGCATGTTTTCGCACACCGAACCTATCAAAGTTAAACATACCATATATAACCTAAAAATGGCTTAGAAATAAGCTTTGATAGGTTCGGTGTGCGAAAACATGCTTATATGATCTTTCAGGGACTAAAAGTGTCAAAAACGACGTAAGTTTGCATTTTCGCGCATATCTTACGTTCTGGACACATCTGGACATCCAAAATTTTTGTACACACTAAAATATTTTTATTTTAGTGATCGCCATGCAAAAATTCCATTCGTCGCTTAATTTGGATCGGTTTTGCGTTCGTTACGACTTCCGTCGTAATTAACCGAACAACGCAATTTTACGATCAAACGAACCGACATCCGAGATGTTTTTGAGCAGGTTTTGAGTCCCCTATACTTTAACTTCATTTTAGAGCCTTGAAATGAGGTTAACGGGGTTTAAACGCATCGAAAAAGGCTTTAAACACGTGCAGGGACCATTTCTGCCATTTTTGAAACTTTGCTGAACCTGATACATGGTAGCGTAGCGCGAGCACCTACTGCCTATGCCGTCGCGCTACGCGAGCATCATATCTGGGCTGTTTTCAGCAACAGTTTGTAAATTCAGGGGCCAATCTTGCAATTTCTTTGTGTGGTAACCAAGTTACCACCTCTCCAAGGCTTTGCACCTGCTCCTAACACTTGTATGGATGAGATTTATTGCTTAATGGCTAAACAATCCACTTGTGATGATCTTGTTCATCACCAACAAGTATAAATAGCCAAGCCATCCATTGTTTCATTTGCTCATTCCTCATTTCCTCCCTTCTTATCTGCTTTGGAAGCTCTCTCAACTGATTTGGGACTTGTCTTCTTTGTAGAAAAGATAGCAAGGACTATTGTGAGCCTTCTTTCATTCTTTTTCTTGCATTTTCCTTATATAGTGCAGAAAGTCAAACAGTTTGGCCAACAGTTTGACTTTCGGTTTTGACCATCAATTGGTCAAGTCAAAGTTCAATTGAACTTTGAAACGTGATTGTAATCACGATAGTTATAATCCTTCGTGATTATAGCCGCTGATTTACCACGTTAGCTAGTTCTAGTGTCGAGTCAAAGTTTCGGTCAAAATGCGTTTTAGCACGCATTTTGCAACGGAACTACTTTAGGGTATCAAAACACTTTGTTTTGATACCAAATCAGTAGGTTAGACATGTTTTGACATATCTAACTCGACACTATTAGTTTGTGCTTGTTTAGGGTCGTAAGATAAGCGGACTAAACAACCGCTTATACTTCCGAACCCGACCCGTTTGGTCGATCTTTGGATCCGACCAAGCTTAGTTAGTGATCATAATTACATAGGGAATAACCACTGAGGTTATACCTTATGATCACGTAGGATCGGTTAGTCATTTGCTAGTTAGCTTGTATGTCCATAGGAAATGACCAAAATGCCCCTTTTAAGCTAAAATCCGTAATTTGACTATGTGAACGTATTTTTGACTTGTAATCTGATTTAGTAACATGTTTAGGGATAATTGGGCATGTAAGACTTGGCATAGCACATAGATTACCGTCCGAACATAGCTTTACGCTAACGACGCATTATAGTGGCTTATGTTACCATAATGGGTCGAAACGGGTCAAAAGCACTTAGGTAGGCCTTTCAATCAGAATGATGGGACTATTAAATCATACCACATGAGTTTAATTACTCATTTGATTTATAGAACCTCATTCTATCCTATCTCCCGATTTAGGTGTCGATTTATTTATCTAGCAATCCGATACTAGGTACCACTTGATTCCTTGATTGCCCGTGCATCGATAGTTCACAAAATCAAGGATACCCTACAATCTCAAGTGAGTACATAGTTCCCCTATTTTACTGTTTTCAATTGTTTTGGGGTGAATCATATGTACAAAACGATTTTCAAGGTTTAAACGATGATTTCAAAAACGATTAAGATGGTTTATACAAAACTAATAACGATTTCAATAAGGTGAACAAGACTTGTTGGTTGTAATTACGTAACGAATGACATTCATTAGCTCTGATCAAGCCGACCAGTATTAGGTTATGGTACCATAGGATCTGACAAATCCCGTTATCAGACTACACCTTGTGTTCATCGACGATATTCTCATTTATTCGAAGACTCGAGCCGATCACGAGCAACACCTTCGCTTAACGTTGGAACTCCTTAAGAATGAACAACTTTTCGCTAAATTCTCCAAGTGTGAATTCTGGCTTAAAGAAGTTCAGTTTCTGGGTCATATAGTCAACGAGCAGGGTATTCATGTGGATCCATCCAAGATTGTTGCTATTAAGGATTGGAGTACGCCAACGACACCTACAGAGATTCGATCTTTTCTTGGTCTTGCTGGTTATTATCGTCGATTCATTTCTAACTTCTCAAAGATTGCAGTTCCACTCACTGCTTTGACTTAGAAGAATAAGCCTTTTGAGTGGGGACCCAAACAAGAAGAAGCGTTCCAAACGCTAAAGCGGAAGTTATGTAATGCTCCTGTTCTATCTCTGCCCGAGGGAAACGATGATTTCGTTGTCTATTGCGATGCATCCAACTTAGGCCTTGGTTGCGTCCTCATGCAACGAGGTAAGGTTATTGCATATGCATCTAGACAGCTGAAAATCCACGAGAAGAACTATACGACTCATGATCTTGAGTTAGGAGCTGTGGTTTTCGCACTTAAAATCTGGAGACACTACCTCTATGGCACGAAGTGTGTGGTTTTCACAGACCACAAAAGTCTCCAGCATATCCTTAATCAGAAAGAGCTGAACATGAGGCAACGACGTTGGGTTGAACTCTTAAACGATTACGATTGCGAGATTCGCTACCATACTGGTAAGGCGAATGTCGTAGCCGATGCGTTTAGTCGAAAAGATCGAGTCAAACTTCATTCTGTTCAAACACTATCCGATATTCAAACTCATGTTCTTCAAGCACAGCAATCTTGTGTCTCACAGAATTTGATACGTATGGAATTACCACATCAGCTTGAGCTTAAACTCGAAGCAAAAGACGATGGGTTGCTTTATTTCAAGGATCGTTTGTGGGTCCCGAAACAAGACGATCTTCGCGCCCTAGTGATGGACGAATCTCACAAGTCTCGATATTCTATCCATCCTGGTGCTGATAAGATGTACAAGGATCTTCGTACTAAGTTCTGGTGGCCTGGTATGAAGAAAGATGTTGCCTTGTATGTAGCGAAATGCCTAACTTGTCTTAAAGTCAAGGCTGAACATCAACGACCTTCTGGTTTGCTTGTACAACCAGAGATACCGGTTTGGAAGTGGGAGAGCCTTGCGATGGATCTCATCACTAAGTTACCGCGTACGTCTAAAGGTCACGATGCTATTTGGGTTGTTATCGATCGATTAACGAAGTCAGCTCTATTTCTTCCGATTCGCGAGGATCTATCTACTGATAAACTTGCAAAGATTTATGTTGATGAGATTATATCACGACATGGTGTTCCTTTGGATATCATTTCTGATCGTGATGCTCGATTTTCATCTCATTTCTGGAAGACCATGCAATCTGCTATGGGAACCCAACTAAATCTAAGCACTGCTTATCATCCCCAAACAGATGGACAATCTGAGAGGACAATTCAAACTTTGGAGGATATGCTTAGAGCATGCGTGATAGACTTTGGTGGTAATTGGGATTCTCATCTGCCAATGATCGAGTTCTCTTACAACAATAGTTATCATGCTAGCATCAATATGGCACCATTCGAAGCTCTCTACGGTCGAAAATGTCGTTCACCTGTCTGTTGGAACGAGACCGGTGAAGCTCAGCTTATTGGACCTGAGCTCATTCTGGAAACAACAGATAAAATCAAGAAAATCCGCGATAATCTTGTGACAGCTCGAAGCTGTCAAAAGAGTTATTTGTATAACTCTAGTAATGGCATGTCATTCTAGAGAACTGGGGCGATACATTATCCCTCCATTGTTTTAATTTTGTGGAATAAAATTTAACCGGGGTAACCCTTTACCCAAAAAAAAAAAAACTATGCTCTGTAATCTCTGTACGATTTAAAACAATGTTGATTATTAATAAAACAATGTGCTTTGGTGTTATTATATGTGTTTTGGTATTATTTTGTGTGTATTTGTGTTTGGTGATTTTACAATTCGATTCGATTCCAATTTCAAGCTTTAAATCGCTTTCTGGAAGGTTATACGCGCACTGATGCGTAAATATAACCAGTTTAATGCAACAAAAACTCCGGAATAGTGAAATAGGCTTAACATATCTTAAATAACCTCCACATAACTTAGAAATAAGTTTTGGATGGTTTGGTGTGTCGAAAACAAGTATGTTCAATCGCAGGGACTATTTGTGTCAAACTGCGAAACTATACCGATTTGTATAGTAACGAACACTCCGAAACTTGATCATAAGTTAAATATACCATAAATGTCACACCCTCAAATTACCACCTAGGGAGTGTCCCTATTAGGCGTGTGACGACTAGCAATGAGCCACCAATTACATTGAATCACAAGTAAAAAACGAAGTTCCATTGATTAATAATACTGAAATCCCAGTCATAAGTTATCCAAAAACCATAAGTTCAGCGGAAGCGTAAAGATACCATAAAGTAAATACTAAACGAACGTAATAAATAAGTGTTTGATAAACAGGTTCATCAGCATGACCATGACCACTCTTGCTCTCCAGCCAACAAGCTCCTGTTCCAATCACCTAACGACCTGCGAGCATGTAACAAGTGTATCAGACAAAGCTGGCGAGTCCACAGTTTAAGAAAGCGTTTTTGTTACCAGTTGTATGTAAACCGTTCAATAACCAATGCAAGTAATATTGTTAATATCCCAATTCCGAACAAGACGGCTCCTGAAATACATGACTGCCCTTCCCACGTACTCCTATCTAGTACTGGGCCACGACTGGGTCATTAGTTCACATCTTTCCTCTCTAGGAGCGGTGTGAGGGTGCCAAACCTAAGTAGCGCTACCAACTAATACCCGTTACCCTCCAGGTAACATAATAAGGGACTTACAAGATTGATAGGTGAGAATATTAACCAATATACCCGTTTTTACCCAAAAGACTTATCCCTCCACGGGATACCCACTGACTGTCCCCAACCACTGGGACGCATGCTCGAATGTAGTGAACTCACCTTAGATTTGCTCGGTATTTAACAAGTTACTTTATCCATTCCAAGTCAGTCAACCAAACCCTACCGTGGTTTCCAAAGACAATCAGTATAGCATTCACACATATCACGTATCTAACGTACACATTGCACAAGTAGCAGATAAGGAAGACACACGTTCATATATGCATTGTAACTGTTTAAACATACAATCCGTTGACCTAACGTTTGTCGTAATATCACATAACAAATGTTCAACCGCACACAAGACCACATCCCACGTGCACTACGTATATTAGCATTCAACAGATGAGTTGGTTATTCCCATTAGTTGATTCAGATTGATCAACACAAGTTACTTTTCACACATAGTTTGCATCTATCACATAATCGCCTCGAATTGCATATCAGATTCTCAGTTATCAAGGTAACATTTAACAATTGGGTTGGCTACCTATACGAGTCGGGTCAAGACCCTCACAACCTCGCAACTAGCCTACATTACACTTATGGCCGAGATTCAAAACTTATCAATGTAATCACATGTGCCTAGAAAATGATCATTTATAATGAGCTGCCACTATTGAAATTTGTGTTTGGATTACTCAAGACATCTTATAGATAAACAACTTTGGAAAACTCACTTACTTCACGTGACCTAACCTTGGACCTTCTTTAAAAGTAGTCAGACAACAAAATGGTCATGTGAACTGCCACCTCTCAATATTATAAGCACATGAGTCTTAAAAAAAATAACCGACCACCTCTAGACAAAATGATAGCATCGAGACTTTGAACTTATCAGCACTCACGTGCAACTAAAATGAATATTATAAGAAGTTCAATGGATAAATCAATCTATTTAATTGGACCACAATATCGAACCAATGAACCTTTAATCATCTTAGTGGCCGACAAGAGTTAATAGATACTGAACACTTATCTGATACTCATCGCATGCACCTGGGCCGACAAACATCTGAGTTATTGTTAAAGTGATTGGGCCGAGATATCGAAGCTACTCTAAAATCATGCATACACACACAAATTGGTACGACAAGTTTACATTGCAAGCATTTCAGAGACAAATCATCAAGGTTCCGTCGGCATGTGGTGGCGAAACTCTACGTTTCGTCATCATGCAGTTTACCGGTTCATGTACAATCTAATCACATCTAAACAATCACATAACATAATCACCATGTAGCACACGTACACACGTTTGTTACTCAAACTCATACATAAACAAGATTATTAACAAGAATTAACATACAAAAGGAATCACTAACCCACAAGGCTCGACCGGCTGGAATAACGCATCGAAAGGGGACGGGGGGTTCTACTGCCGTCGCAGACCACACGAGGGGTAGGGTTTGTTACTTCTCCAATAATCGCGTACAACATCCCCATCCCTCATGTTATACGTATAACATGTCTGTTGGGCCTCGGCCTGGTCTAAAGTGTGGGCCGAGAGTCTGAGATGAATGTGTGTGTGTGTGCCAAGTAAATTTGCTGCCCATGTTTAAATAACCACAAACATTTCGGTCCAATTAGATTCTAAGTTTCAACATTTACGGTCACCCATGCATGTGGTATGATAAGATTCTTAGGCCACTATTTCAAACATTTGGTCCAATAGCATGTTTGCATAAAGTCTCATTTAGATATGGATGAATTAATGGTTGTCAGCATATTGAGTAAGGTTGATGAAATGGACGGTATATAATAATTATAATCATTTCAGTTTGCATACATCATTAGTCCATGTGCTTATATGCATACGCTTTGTTATATAATAATTATATGCATACGCTTTGTTAGATATTAATATTACATTGTTCTAGTTATGCTGGGCCGCAACTACATGGGCCGAAGGCCCTTATGGCGAAACCCCCATAGACGAAAGGTGCCTTTCGCCGAGCAGTACCTTCGCCGAGTAGTCTTTCGTTGAGCATGACTTGCGACGAAAAACCCTACACTAGGTTATTTATTTATCACTAAACTTTTTAACCACCAACCATTACACATACTCACTTAACAATCAAACATTATACATAACATCAATCATTCAGGTAATTGCACACGACCACACACAGATCAAATTGTAAAACAGGATTTGCAAAACAAACAATATGCATAGGAAGGACCTTGAAACTTCGGGTTGTCACATCATCCCCAACTTGAAAGAAATTTCGTCCCGAAATTTGACAAGTAAGCACAAAGAAGTGAAGTGAGAAATCAAGATTGCTGCGGATTTTGCTCAGGTGCCACATTATCCCCAACTTGAAAAGAATTTCGCCCCGAAATTTCACCAGTGATAACAGACTGGTCGTCAGGAAAAAGTTAAGGATACTTGAGTTTCATTTGATCTTCGCGTTCCCACGCGAACTCCAGTCCTCATATTGAGTCCCAACAACCCTCGCGATTGAAATTCTACCAGGTTTTCAATGGATTTCTCGATACCTGCACCTTGTCGTCGATCCTTAGTTCTTGAAGTGGAATCACAAGTGTTTCATCGGACAAACACTTCTTTAGTTGCGAAACGTGAAAGACATCAGGAATGTTACCCGGCTCAGTAGGTAACTCAAATTTGTAGGTTACGACACTGATTCTTCCTAGACTGTTGTATGGTCTATCGTAACGTCAGTTAAGCTCGCCATGCATCCCAAGCATTCCACACCCTCCCAGGGTGAGACTTTTAACACAATATGATCGCCTGCAGCGATCTTCCAGCGTTTCCCAAGTTTATCAGCTTTCCTGACGGTCACGCATTGTCACCAATCGACTCCTGATCCAAATAACCCTCCCAAGAGTATCAAGTACTAGTCTTGGACCAGTAATTAATTTTGCACCAAAGCCAGTCACACATATGCTCGCAGCATGTCTTCGAGTGCCAAGAGAGTTCGTTTTCTCTGATCGTTTGCCCAACGGCGATAAGCAATGCTCTGGTCCTGACGTAAGCCAAGGATGTTGTGTATTGCCTGCATAGATCAAATTCAGAGGTAACAGGAGTTGGCACCTCATGCCTAGAAGCCGCCTCTCTCAGAGGAACATTCACAACTGTGAAGACTCGTTAGTTTTCTTGATTGGAAGGAAGTGTGCTGGTAACGTGTGTCCCTCAACGACCATCCAGGTGATACTGTTTCCGTTTCGAGTTGTAAGTAGTCCAGTGATAAAAATCCAGGGTAGTCTATTCCCGTTTCCATATATGCGTCTCTGGTTGCTAATATCCCACCTTGACTTTCCCACAAGTCAAACATCATTCTCATGCGTTGCTATGTGAGCCTTCAGGCCCGGTCACTCATACATGGTCTTCAGGTTTTAATACATCCTATCAAAACTCAGATGAATATGATATCGAAACCCGTGTGCTCCGTCTGCACCAGTTCCCCAAGGTTGGTGTATAGTGAGGTCCATATTCGTTCCATGAAGTAGCAAATATCGTCCGACCCGCCAAAGGTTGCTTCCCCATGTCCCGCATGGGTCAATCTTGAGAACTCTCTTCCTTCAGTTCTTTAGTTTGAACAAGGCGAGTCTGATCAGGTATGTCAGATTTGATAGCAAGCTGCAAAGCTTGTGCACGTCCAGGTTTCACGGTCGTATTCATTCAACAGTTCCATCTAGCAATGCCATTAACTGATTAAGCTTTCTCGAAACCAGGGTACACGGGAGACCCTTGTGATCGGTCTAAGTAGTGCATTCGGTACCGTCCAAGTAATGCCTCCATCTTAAATCCAAAGACCAGGGCTTCCACCGCAGGTCGTGACTCGTGCAGTTCTTCCTGTAAGTCCACCACGTGGGCCATTTCCTTCTCATGTCGTATCGATGTGTAACTGGGACTCTGATTCGAGCCATCATGGTATACCGCCAAATCATCGGTTCCCTCGGATAGAAGTGATGCTTAGTGCATTGCAGGGTCGGGTTTCAAAAGCTGAATAGACGTCCTCCTGTTGTGTCTTCCACGAACACAGCACCTCGCAATACTAAAGAGATTTAAGTTGCGCGATCCTCGAGAATCCTGTGATGAATCTGCGATAGCATCTAGTGAGACCAAGAAATTGCTGCATCCTCAAAGGAATCTCTGGTGTCGATCAGTTTCTAACCAAAACGGGTCTGAGCGAGGTCCACATGTATTCCCACTTCGTTGGTTACATGTTCAAATGCTTCTCTCGAATCTAGATGTTACACTAAACAAGACTTCGCACGTGATGGCTCCTCCCTCGGGAACCCTAAAATAAGATACGGATGTCGTCTACGATGTTCCTTCCTCCTGAAAATGATTCAACACTTTGTCAATAAGCATAGTCGGTTCATGTGATCCATGCAGCTGCCGGTGTGATGGTTGACCCAGAGGTTTTGGAATGCAACGTCGCAATGGCCGCCCTGCGTCTGGTATGCCGTTGTAGGAACATTCTCCCCTTTGGACTCCCATCTAATGATAGTTCATTTGTCATTCAATCCTCGAATGGAAGCTCGACCCCTGCAACTGGTCGTCAGGTTGTCAATATATGGTCGCGGCAAACGGTTCTCTACTGTCACCTTATTGAGTTCTTGCAAATCAGTACACATACCAAAAGGCTTATCTTCATGGGTATAACCGGGGCTCCCCAAAGCGAAAAGCTAGGTCCGACAAAACTCTTGTCCAACAGCTCCTGTTGTTGGTTAGACAGCTCTTTCAACCCTCCTGGTGCAAGACGGTAAGAGTGCGTGTAGTCAGGGCTGCCTCTGGCGCGAGATCAGACTGATATTTTGCCTAACATTTGTGGAAGGAAGCCCGAAAGTTCCGTGGGTAGCACACCGAAAGGAATCACGAATGGTTTGTGGATCCTCGATCCTCTGTCTCCTTAGCCCTAACATCAGTAACGGTTGCTAGTATAGCGGAGTAATCCCTCTGTAGACACTTCTGACCTTCATAGCTGAGATGGTGCTATCCTTTGCACCACTCTGACGCTTTAGAGTAAATAACAATTCTCCACACAAGGTCTTCTCCTCACTGGTGTATCTGCGCGATCTCTGGATAATTAATCCACACTAACTACTGTATTGTAACCATCAGGGGTAGTAGAAGGAAGGTCGATGTTGGACGCCAGTCCCCCAAGGTCGAGTTTGCATCCCAACGAACATATAAGGCTTCATTTGACTTGCATCAGCCGACACCACAACTGGTTCGGTTTCAAGGAGCATCAGGGTTAAACAGAACAGGGACGAAGCAAATAGCTACTCATCTAACCTATCGTGTTGCTATTACGTATGGTATAGCCTATGCCAATACTAAATGTCCTTCCATGAGGAAAAAACCAAAAACCCTCCCTCTCTCCTGGGCGATTTTTTGCTCCTCATGAACCCTAAATTTCTTTGAGATTCGTTTGTATAACAGTCTGTGATTAGAGTTTGTTTATCAAATCTCTATAACGAACTAGTTAGCAATAGTAATCAATCTGAAATTAGGGTTTATTTCGTTTCTTCTTCAAATCGCCGCCATAGTTGCTGTTTAGAGATCATTCTCATATTAATCTGGTTGTTATTGGTCGCGGTTAACTGAGTTTAATTTAGCTAGATTGATACTCTGGATTAATGTGTTAAAGATTGAAAACGACGCTAGGGTTTCAGGATTAGGGTTTTTCTTTCGATTCTTGGTTGGCTGGAGTTCTTGTTTCTTTTGCTGTTACGTGTGCATGGAGGGTAGAAGTGATGGTAATTACTCGTTGGAGGAAGGAGCCACTCCGGGAACGAATGACAAATCCCCACCGGTATGTGGTATAGGGTTACGGGTGACGAATATTGAGGGAAACAATTTGTTTCCTAGGCGTGGTATTTACTCAACTAATAACAGTTCGGTTATTGATGGATTAATGGGAATCTCTAAACCTGTGGAGGTGAATACGGGTTCGGCTTGGGGAGGAAGTTTTATGGAGGCAGCTAAGGATCCCCATGCAAACCCTAGTGTTTCGGCTTCTATGATCAATCATGAAGGTGTGCAAAGCGACCAGAGTATCCGTAAGGATCCAGGTAAATCTCCTATTTCGTACGCTGATACGGTTGGGGTTTCCACTTCCAGGAAAGTTAATTTTCGGAACCTTGCTAGTCCAGAAGCTCATGAGGGTTGTGATGTTGTCTTGCCAAAGGAATCGGTTAGGGCTGTTAAAGATAAGCTTATTAATACGCTATATGGTTATTTCCTTGGTGATCGTGTTGCTTATCCGGTAGTTGAGTACTTCGTGAGGAATAACTGGAAGAAGTTTGGAATTCAAAAAACCATGATGAACGCCAATGGTTTTTTCTTTTTTAAATTTGCTGATGAGTCGGGTATGATGAATGCTATGAAAGAGGGGCCTTGGATAATCCGTTCTCAACCGTTGTTTCTCAATATATGGTCACCTTCGTCAAAGCTGGAAAAAAAGGAAGTTAAAATGGTGCAAATTTGGGTTAAAATACATGATGTCCCTATTGCGGCATACACGGAGGATGGTTTAAGCATGATTGCAACGGCTATAGGTAACCCTATTGTTCTAGACTCGTACACTACCTCAATGTGTTTAGATTCTTGGGGTAGGAGCAGTTTTGCGAGAGCTTTGGTTGAAATTTCAGCTGAAAAGGACTTCAAAGAGGAAATAGTAATAGCAGTCCCAAATCTGGAGGGTGAAGGCTTTGTTAAGGAAAAAGTGTATGTGGAGTATGAATGGAGCCCTCATCGGTGCGCATGTTGCAAGGTGTTTGGACATCATGATGGGGACTGCCCAAGACAACCTAAACAGGTCACGAAGGTTTCGGCTGCTAATCAAAAACCTAATCAGATTCCTAAGTCTAAAGGGCCTTCAAAACAACCTGTGGTAGACAAAGATGGGTTCACGGATGTGGATGCTAGGAAAACAGCAAAGAGATCGGGATTTCCAGTTAATAAGCAAAAGCAGAGGTTTGAGTACCGGCCGGTTGGAGTTAAAAGTGGGGGAGGGGTGATTAAATCAGCCCCATTGCCGAAAGGGGACTTGAACAAACCTTCAACGTCGAACAGGTTTGCTTCTCCAAATCCGTTTGATGCACTGAATGATACGGATGCGGATGGTCCGGAAACTAAAGAGAACTCGGAGAATAATCAGGTGGATTCAGACGATGAGGAGGTTGTGGAAGTTTATAACGAAATGGATCCTTTTATTTTACAAGGCTCAAAGAAACCGAATGATAAACAAGGGGCAAGCACTCCTTCTACAGCGGGTTACAATGGTTAGTCTTGCTTCTTGGAATATAAGGGGGTTGAACCGCCCTCTGAAACAAATGGAGGTTCGTCAGATTGTAAAGGATACAAATTTGAGTTTATGTGCTATTTTGGAATCTCATGTCGGTATAGATAAGCTGGGAAAGGTGTGTAAGTCGGTTTTCCGTTCATGGGATTGGACCTCCAATGGTACTAGCTGTAATAAGGGTACAAGAATTATTGTAGGGTGGAATCCAGGTATCTTCGATGTCATGGTCCTTTTTCAGTCTTCCCAAGTTATGCATCTCCAGATTTACTTCAAGTTAGATAGGAGGATCATTTTCTGTTCGATAGTTTATGCGGCCAATTACTATGTAACGCGTAGAGAATTATGGCGTCAATTAACCATGCATAAAGCGGTGGTCGGTGATAATCCTTGGGTTATTTTTGGTGACTTTAATTCAGCTTTGAACATGGAGGATAATTCTATGGGGTCCTCATCCGTTTCAGTTGGAATGAAAGATTTTCGGGATTGTGTTGACTCGTTGGAGATGTTCGATATTAATAGATCTGGTCTTCACTTTACGTGGAGTCAGAAACCGAAGGAGGGAACCGGTTTGTTGAAAAAGATTGATCGCATTCTAGGTAATACCCCGTTTGTCACGGCCTACCCGAATTCTGTTGCTATTTTTCACCCGTATAGAATGTCTGATCACTGCCCGTGTATTCTTAAAATCCCAGAAGCTGGTAAGTTGAAACCCCGGTCTTTTAAGTTCGCTAATTTTTTAGTGCATAAACCTGAATTTATGGAGATAGTTAAAAAGACTTGGGAAACTAGAGTGGATGGAGTTTTCCAGTTTCAAGTTGTTAAACGGCTCCGCCTTCTTAAAAGTCCTTTTCGAGCTCTTCTGTACAAACAAGGGAATCTTCATAAGAAAGTGGAGGAGCTTCGAGCTAGTCTTGATTCTATTCAGCAACGTATTGATATAGATCCTTTTAATGCGGATCTCCGGGCTGAAGAAGCTGGCTTGAACCGTGATTATCAGGCTGCGGCTCTCGATGAGGAACGTTTTCTTAAGCAAAAATCAAAAGTGGATTGGTTGACAGCGGGGGATATGAATTCAGCTTATTTTCACTCGTCATTGAAGGTTCGGAATCATTATAGCCGTATTGACATTATTACGGACTCTCAAGGGGTTGTTCATGAAAATGATGCTGTTCCTAATGCTTTTGTTTCTCACTATGAAAATTTCTTGGGGTCCCAAGGCGATATCTCTCTTACTCCTGCACCGGATCTTTTTGATAAAGTCTTGAACCCTACTACAGCTGCACATATGGTTAGATCGGTTACACATGAGGAGGTAAAATCTGCTATGTTCTCAATTGGTATTGATAAAGCGCCGGGCCCTGATGGGTTCACGGCTGCATTTTTCAAGAATGCTTGGCCTGTTATTGGGAATGATATATCTAATGCAGTTATTGATTTTTTCGATTCGGGAAAGCTCCTGCGCGAGATAAACCATACGCTTATCGTTCTTGTCCCGAAAATCCCCACTCCATTGGCCGTCACTGATTACCGGCCTATTGCGTGCTGTAATGTTCTATACAAATGCATCAGCAAGATTGTTTCGGACAGAATCAAAAAGGGGCTGAATGAGATAGTTAGTGTTAACCAGTCTGCTTTTGTTCCAGGTAGAAAGATTTCGGATAATATCCTCCTAACTCAAGAGCTGATGCACAACTATCATAGGAATGTGGGGCCTCCGAGGTGTGCTTTCAAAGTTGACATTCAGAAAGCTTATGACACGGTGGATTGGAGGTTTCTTCGAAGTGTTTTGATTGGGTTTGGGTTTCATGCTAAGATGGTAGAATGGATTATGCTTTGTATTTCTACTACCACTTATTCGGTTTGTGTCAATGGGAACGTTCATGGCTTTTTCAAGGGGAACCGGGGTCTTAGGCAGGGGGATCCCATGTCGCCATACCTATTTACATTGGTTATGGAAGTGCTGACTCACATTCTGCAAGAAACGATTCGAATTGACTCTTCTTTTAGATATCATAATAAATGTGAGCGGCAACAAATAGTTAACCTTTGTTTTGCGGATGATCTCTTTTTATTTGCTAAAGGTGATGTGAATTCAGCAAAATGTCTCATGAGCTCTCTTACCAAATTTACAAAGATGTCGGGATTGGTTCCTAATTCGCGTAAGAGTACGGTGTTCTTTTGCAATGTTCCGAACCATGCTAAAACTGCAATTTTAAATGTCTTGCCGTTTGTAGAGGGTACGCTTCCCGTGAGGTATTTGGGGGTACCGCTCCTTTGTTCAAAGCTAACTTATAAAGATTGCAGTATTCTTGTGGAGAATCTTGATAAGCGGATTACGCACTGGAGGAATAAACTTTTGTCTTTTGCTGGTAGATTACAGTTGGTTACTTCTGTTCTATCGTCCATGCATGTGTATTGGTCTTCCGTTTTCGTTCTCCCGAGTCGCATAATTAAAGAGTTGGAGGCTAGAATGCGCAACTTCCTATGGTCTCCAGATGGTGCTTTTCATAGGGGTAAGGCCAAAGTCTCTTGGAAATCTGTTTGTACTCCGAAGTTTGAAGGGGGGCTGGGTATTCGGCGTATTGGGGATATGAACGTTGCTCTTATGACTGCTCATGTTGGTAGTATTCTGTCAAGACGGAACTCGCTATGGGTCGACTGGGTGCATGATTACAGGTTGAAAGGTAAAAATTTCTGGGTTTGTAAAATTCCTTCGAACTGTTCTTCTTCTTGGAGGAAACTTTTACAAATGCGGCCATCGATTAGATCGTATATGTGGATGAACATTGGCAGTGGGGCGGATACGTCAGCTTGGTATGATAATTGGTGTAGTATAGGGCCGTTAGGTAACTTTCTAACGCCTCGTACTATTACCAACGCGGGCTTTTGTTTGGATGATAAAGTGGCTGATGTTCAAGCTAATGGAGACTGGTCTTGGCCGAATGCTTGGAGGGATCTATTTCCAGTCCTAAATCAGGTTGATAATGTCATTATCGATCCGCACAAGGTTGACAAGTTATTATGGCGAGATGGTGATGACCTAAGCGAGATTACTACATCCGGGGTATGGCAGTCGATTCGTTACAGAACGCCAGAAGTCGAATGGAGTAGTGTTGTTTGGTTTGCGCAGTGTATTCCGCGGCATGCCTTCCTGATGTGGCTGATTATGAGAGGTAAACTGTTGACCCAGGATAAGATTCTGCAATGGGATCTTCACAGACGGAAGAATATGAACATGATGTGCTGCCTATTATGTTATCAGAACAATGATTCTCACAGCCACTTGTTTTTTGAATGCAACTTCTCGGCTCAAGTGTGGTGTTCGGTCAGGAAAAAGGTTGGCATGGATTCTGTTAATCCTAAGTGGCCGGATATTCTAGAGTGGTTAATGCCCCGTGCTCGGTCGAAATCTGTAACCAATTATACGGCTCGTCTTCTGGTTGCGGCTAGTGCATATATTATTTGGCAGGAGAGAAATGCTCGTATTTTCATGAATCAGCTTAGGCCCCCGGAAGTGATAAGTGAAACTATTCTTAACACGGTTCGATATAAGCTTATGGGAGCGAAGCTGCGGAACACTGCTAATGTGCAAAGGGTGCTTGCGGAATGGAAGATTGGAGGCAATTCTGTTAGTGATGATGGCGGCTAGAGAGTTTTACGTTGTCATGTTTCGGTTTTGTCCTAGTTTGGTTGTCTAGGTGGCTTTATTTTTGTGTGTTTTGGTCTGGTTTGGTGTACTTTCATGAGGCATGTCTCATGTTAGAACTAGTGTAGGCTCTCTACACTACTTGTTTTTTATGGTTGTGAATATATAGAATCACCGGGGTAACCCTTTACCCAAAAAAAAAAATGTCCTTCCATGAGCTTCATTTCCAGTGTTGTTTTCGTCACGAGAATTTCCAGTACTGTCATCGTTCCCTTGGTTGTCGTCACCTTCGTTTCCCTACTGTAAGCTATGATCACGAGTACCTTGATGTTGCCGCGACTGTTGCCTCTAATATTGTTGCCTGTAATGGTGTCCTGCGTCCTTTCACCAACAAGGTCCATCCTTTCATATTTCATGCCACGTCCTAAGACACTACTCATGGTGCGGGCGGTTACACAGTCCGCACTACAGTCAATCGTCATCGATTTTGTCCCGATTGGTTCGTAAGAGTCAACGCCTATAAGTCGCTGGCTGGGGTTAAGGATTCCATTGGAGTCAAATCGCTGTTGTTCATTGCCGGCAACTAGGGTCGTTCAAATGCTGAAGTCAGTAAGGTACTACGTTTACCCTCTTGTCCATCGTTCTTGCAAGTTGACTGAGTAATACACGGTATGTAGCGAGAGTGTTGCAGAAGTGATCACACTTCGGGGTCTAAGGCGTCAACACGCTAAGTTTCAGCAAACAAAGATAAGTGAGGAAAGTATAGTCCAACCATTTGATGCTAAGCCATCCAACTCAGGGACGTTCGTACTAGCACCTAACATTCTACACAGTTCGCTAGGCGTTCAGCTGTGTGATCAGGTGATACTCGATAGCATCGAGATTCGTAAGGATTCAGGAAGGGGTGAAAAGATCATGTTCAAGTAGAAGACAATCACTGCTATGACTCTTATAGACTGCCGAGTTCTAACATGACATCAATTAACAGAGCGGAACCCCTCTCACACTCGTTAAGCCTCACTAGGACTCACATGCACCCCACATTATTATTATGTGTGCACCCATAATAATAAGGCAATTTGCATGCTTATCTAAGTGCCTCTTAACTCGCGTTAAAAGGTTCCCCGAATTCGAGTAATAAGACCGATGACGCCACGACATAGATCATGAAAGTTCAAGAAGAGTCGCACTCTTAAAACACGTAACATGGGTTGGTAACATAGAAGTTCATACTGTAGTGCTAAGTGTGCATTCACGTGTGATGTTATTCATAAGCAAACACTAGATATACTATGCAATAGTAAACGAGAAACGAACCTTGCAGTCTGGAGCTGAGTGTCATGGTCGTATTTGTGTATTCAAAACTGTTCGGTTATAGTCCGGTTTTATAAAAGCATTTTTTTTAAACCAAGTTCACTATAACCAGTGGCTCTGATACCAAACTGTCACACCCTCAAATTACCACCTAGGGAGTGTCCCTATTAGGCGTGTGACGACTAGCAATGAGCCACCAATTACATTGAATCACAAGTAAAAAA
Source organism: Helianthus annuus (assembly GCF_002127325.2). NCBI lineage: Eukaryota > Viridiplantae > Streptophyta > Magnoliopsida > Asterales > Asteraceae > Helianthus > Helianthus annuus. The sequence goes on from NC_035434.2 coordinate 86,799,909, forward strand.
ACGAAGTTCCATTGATTAATAATACTGAAATCCCAGTCATAAGTTATCCAAAAACCATAAGTTCAGCGGAAGCGTAAAGATACCATAAAGTAAATACTAAACGAACGTAATAAATAAGTGTTTGATAAACAGGTTCATCAGCATGACCATGACCACTCTTGCTCTCCAGCCAACAAGCTCCTGTTCCAATCACCTAACGACCTGCGAGCATGTAACAAGTGTATCAGACAAAGCTGGCGAGTCCACAGTTTAAGAAAGCGTTTTTGTTACCAGTTGTATGTAAACCGTTCAATAACCAATGCAAGTAATATTGTTAATATCCCAATTCCGAACAAGACGGCTCCTGAAATACATGACTGCCCTTCCCACGTACTCCTATCTAGTACTGGGCCACGACTGGGTCATTAGTTCACATCCGTCCTCTCTAGGAGCGGTGTGAGGGTGCCAAACCTAAGTAGCGCTACCAACTAATACCCGTTACCCTCCAGGTAACATAATAAGGGACTTACAAGATTGGTAGGTGAGAATATTAACCAATATACCCGTTTTTACCCAAAAGACTTATCCCTCCACGGGATACCCACTGACTGTCCCCAACCACTGGGACGCATGCTCGAATGTAGTGAACTCACCTTAGATTTGCTCGGTATTTAACAAGTTACTTTATCCATTCCAAGTCAGTCAACCAAACCCTACCGTGGTTTCCAAAGACAATCAGTATAGTATTCACACATATCACGTATCTAACGTACACATTGCACAAGTAGCAGATAAGGAAGACACACGTTCATATATGCATTGTAACTGTTTAAACATACAATCCGTTGACCTAACGTTTGTCGTAATATCACATAACAAATGTTCAACCGCACACAAGACCACATCCCACGTGCACTACGTATATTAGCATTCAACAGATGAGTTGGTTATTCCCATTAGTTGATTCAGATTGATCAACACAAGTTACTTTTCACACATAGTTTGCATCTATCACATAATCGCCTCGAATTGCATATCAGATTCTCAGTTATCAAGGTAACATTTAACAATTGGGTTGGCTACCTATACGAGTCGGGTCAAGACCCTCACAACCTCGCAACTAGCCTACATTACACTTATGGCCGAGATTCAAAACTTATCAATGTAATCACATGTGCCTAGAAAATGATCATTTATAATGAGCTGCCACTATTGAAATTTGTGTTTGGATTACTCAAGACATCTTATAGATAAACAACTTTGGAAAACTCACTTACTTCACGTGACCTAACCTTGGACCTTCTTTAAAAGTAGTCAGACAACAAAATGGTCATGTGAACTGCCACCTCTCAATATTATAAGCACATGAGTCTTAAAAAAAATAACCGACCACCTCTAGACAAAATGATAGCATCGAGACTTTGAACTTATCAGCACTCACGTGCAACTAAAATGAATATTATAAGAAGTTCAATGGATAAATCAATCTATTTAATTGGACCACAATATCGAACCAATGAACCTTTAATCATCTTAGTGGCCGACAAGAGTTAATAGATACTGAACACTTATCTGATACTCATCGCATGCACCTGGGCCGACAAACATCTGAGTTATTGTTAAAGTGATTGGGCCGAGATATCGAAGCTACTCTAAAATCATGCATACACACACAAATTGGTACGACAAGTTTACATTGCAAGCATTTCAGAGACAAATCATCAAGGTTCCGTCGGCATGTGGTGGCGAAACTCTACGTTTCGTCATCATGCAGTTTACCGGTTCATGTACAATCTAATCACATCTAAACAATCACATAACATAATCACCATGTAGCACACGTACACACGTTTGTTACTCAAACTCATACATAAACAAGATTATTAACAAGAATTAACATACAAAAGGAATCACTAACCCACAAGGCTCGACCGGCTGGAATAACGCATCGAAAGGGGACGGGGGGTTCTACTGCCGTCGCAGACCACACGAGGGGTAGGGTTTGTTACTTCTCCAATAATCGCGTACAACATCCCCATTGTCACACCCCCAAAATCCCACACGCGGAGTACCACCGCTTGGAGGCGTGACTGACCAGGATCAAGCCATCAATCATATCAAACATAGCATTTAATAATAAAAGTAATTAATGTAAATCATCATGACATGATTGATGTTTCAAAACCAAACATCGTTTAAATAGCGGAAGCATAGTATGTAATCTCAAAATAGTTATAAGTTCAGATAAAGTTCATGATCCGTATCCCACAACGACCTGCTCCTCCCTGTGCAAGCTCCATAATGTACCTAAGGTCCTGCAAGGCATGCAGCAAATAATCAACAAACTAGTTGAGCGAGTTCACAGAAAGTAAGTTCATAACATAGTGCATAAGTATAACTAGTGGGGGCTTCCCATACTAGTGTGTACTAAAGGTGGGGGCTTCCCAAACCTTGTGTTTATATTATCGGTGGGGGCTTCCCACGTTTATCCTTACTAATGAGGGCTTCTCATTAGTGGTACTTACTAGACTAACTTCCAACCATGTGTTCTTCTTTACCGAGAACAGGAATACGTACTGGGTCACGTAGGCTTTACGTGACGTGCCCTTCCCCGAGGACAGTGGTACGCGTGGGGGCTACGTAGGCTTTACGCAGCGTGTCCTTCCGACCCGGAAGACAGTAGAAGGTATTGGGTTACGTAGGCTTTACGTAACGTGTCCTCCCGACCCGGGAGACAAATGACAAATACTGGGTTACGTAGGCTTTACGTAACGTGTCCTGACTATCCTGAGGACGATGGTCTATAGTCTAGTGAATGCGTAAGTACGAGTAACTCTTTCAATGTCAACATATCCAACCCAATTCCCAACCCGGGAATCCCATGCCTTGGCTGTGTGAACTCACCTTGGTTTGCTCGGCAGATACACAAAGAGTACAGGTAGCAAGTAAATGGTCAACCACGTCCTATCATGGTTTATACAAGTCAGGCTTTGACTAAGGTAAAACACATATGTATCGCATAAGCTAACACGTTTCTAACACGAATATATCATGGTAATCTTTGACAGTCAAGCAATACAACTCGTACGGTTTAATCAGGTAGGCTCAATATTAACCGGCCCAAGTAGTCATAGCAGCCCAACAGATAAGCAATCCAAAAACATTCAACCAATTCATATAACGGCCCAATCTAAACAGTCCAGATTCTCAATCGGCCCAAATAGTAAACGCATACAAGTCCAATAACAAACAGTCCACAAATCCAATCATTGGGCCCAACTGATTGGGCCCGGGACAGTGAAGGCCCAAACAGTGTACGTGCATTAACTAGTCTCGAGTCGCAACCGGCGATCTCGAGTCGCAACCGGGGGATTACGAGTCGCAACTGCTAGTTACGAGTTGCAATGGCGATCTCGACTCATCATGGTCTGGTTACGAGTCGCGATATGACTCGCAACCATGGTTGCGGTTCGTGCTGTTGCTGGTGTGAGGTGTGACACCCCAGGAAAACCAGTAAACGATACAACTTACCTAGCTTCCTCAGTGAGTGCGTACCAAATTTCGGGACGAAATTTCTTTCAAGTTGGGGATAATGTGACAACTCGAGTTTCCAAGATTTCCATCTTCGTATTAATTGCGCGTAATTGTTTAAGTTGTTTGTTTACACGACTTTTGTCTCACAAGTACATGTTTCTTGGAAGTTAAATCGTTTTGTAATGGACATGTTACATGTTTGGTGTGCATTATATAAGTGTGTGTAATTTATATACCTTGTGTAAATAATATGATGTGTATAATTATTAAAACATGGAACCTTGCCAAGCATCCACTCACGAAATCACACTTAGCCGAAAACACTAGTATGTTTTCGTCCTATACGAAGCCGGCGAAAACAAGTAGTGGGCTTGGCCCAAGTGACGATTAGATATAGCTTTGTTAGAACCGTTACGCGAAAAAAAAAAAGGAGAACAATCATTCGGCAAACCCTAGAGTACTTCCTTTGTGTGCGACGGCAGGCCCCCTCATTCGAAGCCAAATCCCCCTTGTTGATCGTTCCTTGTTCGGTTAGTGTCCTGTCGCATACAATGTAACCTGATCTTGAATGGATGTTTTGATGATTCTGATTGTTATTGCATGATGTTTTCGGTCCAATAGGATCCATATATCATCGGATTGTCGGTTATTGATTTTGATTTTACATAAGGCAACCGATATGATTGCTTGATATACTAAAATAAATTCATATATTTGCATGTGACATCATGTCAGTAGCCATGTGCTTGGTTTATTGGTTATGATGATTAGGGTTGACAATTTTAGTGTTTCAAATCTTGTGCCCATAACCGATTATAATATGATAATATAATAACAACCATGTGATCACACCTTGTTAATATTACTTGATCAATTTGGGTGCCATTGGTTGAATAATTGGCAAGTGGGAAAATTGGTCCAATGGTAGAGAAGTCTAGGGAAAATGGCGGCTTAGTTAGTACATAATTGACAAAATTGATGTTGGCTCTACACAATCATCAGTTCATGTGATAATTTAAAAATGAATATTGTTATTAAGATTTATTATGTGAATTAAGTGGGTGGTTACCATTGGGGGAAATGTTCGGTGGAAATAAAAGGGGTCTAATCAAATTTGTGGCACCACTCCACCGATAGGCCGCATGTGGGGTGGTCGGCGGTTAGAAATAAAGGGTCAACCACCAGCGGAACTATTGGGGGTCAAACGGTGGGAATGTTTTCTTGCAGCCAATGAGGGATTGGCGGTGGGGTATAGGTGTCGGCCACTAAGGCATCTAGGATATTGTGATGTGTTTGTTACTTGCTAGATTAATTACGATTTTGACCGAAAGATAGTGTGTTGACCGAAAGATAGTCGTGTTGACCGAAACATAATTTGTGTGTCGAAAGATAACTATGTCGAAACATAGCTGATGTGTCGAAAGATAACCATGAAGCGAAAGATGATAACTGTGTACCGAAAGATCTGTCGAAACATAATTGTGATAATTGTTAGACCGAAAGATGAGCAATGTATCGAAAGATCTGTAATGTGTCGAAGGATATTAGGGTTTATGCTTTGAATAATGGAACATATGTTTGATTTATTTGGCATGCCATGCTTGGGGATGAATGTTAATAATTGTATTCGTGCACACTAACTGATGATTCAATGTGAAATAATACGTGTTGTGCCGATATGCAAACTAACTGTTATGTGAACATTAAATTGCATGCGTATCATTGCGAACATGAACTGATTTGTTATACGTGCATACAATAGGACGTGATTAATTACTTGTGAGTGCATAACCTAGCATACCGAGCAAACCAAGGTGAGTTCACACTCTTACCAAGGCATGGGATTCCCGGGGTGTTGGGAATGGGATTGAAAGGTTGATTAGATACTCTATTGACACTATGACTAGACTACCACTTTACTATCCTCGGTTGTGAAGGATACCTATAGTTACGAGTAGTCTAGTGGTTATATAACGTGGAACACCACCACCAGTAACGTGGAACACCACCACCAGTAACGTGGAACACCACCACCAGTAACGTGGAACACCACCACCAGTAACGTGGAACACCACCACCAGTAACGTGGAACACCACCACCAGTAACGTGGAACACCACCACCAGTAACGTGGAACACCACCACCAATAGAACATACAATCGGCCCAGTAGAGCCACCTGTTACAAACGAACTTACTATTACGCATTTACTTTCTGTGAACTCGCTCAACTAGTTTGTTGATCATTCTGTTACATGCCTTGCAGATCGTTAGGTACTTGGAGCTTGCACTGGAGAAGCGGGTCGTTGTGGACAAGGATCGTGGCTTTTCTGTTGAGCTATTATGACACTTAAAACTGTTAACTACTACTGGTTTATTTACTATGCTTCCGCTACATTTTGAAACGATGATTTGTTTGATCACCTTTTGTATTGAATGGATGGTTTTCAGTTATTTTACTTAATATTAAATGCATGTTCAATATGATTGGTGGCTTGATCCTGGTCAGTCACGCTCCCAAGCGGTGATACTCCGCAGGTGGATTTTGGGGGTGTGACATGAGGTTTCGAGTCGCAATGTGGTGATACCGAGTCGCAACCGTGTGTGTAACTGGTTTCCATAATTCTAGTCAATTAAACTCCGTGATTTCAGCTAACACCTTGGACAGTTTCGCAATTCCGATCAATCAACAGTTAATTCAGATTTCATGCATAATCATAACAATCCAAGAACATCGAACCAGCATAATCACAACAATCATATGAACCATATCTTATAACATTCAATTAGATTAATCCTTGAAATATAACTACCCCGTAGCCTATCAATTCTAATACCCGAAACAATATATGATAGCCGATTATTAGATCATGCATTCAAGAAGCTTATAAACATTTATCAAAACCTCATCAACAAACCACGACCCGAATCACAACACATAACCATGGATTAATCAACATCATACAATTCCGATTTCGTGACTATAAAACCGATTAACAAGAGTATTATCATCACACATCATCAACAACTATCCGAATGAACATGAAATCACGTATAAACAACATGCTATCTAACAATACAAATCACAATCACACTAACCGGATTAGGGAAGGAGAAGAGGACGATCCGAATGGAGATGTTCTTGCCGTCGGTTCCAAGCACACGAGAAAAGGAGAGGAAATCGCCTAGGGTTTGTGTGTGTGTGGTGTTTTTGCAAAACAATCAAAATCAAACCCTCACATGTGGTTTTGTGTTTGCGAGTGGGGAGTGGGCCGAGCCCAACTTGGCTGCCTAATGGATCCGATTTCAAAGTGTGGCCCAAACGGGCTTGTGTGACCGGTTAGCCTTGTGCAATCGGGTTTTAGTGTGTAGTTTGGGCTCGTGCAACACATAACATACATACACACATAATGCACATAAACAAACATTCATTTAAAATCATATAATTCAGTTCTCATAAGCACGTAACGTTACATCAAAGCAAGTCTAAAGTTCGAGTTGTCACATTATCCCCAACTAATTGGAAATTTCGTCCCGAAATTTGGTATGCACTCACTGAGGAAGCTAGGTAAACTGTATTGTTCACTGATTTTCCTGGGGTGTCACATCCTCCCCCCGTTGATCTGGAATTTCGTCCCGAAATTCCGAAGTAGTAGCTTCAGCCTCAGTAGTGGTAGCATTGGTTTCGAACAATTGGGGGTACTTTTCTGTCATCCTGTCTTCGCGTTCCCAGGTGTACTCTGGGCCACGTTTGGAGTTCCAACGAACTCGAACAAGAGGGATTCTCTTGTTTTTGAGGACCTTCACATCCCGGTCCGTGATTTCAACTGGTTCCTCGACGAACTGCAACCGCTCGTCGATAGTGAGTTCCTTAAAAGGAATGATGAGGGTTTCATCTGATAGGCACTTCTTTAAGTTCGATACATGAAAGACATTGTGAACTGCCCCGAGTTCAGCTGGTAGGTTCAACTTGTAGGCTACTTTGCCGATTTTCTCAATGATCTCGAATGGTCCGACATACCGCGGATTCAGTTTGCCCCGTTTGCCAAAACGTACTACACCCTTCCAGGGTGAAACTTTCAATAAAACCCGGTCCCCGACCTGAAATTCCAATGGCTTTCTACGCTTGTCCGCGTAGGCTTTCTGACGGTCGCGTGCTGCCGCCATGCGTTGTCGTATTTGTGCAATCTTTTCTGTGGCGTCCACTACAATCTCTGGACCCGTAATCTGACTATCCCCCACCTCTGCCCAACAGAGAGGTGACCGGCATTTACGCCCGTACAATGCCTCGAATGGAGCGGCTTGAATGCTGGTGTGATAACTATTATTATACGAGAACTCCACCAAAGGGAGGTGCTTTTCCCAGCCGTTGCCGAAATCGATAACGCATGCCCGAAGCATGTCTTCTAGAGTTTGGATCGTTCGCTCAGACTGCCCATCCGTCTGAGGGTGATATGCTGTGCTCATGTCTAATCGTGAGCCAAAGGATTTATGCATCGCTTGCCAAAGCTCGGACGTGAATCGTGCATCGCGATCCGAAATGATGGATGTGGGCACCCCGTGCCTCGAAACAACTTCTTTAAGATAGACGTCTGCGAGAGTGGAGAACTTATCCGTTTCCTTTATAGGTAGGAAGTGTGCAGACTTGGTGAGTCGATCCACGATCACCCATATGGTATCATTCCCACGCTGGGATCTAGGTAGGCCTGTAACGAAATCCATGGAAATTTCTTCCCATTTCCATTGAGGTATCTTAGGCTGCTGAAGTAGGCCAGCTGGTTTCTGATATTCAACCTTGACTCTCGCACAGGTCAAGCATTTTCCAACGTACGTAGCAATGTGGGCCTTCATACTAGGCCACCAATAAGTAGTGCTGATGTCGTGGTACATTTTATCCGACCCTGGATGTACCGAGTAACGAGACTTGTGAGCTTCATCCATCACAAGTTCGCGTAGACCGCCATAAAGTGGAACCCAAATACGCCCCGTTACATAGTAGGCGCCGTCTGCCTTCTGTTCCATCTGTTGTCGTGAGCCTCGTAAGGCTTCAGCCTTGACATTTTCGGGCTTCAATGCTTCTGCCTGAGCATCTCGTATCTGTGCAGGAAGGCTAGACTGAATCGTAAGCTGTAGCGCTCGCACGCGCCGTGGTAGAGTGTCCTTTCGACTAAGAGCGTCAGCCACAACATTGGCTTTGCCTGGATGGTACTTGATAGCGCATTCATAATCGTTAAGCAACTCGACCCATCGTCGTTGACGCATATTCAAATCCTTCTGCTTAAGAATATGCTCGAGACTCCTGTGATCGGTGTAAATCGTGCACCTGGTACCGTACAGGTAGTGTCGCCATATCTTAAGTGCGAAAAAAACAGCTCCCAGCTCTAAATCGTGCGTTGTGTAGTTCCGTTCATGAATCTTGAGTTGACGAGAGGCGTAAGCGATAACCTTGTCGCGCTGCATTAACACACATCCAAGTCCCCGAATGGATGCATCACAATATACCACGAAGTCATCTGTGCCCTCTGGCAATGAGAGGATAGGTGCACTGCAAAGTCTATCCTTTAAGTGCTGAAAAGCAGTCTCCTGGGGTTCTCCCCAGCGATAGGTAACACCCTTCTGTGTCAGTAATGTAAGTGGCTGCGCGATCTTTGAAAAGTCTTTAATGAATCGTCTGTAGTACCCCGCCAAACCCAAAAATTGGCGTATTTCTGTCGGTGTACGCGGTGCAGGCCAGTTCCTGATCGAATCTACCTTGGATGGATCAACATGGATCCCATCCCTGTTCACCACATGGCCTAAGAAGTGGACTTCACGAAGCCAGAAGTCGCATTTAGAAAGCTTGGCGTACAGCTGTTCCTTCCGAAGGAGTTCCAAAATAAGGCGTAGATGCTGCTCGTGTTCCTCCTGACTCTTGGAGTAGATCAGAATGTCGTCGATGAAAACAATGACGAACTTGTCAAGATAGGGTTTGCACACCCTGTTCATAAGATCCATAAATACAGCAGGCGCGTTCGTTAAGCCGAACGGCATGACAAGAAACTCGTAGTGGCCGTAGCGAGTTCTGAATGCAGTCTTGGAGACGTCCTCATCCCGGACTCTCAGCTGATGGTACCCCGACCTCAAGTCTATCTTCGAATAGTAGCACGACCCTTGCAACTGGTCGAATAAGTCGTCGATGCGCGGAAGAGGATAACGGTTCTTCACCGTCACCTTGTTGAGTTCACGGTAGTCGATGCACATCCTGAACGTACCGTCTTTCTTTTTCACGAATAGTACTGGAGCTCCCCAAGGCGATGAGCTTGGACGAATGAAGCCCTTTTCCAAGAGCTCTTGCAGTTGCTTTGACAGTTCTTCCAATTCTGATGGAGCTAGACGATATGGTGCGCGAGCTATGGGTGCTGCTCCTGGAGCGAGCTCGATTTGAAATTCGACCTGACGATGAGGCGGTAAGCCAGGTAAGTCTTCAGGAAACACCTGAGGGTAATCACGTACAATTGGAATATCCTCCAATTTCTTTTCCTTTGCTGATGCGTCTGTAACGAGTGCCAGAATGGCAGTGTGCCCCTTTCGTAAACATTTCTGAGCCTTCAAGAAAGAGATGATGCCAACCACAGCACCACTCTTGTCACCTTGAACTTCGAGAGGTTCTTGACCAGAACGAGGAATGCGAATAATCTTCTCGCTGCATAAGATTTCTGCCTGGTGTTGGGATAACCAATCCATCCCAATCACGACGTCGAAGCTACCCAAAACTATGGGAATGAGGTCGATAGAGAAAGCTTGACCAGTTAGGATAAGATTACAACCCTGAACTACGTGCGTGGCTTCTAGACTTTTACCGTTAGCTAACTCTACTACATGTTTGGTGGGTAAAAGTGTTGGTGCATGTTTTAGCAGTTGACACATTTTCACAGACATATAGCTTGTATCCGCACCCGAATCAAACAAAACAATAACGTAAATATTGTCGAGGAGAAACTTACCCATAACTACGTTGGGATCGTTCACTGCGTCACCTCGACCTAGCACAAAAGCACGTCCCCTAGCTTCGTTGCCATTATTGTTGTTGTTCCCACCATTGTTATGCCCATTGCCCTGGTTGTTGTTGTTGTTGCGGTTCTGGTTCTGGTTCAACTGAGGGCAATCGCGTTTGTAATGACCTTCAGCCCCACACTGGAAACATCCCTGGTTTCCACGCTGTGGCTGCTGCTGCTGCTGCTGCTGCTGGTTTTGTGGAGCTGGTTGCTGAGGCTGCTGATTCTGATTCGCAGGCCGTGGACTCCTACAGTCTTTGGCCTCGTGACCCATCTTAAGACACCTTTGACAACGACCCTTGTTACACGGGCCATTGTGATGTCTGTGACAATTGTGGCACTTAGGTTGACTTCCCTGATATCTCCTCTGTCTGTGACCACCAGAGGATTGCTGACTGGGACTCTGATAGTGGTCAATCTTCTGCTGCTAAGCTTGTGGCTGAACAGTCGCTGAACCCCTGCTGGAATCTCCATCCCATTTTCTTTTGCTTTCGCTAGTAGTAGCAGGAGTAGCTGAAGGAGTGTCTGTAGCAGTAGCGCTGACGCGCTTAGGCAGTTTATTCTGATCCACTGCCTGGTCGGTGATGCGATGTGCGAGACGCTGGATTTCCTGGATGTTGTCGAGGTTAGCCGAGGTAACGTGGCTCTGGATTTCTGGTGCCAACCCCTTGAGATACATCTCGATGCGCTTGTATGGAGGGTCCACCATAGTTGGACACAGAACGGCCAGCTCATTCGACCGTTTCGTATACGCTTCGATCTCTGATCCAACCATTTTCAAATTATACAGCTCGTCTTCCAGCTTGTGAATATCTTCACGTGTACAATACTCACGCTTGATGAGTTCCTTGAAATCGTTCCATGGGGTGGCGTTAGCAGCTGCCAACCCTAAGATTTGGACTTGGGCGTTCCACCAAGTTAATGCTATCCCTTCTAAGGTGCCAGTTGCATACTTGACCTTGCGAGCCTCAGGGCACTCGCACATTTCGAATACTGATTCTAGCTTTTCAAACCAATGGAGGAGTCCCACTGCCCCCTCGGTGCCGCTGAAAGAATTTGGACGACAGTCCATGAAGTTCTTGAATGTGCAGACAGGCTGCTGCGCGTGTTGACCTGCTTGAGCTGCTGCAACTGCCGCAGCAACTTGAGCTTGAACGAGAGCCTCTAGCTGGGCTTGTGTCATGTTGATTCGTCCAGACATGATCTTCATTGTAACACATAGCATAGGTAAGAATGGTTCGCGAATAGGGCGATGACAGAAAAGTGTAAGCACGTAGGGATTCTCATGCTATAGTATCATGTGTATCTAAACGTAATGCGAGCAAAGTTCTAAGCAATTCTAGCAAACAGACAATAAACATAAACCTTATTACCTAGGATGTCGAGTCTTGCACGTGGAGCGAAGCGTCGTTGTGGATCGTTGAGAGCACTATTCTGGTTATAGTCCGGTTTTAATAAAAACGTGTTCCCATATTAAAACCAAGTTCTCTATAACCAATGGCTCTGATACCAATCTGTCACACCCCCAAAATCCCACACGCGGAGTACCACCGCTTGGAGGCGTGACTGACCAGGATCAAGCCATCAATCATATCAAACATAGCATTTAATAATAAAAGTAATTAATGTAAATCATCATGACATGATTGATGTTTCAAAACCAAACATCGTTTAAATAGCGGAAGCATAGTATGTAATCTCAAAATAGTTATAAGTTCAGATAAAGTTCATGATCCGTATCCCACAACGACCTGCTCCTCCCTGTGCAAGCTCCATAATGTACCTAAGGTCCTGCAAGGCATGCAGCAAATAATCAACAAACTAGTTGAGCGAGTTCACAGAAAGTAAGTTCATAACATAGTGCATAAGTATAACTAGTGGGGGCTTCCCATACTAGTGTGTACTAAAGGTGGGGGCTTCCCAAACCTTGTGTTTATATTATCGGTGGGGGCTTCCCACGTTTATCCTTACTAATGAGGGCTTCTCATTAGTGGTACTTACTAGACTAACTTCCAACCATGTGTTCTTCTTTACCGAGAACAGGAATACGTACTGGGTCACGTAGGCTTTACGTGACGTGCCCTTCCCCGAGGACAGTGGTACGCGTGGGGGCTACGTAGGCTTTACGCAGCGTGTCCTTCCGACCCGGAAGACAGTAGAAGGTATTGGGTTACGTAGGCTTTACGTAACGGCTCTGATACCAATCTGTCACACCCCCAAAATCCCACACGCGGAGTACCACCGCTTGGAGGCGTGACTGACCAGGATCAAGCCATCAATCATATCAAACATAGCATTTAATAATAAAAGTAATTAATGTAAATCATCATGACATGATTGATGTTTCAAAACCAAACATCGTTTAAATAGCGGAAGCATAGTATGTAATCTCAAAATAGTTATAAGTTCAGATAAAGTTCATGATCCGTATCCCACAACGACCTGCTCCTCCCTGTGCAAGCTCCATAATGTACCTAAGGTCCTGCAAGGCATGCAGCAAATAATCAACAAACTAGTTGAGCGAGTTCACAGAAAGTAAGTTCATAACATAGTGCATAAGTATAACTAGTGGGGGCTTCCCATACTAGTGTGTACTAAAGGTGGGGGCTTCCCAAACCTTGTGTTTATATTATCGGTGGGGGCTTCCCACGTTTATCCTTACTAATGAGGGCTTCTCATTAGTGGTACTTACTAGACTAACTTCCAACCATGTGTTCTTCTTTACCGAGAACAGGAATACGTACTGGGTCACGTAGGCTTTACGTGACGTGCCCTTCCCCGAGGACAGTGGTACGCGTGGGGGCTACGTAGGCTTTACGCAGCGTGTCCTTCCGACCCGGAAGACAGTAGAAGGTATTGGGTTACGTAGGCTTTACGTAACGTGTCCTCCCAACCCGGGAGACAAATGACAAATACTGGGTTACGTAGGCTTTACGTAACGTGTCCTGACTATCCTGAGGACGATGGTCTATAGTCTAGTGAATGCGTAAGTACGAGTAACTCTTTCAATGTCAACATATCCAACCCAATTCCCAACCCGGGAATCCCATGCCTTGGCTGTGTGAACTCACCTTGGTTTGCTCGGCAGATACACAAAGAGTACAGGTAGCAAGTAAATGGTCAACCACGTCCTATCATGGTTTATACAAGTCAGGCTTTGACTAAGGTAAAACACATATGTATCGCATAAGCTAACACGTTTCTAACACGAATATATCATGGTAATCTTTGACAGTCAAGCAATACAACTCGTACGGTTTAATCAGGTAGGCTCAATATTAACCGGCCCAAGTAGTCATAGCAGCCCAACAGATAAGCAATCCAAAAACATTCAACCAATTCATATAACGGCCCAATCTAAACAGTTCAGATTCTCAATCGGCCCAAATAGTAAACGCATACAAGTCCAATAACAAACAGTCCACAAATCCAATCATTGGGCCCAACTGATTGGGCCCGGGACAGTGAAGGCCCAAACAGTGTACGTGCATTAACTAGTCTCGAGTCGCAACCGGCGATCTCGAGTCGCAACCGGGGGATTTCGAGTCGCAACTGCTAGTTACGAGTCGCAATGGTGATCTCGACTCATCATGGTCTGGTTACGAGTCGCGATATGACTCGCAACCATGGTTGCGGTTCGTGCTGTTGCTGGTATGAGGTTTCGAGTCGCAATGTGGTGATACCGAGTCGCAACCGTGTGTGTAACTGGTTTCCATAATTCTAGTCAATTAAACTCCGTGATTTTAGCTAACACCTTGGACAGTTTCGCAATTCCGATCAATCAACAGTTAATTCAGATTTCATGCATAATCATAACAATCCAAGAACATCGAACCAGCATAATCACAACAATCATATGAACCATATCTTATAACATTCAATTAGATTAATCCTTGAAATATAACTACCCCGTAGCCTATCAATTCTAATACCCGAAACAATATATGATAGCCGATTATTAGATCATGCATTCAAGAAACTTATAAACATTTATCAAAACCTCATCAACAAACCACGACCCGAATCACAACACATAACCATGGATTAATCAACATCATACAATTCCGATTTCGTGACTATAAAACCGATTAACAAGAGTATTATCATCACACATCATCAACAACTATCCGAATGAACATGAAATCACGTATAAACAACATGCTATCTAACAATACAAATCACAATCACACTAACCGGATTAGGGAAGGAGAAGAGGACGATCCGAATGGAGATGTTCTTGCCGTCGGTTCCAAGCACACGAGAAAAGGAGAGGAAATCGCCTAGGGTTTGTGTGTGTGTGGTGTTTTTGCAAAACAATCAAAATCAAACCCTCACATGTGGTTTTGTGTTTGCGAGTGGGGAGTGGGCCGAGCCCAACTCGGCTGCCTAATGGATCCGATTTCAAAGTGTGGCCCAAACGGGCTTGTGTGACCGGTTAGCCTTGTGCAATCGGGTTTTAGTGTGTAGTTTGGGCTCGTGCAACACATAACATACATACACACATAATGCACATAAACAAACATTAATTTAAAATCATATAATTCAGTTCTCATAAGCACGTAACGTTACATCAAAGCAAGTCTAAAGTTCGAGTTGTCACACCCATCCCTCATGTTATACGTATAACATGTCTGTTGGGCCTCGGCCTGGTCTAAAGTGTGGGCCGAGAGTCCGAGATGAATGTGTGTGTGTGTGCCAAGTAAATTTGCTGCCCATGTTTAAATAACCACAAACATTTCGGTCCAATTAGATTCTAAGTTTCAACATTTACGGTCACCCATGCATGTGGTATGATAAGATTCTTAGGCCACTATTTCAAACATTTGGTCCAATAGCATGTTTGCATAAAGTCTCATTTAGATATGGATGAATTAATGGTTGTCAGCATATTGAGTAAGGTTGATGAAATGGACGGTATATAATAATTATAATCATTTCAGTTTGCATACATCATTAGTCCATGTGCTTATATGCATACGCTTTGTTATATAATAATTATATGCATACGCTTTGTTAGATATTAATATTACATTGTTCTAGTTATGCTGGGCCGCAACTACATGGGCCGAAGGCCCTTATGGCGAAACCCCCATAGACGAAAGGTGCCTTTCGCCGAGCAGTACCTTCGCCGAGTAGTCTTTCGTTGAGCATGACTTGCGACGAAAAACCCTACACTAGGTTATTTATTTATCACTAAACTTTTTAACCACCAACCGTTACACATACTCACTTAACAATCAAACATTATACATAACATCAATCATTCAGGTAATTGCACACGACCACACACAGATCAAATTATAAAACAGGATTTGCAAAACAAACAATATGCATAGGAAGGACCTTGAAACTTCGGGTTGTCACAATAAATATCCTTTACATAGCTTAGAAATAGGCTTTGAAGGGTTCGGTATGCTAAAATAAACTTTATTGATCAATAGAGACTAAAAGCGTCAAAAGTGCATAAGTTTGCATTTTTGCGCATATCTAACGTTCTGAATAGAAGCAGACGTCCAAAAATTTATGTAATCATTAAAATATTTTATTTTAGTGATTGACATGATAAAATTCCATTCGTCTCTTAATTTGGATCGTTTTTGCGTTCATTACGACTTCCGTCGTAATTAACCGAATAACGCAACCGTACGGCCAAATGAACCGACATCCGTGATGTCTTTGAGCATATTTTAAGTTCCCTATACTTTAATATCATTTTAGAGCCTTGAAATGAGGTTAAAGGGGTTTAAAAGTGCCAAAAAAATCAAGTTTTACAAGTGCATGGACCATTTTTGAAAATTCTGGCAGATAAATCGAACTTGGTCCATTTTTTTTAGGCATCCATGGTATTTCAAAACAATGTGCCACACATGGATGGTTTTGATCCTTGTTTTGCAATACCATTTGATGGTTTTATGTATTCCCATGGTTTTGAAAACCATGTGCCCACATGTAAGGTCTAGATCAAAGCACATTTTTCGACGAACGATCTTAACGGTACTTGAATTCCTATAAATACCCAAACCCATTTCACTCCCAAAGCACACTTGAATCTGATTTTTGCTCTCTAAGTTGAAGTTTATGCTTCATACCTGAGAGTAAATCGGATCAAGAGCTTGCGGGGACCTTTTGTAAGTATTCCTTCGTTCTTTTCGTTCATTTCTATCGTTAAAGTCAAACTGTGTTTGACTTTCTGCTTTGACCAGTTTATGGTCAACGCGAAGTTCGTTTGAACTTCATAACATGAGCGTAATCACGATGGTTATAGTCCCTAGTGACTATACCTACTGATTACCACGTTATCTAGGCTCAGTGACGAGTCGTAGTTTCGGCCAAAATGCGTTTTCTCGCGTATTTTGTAACCAAACTACTCTAGGATATCAAAACAGTTTGTTTTGATATCAAAACTTGTTTTCTAACTTAACTAAACATGTTTCGACATGTTTAGCTCGTCACTTGTTAGTTTAGTGCTTGTGTAGAGTCGTAAGTCAAGCGGACTAAACACCCGCTTAGACTTTCGAACACGACCCGTTTGGTCGATCATTAGGATCCGACCAAACATGTTTAGTGACCATAGTAGCATAGGGAATAACCTTTCGAGGTTATACCTTATGGTCACATAGGTTTAATTAGTCGCATAATAGGTAGTTATATGCCTTTGGTAAATTACCAAAATACCCTTTTAATACATAATTGGTAATTAAGCATATGTAACCTAAACTTTTGACACGTAACTAATTATGTAACATAATTAAACATGTATGGGCATATAATACTTGTCATAGGACTAGTTAGACGTCTCGAACGCGCTTTTGCGTGCACGACACGTTAAAGTAGCGTAAGCTACCTTAATGGGTCGCGATGGGTCGAAAGTACTTAGGTTAGGTTCCGATTTAGGATGTAGGCTTTGTTAAACCATATCACATGAGTTCCAACACTCATTTGGTTTACAAGACCTCATTCTGTCCGATCTTCCGATTTAGGCGTCTATTGTTTGACTAGTGGTTCAATTACTAGGAGCTACTTGATTTCTCTGGTTTGATCGAGTTTGTTGAAGTTCTATTTGATCGAGGATACTTTGCACTACATGTGAGTACATAGTTCCCCTATTTTACTGTTTTTAAATGTTTTGGGGTGATTCATATGTACGAAATGTTTTCAAAGTTTAAACGATGATTTCAAAAATGATTAAAACGATTTTTACTAAACTAATAACGATTTCAATAATGTGAACAAAACTTGATGGTTGTAGTTACATAACAAATGACATTCATTAGCATTGATCAAGCCGACCAGTATTAGGTTATGGTACCATAGGATCTGACAAATCCCGTTACTTTACTACACCCATGGTTATGTGTGGGGGTTGTGGGTAGCGACTGAATCTGATGTTTGTTAACTTACCCTTTGGTGGTTTGTTAATACGAGAATGAGTTGAACGATGGACGAGTCACAAAGGTTTGAATGTTGTTAACGAGACGACCATATAGAAGTTTTCACAATTAAAACGATGACGATTTATACGATTTGGAAACGAGTAAACGATTGGGAACGATTGGAAACGATTTGGGAACGAGTAAACGATTTGGGAACGATGTTAAACGATTTCGATAAATGATTGGTTTTTGGTTAAGTGTTTAGATAACGAGACGGGGGTAACGTGGTGAAAACATGGTAGATACGCCGTTGGTACTTCTTATATATAAGTGTTTTCATCATATTACATATCGTGGCGTTATTTAGTTCACTTGGGTAAACGATTTTGAAACGATGTCACACAACGATGTTTTTCTAAGAGATATAAACTATACGAGTTTTTAACGAGTTTTTACAAGATGTTTTACAAGTTGGTTTTCTAAAGCAAATGTTTTTGGGTTAAGAATCATGGCTACGAGGTTTTATAAACTATAACCCGCTTGATTTGAGTTGGTTAATTAAGTTGCAATATTATACTCTTTTCAAAACAAAGTTTTTAATAAAGTATTGCAACACTTAAACTAGCCATGAATTCGACACTCCTATAAAACCTATGTACTCGCCAGCATTTCTTTGCTGACTAAGTTTTTACATATGTTTCAGGTGTTGATGCTTGAATGACTACTAGGATGCATGCGTCACATAGGATCTGGACGAGGCCTTAGTGACATAATAATAGTGATAGACGATGTAAAACTTGTTTATTCTATGTTAAGACAATGCAATGTTTAATATTATCAATAAAACGAAACACTTTTTGTATCCATGGTTGTGAAACAATAGCTTCTGTTGCAACACTCCCCGACGTTTCCGTCACGGTTTGTTGTCCTACGTGGTCGGGGTGTGATAATCATGTACGAGGATTTCTCAATGATTGATGTTTGTGTGGTTGTTAATCGATGCCTGGGGGGTGTAATATGAATGTTTTGATTCTTTGTTATTCAATGATGAGGATAATGATTACGTTAATTATGGTGGTTAATCATAGATGGAATGACTAGGGTTTGTATAATTGTAAAGCATGTAACTGTTTTAATCTTTGATTGGGGTGGGGAATGAATGATATTGTGTTAGCAAAAATTAAGGGAAACATTTGACTTGGGATCGCACAAGGGGTGCAGTCGCACAAGTCTACCCGATCGCACAAGGGATCCCGATCGTACAAGGGATCCCCAATGGCACAAGCAGACTCGGGTCGCACAAGGTTAACATTGGGCTGAACTTTCCGGTTGGGCCACACGCTAGTCCAATAGTCAGTCGCACAAGCCGATCCAGTCGCACAAGACAGCTCAGCTGTCACACCCCCAAAATCCACCTGTGGAGTATCACCGCTTGGGAGCGTGACTGACCAGGATCAAGCCACCAATCATATTGAACATGTAATTAATAAGTAAAAGTAAATGTCATTCAACCACCAATATGAAAGGTGTTCAAAATATAAGTATGTTATCACTGTTTAGCGGAAGCGTATAAATAAAACCCAACATAATAAAGTATGAAATGTCATAAAGTGTTTAAGGAAACATTCACGATCCGTGCCCACAACGACCAGCTCCTCCCTGTGCAAGCTCCCAAGTGTACCTATGGTCCTGCAAGGCATGTAACAGAGGATCAACAACTAGTTGAGCGAGTTCACAGAAAGTAAATGCGTAATAGTAAGTTCGTTTGTAACATGTGGTTCTACTGGGCCGATAGTATGTTCTATTGGTGGGGGCTTCCCATGTTGCATATACACTAGACTATTTGTAACCATAAGTGTTCTTCATAACCTGAGAACAGTAGTACGAACAAGGTTTACGTAGGATTTACGTAAGTGTCCTTCACAAACCGAGGACAGGGGT
The DNA here is from genome assembly GCF_002127325.2 of Helianthus annuus. NCBI lineage: Eukaryota > Viridiplantae > Streptophyta > Magnoliopsida > Asterales > Asteraceae > Helianthus > Helianthus annuus. Next base: position 86,819,768 of record NC_035434.2, read on the forward strand.
ACGCGGGGGTTTACGTAGGTTTTACGTAAGTGCCTGACACAACCGAGGCAGTAGTGAGTATATGTTCACGTAGGTTTTACGTGAGTGTCCTTCGCAACCTGAGGACAGTGATGAGTACAAGTATACGTAGGTTTTACGTATGTGTCCTGCACAACCGAGGACGATGGTAGATAGTCTAGTAACAGTGTAAGTACAAATCTATTCAACCTTTTTCCTTCAATCCCATTCCCAAGCCCTGGGAATCCCATGCCTTAAGTAAGAGTGTGAACTCACCTTGGTTTGCTCGGTATGTTATTGCTTCTAGTGTTAATTAATGATTAAGACCGTTACACACGACCTAGGGTACATTGCACATGAATTCGAGATAAGTGTTTACATTCAATTAGGGTTTACAAGTCTGTGGTATCCAAACAACTGTGATTCGTGTGATGGTTGTGTACAGAATGATATCACATAGAATGTTCATACATACAGTAGCGTACAGTTTTATACAGTGATATACAGTAGCATATACGGCAACATGCAATGTGTTCTTCATCCTCAAAAAGGGTTGGAACTTGACATCATAATAACCTCAGTCTTTACAAGCATTAACAGAACTCGGAGTATGTAACATTGTAACAAATTCAGATCACGTATTAAATCTAAAACTCAGACAACAGATTATTCATGGAACTCAGACAAGGTATCATGTTGAGCATGTAAAAGTCGGACTAGTATCATCTTCACACATTCGGACTACATACTTTGTATATCAAAAATCTGACAAATATAATGTATCATAAACAAAAGTCGGACAGATCATCACCAAAAGTCGGACAAGGGCCACCCCCCCTACAAACTCGGACTCCCTTGTCCATTCAACAAAGTCGGACCAAGGGGCTTCCCCCCCTTTAAACTCGGACAGGGGAGGCTCCCCTCAAAAACTCGGACATGGTTCCTTTATAAAACTCGGACAGCCCTATGTATAATCAAAAAGTCGGACACCCCCATGCCCTTGAAAAAGTCAGACTTCTTGTGCTGTACATAAAAGTCGGACCTTTGGGTCCTTGTAAAAGTCGGACCACATGAATATAGGTTAAAAGTCGTACTCCTTTGTTTGTTATCAAAAGTTCGGACAAAGTTAATCATCACTTATAATGCATGATTAATTAAACATTTCCTAACCATTCACATGAAACTATGATTACATTACAGTGGCCGACAGCATCTAAATTGATTCAGACCTCACAACAACTTTTACATAATATAGAAAACATGGCTGCCATTATGGATCATTTGTCAATTCGATAAGTCAACATCATATAAGATTCCCCTAGCACATGCATATCAACTCACATAACAATCGAAACAAACTGTTACATGAATACATAACTTAAATTCTGAACAGTCATCACTAATATCTATCATGGCATGACACGTATATAACCCACCCTTCGGTTCCAGATTCATATTCAATCCAAGTCAAATGACATCATCTAGCAACTGTTATCCATAATCATACCATCATTAAATAAATCAAGATCATCATATCATTCAAAACTAATCGTATAAAATCATCATTCAATTCAACAATAAAACATTACTTATTGCAGCCGATCTATATACATGTGCATCCATCCATTCAGTTTTACAATCAGCATTTGTATCATCAGATTAATCATCGAGAATCCATAACATAATCACATAACATCCACTATTCAGTCTAACGTATACATACAAACATGAAATCATGCATAGTTCAAACAATAGTGCAACTAACCGTGATGATAGATCACAAGATTGATTAGAGGAAAAGGTTGAAGTCTTGTGGTTGCCGTCGCACAAGTGAGTAAGGCTCTAGGGTTTTTTTTTATTAAATTCTAATCGTATAGATTATAACAGAATTGTTATAGTTGTTCGCTACTGGGCCAAAGCCCAGTTCCTGTTTTCACCGGCCCACACTCAGACAAAAACACCAAGTGGTTTGAGTGGGGGAAGTGTTTTAGGCTAGAGGTGTTTGGTCAAAGTTCCACCTTTTCGTTATAATGTATAATCCTAATATTAATACAAAATATATTATTAATTATACACGTATAGTGCACCTCATATACCTACAGACAGCACGTATTACACATCAAGTAAATATGAAAGCACACTTGCAAATATGTAACAAGTTAAGTCGAATAGAGAGCTTGAAAACTCGGGTTGTCACATTATCCCCAACTTGAAAGAAATTTCGTCTCGAAATTTAGCACGTGGTTACTGAGGAAGCTAGGTAAGTTGTATCGTTTACTGGTTTTCCTGGGGTGTCACATCATCCCCCCGTTGATTTGGAATTTCGTCCCGAAATTCTGTAGTAGCTTCAGCCTCAGCAGTGGTTGCACGGTTTCCGAATAACTGGGGATACTTGAGTTCCATTTGATCTTCTCGTTCCCAGGTATACTCTGGGCCACGACGGGGGTTCCAACGAACTCGTACAAGAGGTATTCTAGTGTTTTTGAGGACCTTGACATCCCGGTCCGTGATTTCAACTGGTTCCTCGACGAACTGCAACCGCTCGTCGATAGTGAGTTCCTTAAAAGGAACTATGAGGGTCTCATCTGACAGACACTTCTTCAGATTCGACACGTGGAAAACATTGTGAACTGCACCGAGTTTAGCTGGTAGGTTTAGTCTGTAGGCTACCTTGCCTATTCTTTCAGTGATTTCGAACGGTCCAACATACCGTGGATTGAGCTTGCCTCTTTTACCAAAACGAACCACACCCTTCCAGGGTGAGACTTTGAGTAGCACTCGATCCCCAACTTGGAACTCGAGCGGTTTTCTGCGTTTATCAGCGTAGCTTTTCTGGCGATCACGAGCTGCCGCCATGCGTTGTCGTATCTGTGCAATTCGTTCAGTAGCATCAACTACCATTTCTGTGAAAACCGGTAAATTTACGCCCTTAATTACATGATTAACAGATGATTAACGCGAAAATAAATAGTGTTTACGACGCTAATTAACTTAACCAGGCCCTTGGAGTGACCAGGAACGTTTGTTCAGCTATACAGTACGCGTATGAAGCTTCGCGTGGAATCTGCGAAACACCAAATGACAACGATCTGAAACCGTACGAAATACTGACAACACCGATAAAAATGGATGTTACACGAATAATTTTATGTTTATGGAGTTTAGATTGCGATATCGGGTCGCGTAGAAATTACGGGCCACTTACACACAAGATGGGATTGTGGGCCCTGGGCCCAAACCCAAAACCCACAAGCCTAAACCTGCGCATATTATACTAGATCTAATTCTTAAGGATCTATACAAGATCTCACCAAAATCCCTTGAAAATCGTGACAAAATATTCATAAAATCTACAAAAGATTTTGTTTCAATGGATATAGCACGTTACCTGAATGTAATATAAATACATATAAGATCTAAGATCACAAAATCTCTATATAAAGGGGCCATATGTAGAGATCAAATGCACACAACATAAACCAACACCCCCACTCCCTCGTTCATCTCTCAAACCCAGTCTCACATTTACTCACTTCCTCTCTCTTGACCCATTTTACATATAAACACAGGCAACTCATCCCTTCTAGGTTCTAAAGCACTTGCACAGGAGAGTAAATCTCATCCTCACCACACTCCACTCCCCCCCTCAAACCTCTTACTCTCGGTCTCCCCTTTCCCCTCCGGTGAAACAGCCGGCCGGAGCCGGTGGTCTTTTCCGACGCGACACACCCACAACACCCCCCCTCTCTTTATGAAGTAAACGGACCACCACCACTGTTGGGTGGTGGTGAGCGGCGGCGGTGGGGCCAGGCGACGAAGAAAGGCATAGAGAAAGAGAGAGAGAGAGAGCACCGCGAAGAGAGAGAGACTGAGAGGCGAGAGAGAGAGAGAGAGAGAGGGAGGACCGACGGTCGAAGACTCGGACCGCCGGTCAGTCCTTTTGTCCGGTGGTCGACATCAACAGTCCGGCAGTGGAGGCGTCTGCAGGTAATCTCCGGTGGCTCGGCTCACGGCAGTGGTTTGGTGCCAATTAACAGCTCCGGTAAGTGACTCGGGTCTCGATTCAGCTGTTTTCTTTTTCTACTATTGGTATTGAAGATGAGGGTTGATGATGTTGAATCTGGTTTGGCACGGTTAACAGGTTAGCAGTCAAGCCTCGTGAGACTCGGGTCAGACTCAGTCTCGGTCGGGTTTGGTCAGCTTAGGTCAACCTGTGGTGCGGGTCGCGCGGTTCGCTCAGACAGTCAACGGGACTCGGTCCGGGTCAACAGTGGTCAACAGGGAGTTCGGGTGACGCCTCGGGTTCCGGGTCAGATCTAGTTGTCACACCCCGAAATATCAGAGCTGGCGTGATTGGACCGGTATCTTCATTGCACAGCGGAAGCAATTAAGCTAAGACTTCTAGAAAATGAACGCCACTAAGTACTCGAATTTCCATGGGATCTCCTATTCCAACCGTTCCATAGTTTTGAAATTGCCACCTGAGAAAGAACATGCGAAAAAGTCAACATAAAGTTGAGCGAGTTCATAGTTTGTTTTGAAAAGATTTAAAATAAATTTTTTTGATAACCGGTTTAAAAGTTGTTGAGAAAATATAGAAAAATCATTTTCTCGGCATGATATATGAGAACTGTGAGTCTAGCCCACGAGAGTGTTTGTGCATTGCACGAGAGAGAATGGGTCGAGCCCAAATGAACCTTTGTAAGCAGGATCAGCGCTTCCTCTTACTTAGGTATAACTTGAAAAACGTTACCAAAGTTTGTAATTCATGTATTTGTGAGTTTCCATCAAATGAATCCTAGTTGTGTTCGGCTAGGGTTATCTTCAGCCGATTCCTTGGCTGTATCTCTAGTGACGGCTGCTAGGGTTTGCCAACTTTGGGATGGATGATGTTAGTGGAACTGGTGGAAAACAACAGGTTCATGCGACACCGAGGGCAACATTTGAAGAAATTGCAGCAAGGTTTAAAATCATAGACGATCTCTCGGCTCAAACTGAACCTCGTAATGTTAACATAATTGATGAATTGGTTAAGAATTCAGTTCCAATTGATGCTGAAAACCTGCGGTCAGCAACTAGGGTTTCTGATTGGGAAGGGATTAAGCAAGCTACCAAGAGATATACGCAAAGATTGGAATTCAATGCGGCTGATTTGGTAGGTCATGGGAATTTGCAACCTTCAGTGACGACGGAACCGGTATCCTTTGCAAATGTAGTAATGAACTCGAAGGAGAAGGTGCCGGTAAACTTTAGGGAGATGGAGTCTTCTGAGGTTGTCGATGGAGCTGATGTTGTTATTCCGCTGGCTTCGGTTAAGCAAGTCACGGACAGGTATGCAAACACTCTCTATGGGTATTTCTTGGGTAAACGACTAGCGTTTCCGGTGGTGGATTACTTTGCTAAGAACAATTGGGTTAAGTATGGTCTGGATAGATTGATGATGAATGCGAATGGCTTCTTCTTCTTTAAGTTTAAAACTAAGGAAGGGATGGATAAAATGTTAGAGGATGGGCCATGGATGATAAGAAATGTTCCGATTATCTTGAAGATGTGGTCGGCTTCTATCAAACTAGAAAAAGAGGATCTTAAAGCTATTCCGGTATGGGTAAAGATGCACGATGTGCCGCTAACAGCTTATACCGAGGATGGTCTTAGTTTGATTGCATCAAAAATAGGGGTGCCTAAGATGTTGGATACGTATACTGCTACGATGTGTGCTGAATCTTGGGGAAGAAGTAGTTACGCTAGAGCTCTTATTGAAGTGCAGGCGGGGGCTGAATTAAAAAGAAGTGTCACTGTTGCCATTCCATCTTTAGATGGTAATGGTTATTCTAAGGTGGAAGTCAAAATTGAATATGATTGGGAGCCTTTAAGGTGTTCGTTTTGCTGCGTTTTTGGTCATGATGATAGTTCGTGCCTAAAGAACCCTCAGGCTGTTCCGAATGGGGATTATGGAAAAAAGGGTGATGATTTTCAGGTTGTGGGTGCTAAAAAGAAGAAAGCTACTACTCAAGGGCTTCACATAAAAAATCAAAAACCTAAGGTAGTCTATCGTCCGGTTGTCAAACCTAAACCGAATTCGGTTGTGAAAATTTCGAATCAGGTTTCAACGTCGAACCCCTTTGATAGTCTTAGAGATGACGAGGGTAATGGTACCATGGTGGGTCGAGTGGCTGGTACGAAGGGAGGTTCCACCGTGGGTCGGGTTGAGAAGAAACCTTCGAGGGACGAGCAGGAATCGGATGAGGAGGAGGTCGAAGAAGTCTACAACGAAACGAGTGCATTTATGACATCGGGTACTCATCCTTTTTCTTCAAAAGCAGGGGCAAGCACCTCTTCTTCCAAGTTCTCGAATGGATAGATTGTCTGCTTTTCGTCTGAAGGGGCTGCGGTTTTGTGGCCACTTTATTTTTGATGATGGTGGTTGACATTATGTGTTTGTGTTTTGCATTGTTTGTCTACTGGATGTCGAGTCATGATGTATAGTAGACTAGGTTTTTGGGGTTTTATAGGTTTTTGGTTTTGTTTTGTTTTACATATATGGGGCATGTCCTGTATATGAACTAGTGTGGAACACATCCTCACTACTTGTACTTCATTGCGGTTGCATTTTAATAGATTCACCGGGGTAACCCTTTACCCAAAAAAAGAAAGTTTTAGTGTTGTAAATGGGTATGTAAAGCGTCTAAGAACAGGTTGATCGTTAATGTTTCGCGAGGACATTAACGTATGCGACGACATAGGAAGTACTCAACCTGTGTAGACGAATTTTAGTGTCGAAACTTAGCAAGTTTAACTTCTTCGTTTCTTTTAAGCTATCAACACACCGTCGAATCGTTCGATTAACGATTCGGTAGAGCTTGGTAACACGTAGGGTAGTTACCGCAATTACTTAGAAACTTATTAGATATTCCGTGTTAGGAATATTGTAGGATGCACGCTAGCGAGTCTCATCTTGGAAGCGACATCACGAAGTCGTAATTAGCTAGCTTGCACAGGAACATTCAGGTGAGTTCATGTCCCCCTTTTCTCTTAACTGTTTTCAGTTTTATAAACTGCGGGGGTGAAATACATGTTACTATGATTACAAGTACTTTATACATGGTATGGTTAGCGTAAGGAGGTTTACTACTTAGATCATGTGAGTGGGTAGGAGCAACATGAGGTCATTAATCCTCATGGTAGGACCGAGGGACAGGAGCGGTAGATCCATCTGGGTGTAGCGAGCCCAGCCCCAGGCCAAACTAGAAACGGACCTCGGGGTGACTTTGTGCCCGACGCATAAATCTGCTAGGTTTGAGTCTTCCTACTTGCACTTCACACATATCAATGGCCTTGCAAACCATTGGTGATCTCTTTATTTCCTTTTTTGCTACATACCAGGGATTTTATACTTATAGAAAATACTTGTTCATACAAATTAAATACCATGTTTTATACAAAATTCAAAGTATAAGATTATACGGGTATAAAGTCAAAGTCAGGGTGGGCATTGACGGTTATACATACCTTACAAATACATGGTTTTACGATCATAGATCGTTACAAATACAAAGTCCTCATATAACTGGACAAGAAAATGATTTTTAAATTCGTTTTCTCAATACGATTTTGAAAACCGGTTATTCCAAAGATTTATTACAAATCTTTCACAACTCAAAAGATTTATTTTAAATCTTTTACAAACTATGAACTCGCTCAACTTTATGTTGACTTTTTCGCATGTTTCTTTCTCAGGTTGCTTTTCAGAAATCATGGCACGGTTGGAATAGGAGAACCATGTGGAGTCGAGTACTTAGTGGGCGTTCAATTTCTAAAAGACTTAGATTATTTGCTTCCGCTGTGCAATGAAGATACCAGTCCAGTCACGCCAGCTCTGATAATTTCGGGGTGTGACAGATTGGTATCAGAGCTATAGGTTACAGCGAATTAGGTTTTTGTTGTGATACCTAGACTCTAACCTCACCTTTCCCCCCGGGGACTTAGATCGTTGAGACGTTGAACACATATAGAACGCCTAGTACTCGAATATGGTCTCCAACCGTTGCCGAAAAACAAACAGTCAAAATTTTGTCTCCAAACACACGCTATTGTGGTGTTTTACACACGGTGCATAAACAACTACATACAGTACACAACACTCTGAGAGTTTAGGAAACATGCATTTAAGACCTTCGGAAAAGGGAATTCAGCAGGGTGGCTGGATCTGGTCGGGAGACTAAGAGATTCAGTCTGAGAGGCTGGGAAGGTAGTCTGAGAGACTAGGAGAATCAGTCTGAGAGGCTGGGAGGATAGTCTAGTGGGACTAGGAGATTCAGTCTGAGAGGCGGGGAGGACAGACTAGTGGGACTAGGGGAATTACTTGATTGCTTATTGGTGACTAACATGCTTACTTGATTATATGATCGATTATTTGTGCATGGTCATCACGTAGGAACCGCGAATATTAACTCGGGTACACACTCTTATCCATATTGTCTATGATATTTTAACTTCCCGAGCAGGCAGCCTACGCATAACAAAACGCTAGCGCACGAGAATACATGGAACTCAATTTTTACGTCAACAGATGTCGGGGTACATCACCTTCTACGTGGCACACGACGCTGGTGCACAGGTATACGTGAAACTTAAGCTTACATCAACGGAGGTTGAAGTACGTCACATACGACTATCGAGGCGAGGCCTTTGAAAAGACGCGATGGCGCAATTCAACGAAGACGCTAGATTCCTGTCAACAGGAGAACTAACGGCCAGGAAACGGCAACTTGTCACACGATCCCGCAACGACACGAATCACTCCAAGGGAAAGACGTGTGTCTCCACATCCCCCCATTTCGGTTAACGACGAATACGATATGTTCGACATTCCATGGTAATGTCACCTAACAATTGGTTGTCACACGAAACCCCAGGTAAAGTCCTCAAATTTCTTTTGTTGAAATTTCGACTTTCACACTTACTGAGTAGATTTTCGTATCTCTACTCCTCTTAATGGTCATTGTGTCACGATCATTTCTTTCAGTATAGCGAACACTAATTGCTTCATTTCTTGGAAAATTTATATGTTACACATGCATCGTTTGTTACGCATGTGGTTTCGTTTCGAATAAGCGTTTCATTAAAGTTCAAATATTGTTTCGCTAAATCTAATTATCTATTTGTGATTTGAATGACCCGCGTTATTGTAAATGTTGGCTCCTTTGTTATCAAGTCAACACATTTTCTTGAAAACTTCTTTTCTCTTCAAGTTACACACATGGTTTTCGTCGTCACCATGCCGAAATTTCCTTTTTGGAACATATATATTTTTGTCGGATTGCACTAAAACCAAGTTCAATTGTTTGAACTTGTCCATTACACATATTCACTTTAGAGCATCATATGATGTATTGAGGGCATCATATTCAAAATTCGTTTTAACAAATGTTTTATTTGTTCCGAGTCGAAGTAAACTTGTTTGACATTCGACTCCACTAAATTGTTTGTTGATTTCGACACCTTGTGGTGGTACCTTTCACTTATTTGAAGCTTGCGCTAAACTCGTTTAGACATCTCATGCACGGATTTAAATATTTACTTATTGATTGCTTTAAATCCTATTTGATTTATCATAATCTAAACAGTCTTAACACAATCGTGTGATAAGACAAGGGTACACAAAATTCATTCCATATTCCGGTGTACCTCCTAACGGTCCTTTCAACATCGATCGACTATCTTACGATATTCATTGTTCCTTCGTCTTCGATCGAAAACATTATTTCTTTGATGTTTCATTTTCAATTGAAAATTCTATGATGTCATTTAAAACAAACTTTCAGATTCCCTTTACTGCGCATTCATTTGACTTCGAACACGGTGAAATTGTTTGATCACCGCTATTATTGGATTGTTTAAATCATTACGACACCTTGTGGTGTTGGTACAAACTTGTAGCTTGGGCTAATCATGATTGAGCGTTTCATGCAAAACACAGGTGATACTTGTTCGATCACCCCTATTATTGAATTGTTTCATTCATTGCGACACCTTGTCGCGTCGGTATAACTTGCAGCTTGTGCTGATCACGATCGAGCGTTTCGTGCAAACTAGTATATTTGAGGTTGTTGATTCTAAGTTCATCTAGTGGATGTTATTGCGTCTAGAACTTGTTTACATGTTATAAACGTTCACATGGAATTCGATTGGTCGAAGTTCCTGTTCATTGTTGGATCCTGTTAACTTAGTCACACTAGTGACTGTATCTATACATCTTGTTTCCCTTGACATCAACTTTTCAAACACAATTCTGAAGAGATAACATAGTCTAAATTTCGAGGACGAAATTTCTGTAACAGGGGGAGAATGTGACAACCGGTAAATTTACGCCCTTAATTACGTGATTAACAGATGATTAACGTGAAAATAAATAGTGTTTACGACGCTAATTAACTTAACCAGGCCCTTGGAGTGACCAGGAACGTTTGTTCAGCTATACAGTACGCGTATGAAGCTTCGCGTGGAATCTGCGAAACACCAAATGACAACGATCTGAAACCGTACGAAATACTGACAACACCGACAAAAATGGATGTTACACGAATAATTTTATGTTTATGGAGTTTGGATTGCGATATCGGGTCGCGTAGAAATTACGGGCCACTTACACACAAGATGGGATTGTGGGCCCTGGGCCCAAACCCAAAACCCACAAGCCTAAACCTACGCATATTATACTAGATCTAATTCTTAAGGATCTATACAAGATCTCACCAAAATCCCTTGAAAATCGTGACAAAATATTCATAAAATCTACAAAAGATTTTGTTTCAATGGATATAGCACGTTACCTGAATGTAATATAAATACATATAAGATCTAAGATCACAAAATCTCTATATAAAGGGGCTATATGTAGAGATCAAATGCACACAACATAAACCAACACCCCCACTCCCTCGTTCATCTCTCAAACCCAGTCTCACATTTACTCACTTCCTCTCTCTTGACCCATTTTACATATAAACACAGGCAACTCATCCCTTCTAGGTTCTAAAGCACTTGCACAGGAGAGTAAATCTCATCCTCACCACACTCCACTCCCCCCCCTCAAACCTCTTACTCTCGGTCTCCCCTTTCCCCTCCGGTGAAACAGCCGGCCGGAGCCGGTGGTCTTTTCCGACGCGACACACCCACAACACCCCCCTCTCTTTATGAAGTAAACGGACCACCACCACTGTTGGGTGGTGGTGAGCGGCGGCGGTGGGGCCAGGCGACGAAGAAAGGCATAGAGAAAGAGAGAGAGAGAGCACCGCGAAGAGAGAGAGACTGAGAGGCGAGAGAGAGAGAGAGAGAGAGGGAGGACCGACGGTCGAAGACTCGGACCGCCGGTCAGTCCTTTTGTCTGGTGGTCGACATCAACAGTCCGGCAGTGGAGGCGTCTGCAGGTAATCTCCGGTGGCTCGGCTCACGGCAATGGTTTGGTGCCAATTAACAGCTCCGGTAAGTGACTCGGGTCTCGATTCAGCTGTTTTCTTTTTCTACTATTGGTATTGAAGATGAGGGTTGATGATGTTGAATCTGGTTTGGCACGGTTAACAGGTTAGCAGTCAAGCCTCGTGAGACTCGGGTCAGACTCAGTCTCGGTCGGGTTTGGTCAGCTTAGGTCAACCTGTGGTGCGGGTCGCGCGGTTCGCTCAGACAGTCAACGGGACTCGGTCCGGGTCAACAGTGGTCAACAGGGAGTTCGGGTGACGCCTCGGGTTCCGGGTCAGATCTAGTTGTCACACCCCGAAATATCAGAGCTGGCGTGACTGGACCGGTATCTTCATTGCACAGCGGAAGCAATTAAGCTAAGACTTCTAGAAAATGAACGCCACTAAGTACTCGAATTTCCATGGGATCTCCTATTCCAACCGTTCCATAGTTTTGAAATTGCCACCTGAGAAAGAACATGCGAAAAAGTCAACATAAAGTTGAGCGAGTTCATAGTTTGTTTTGAAAAGATTTAAAATAAATTTTTTTGATAACCGATTTAAAAGTTGTTGAGAAAATATAGAAAAATCATTTTCTCGGCATGATATATGAGAACTGTGAGTCTAGCCCACGAGAGTGTTTGTGCATTGCACGAGAGAGAATGGGTCGAGCCCAAATGAACCTTTGTAAGCAGGATCAGCGCTTCCTCTTACTTAGGTATAACTTGAAAAACGTTACCAAAGTTTGTAATTCATGTATTTGTGAGTTTCCATCAAATGAATCTTATGAATATATGAAAGTTTTAGTGTTGTAAATGGGTATGTAAAGCGTCTAAGAACAGGTTGATCGTTAATGTTTCGCGAGGACATTAACGTATGCGACGACATAGGAAGTACTCAACCTGTGTAGACGAATTTTAGTGTCGAATCACCTCGACTGTGTCGAATCACCTAGACTGTGTGAATCACCTCGACTGTGTCGAATAACCTCGACTGTGTGAATCACCTCCACTGTGTCGAATCACCTCGACTGTGTCGAATCACCTCGACTGTGTCGAATCACCTCGACTGTGTCACCCGTACCCATTAGAAAATCATGCACGTTTTGTAATATGCAAATCAAATTTGTAAAACCGGTATGTTTGATCGAAATCATTCGTAAACCATTTAAGTTCCTTGAAATTCATTCGCAACATGGTTTATAAATATGAGTTTTCGTTCATCGAAAAGTTGTTTATTTTTGCAAAACTTGCATGTCTTTCCACCCCTGAAAACATTTATAAAAATGTAAAACAGTAAAAAGTGGGGGTTATGAACTCACCTGGACTTCCATGTGCAATGCTAGCTTAGCGTGATTCCGTAGTGTCATCCTACAAATGTGAACTCGCTAGCGTGCAACTAAAGCATTCCTAATCAAGGAATAATTATAAGTTTCTAATTTAAACGTAGCTAAACTACGTGTCCGAGCTCTACCGAATCGTTAACTAAACGACTCTAAGGTGGTGCTATCTTGATTTAGAATAACCATTCTGTGGTTATTTGATCCCGTTTATAATCGGGATGAAACTAAGTCTCGAGATCGACTTAGTTTTCGAGTGATTAAGATATATATTATATATATTCAAATATAAATATACACCTGTGATGTCGTGTTGGTCTCCATGAATAAAAAGTGTAGATAATTATATATATAGCTCGTTGTTATCGAATCGAGTCGGTTAATGACATCGTTTGTTATGAATCCTACGGCAAGGTGTCATACTTCGAGTAAAGACGTTTAAAATAAATATAAATAATTATATTTATTTAATAAAAGTATACGAATTTCGTAAACTAGTAGCTCGTGTTTTGTCGAGATGTTACAACTTTGTTTTGTAATTCATAAAAAGTCGCCAAAATAAATATTTCTTTATTTATTTTATAAGAAAACTCGAGTTTCGATAAGTGTCATTTTTAGGAAATAAAATACATTTGTATTTCGGTTTTTTAACGGAAATCGGGCAGAGTTTCCTCTATTTTTTTAATAACCCCGACAACACAAGTTGTCGTTAATTTGTCAAAAACTCAACAATCAAATAATATGTCAACGCAACGTAATAACGATATACGGTTTTCGTCAATATATATCAAAATGTAAAGAATCACTAATGCGTAAACGTTATGTAATCGCTAAAGGTTTGAGCTCGGTTCGCGTAGAAATATAAACTATCTAAATGTTAAGACGAAAAAAAAATCCGCACCAATAAACTTTACCGGGTCTGGAGTTGACTGAGTTTTGACCTGATGGTTGACCGTCTGTTGACCGAGTCGACCCGCTAATTTGACTGAGTTGACTAACTCGTTCAGCTGAGTTGACCTGTATTGACTCGGTCTGACCGAGTTGAACCAATTCTGAACCGAAAACTAAGTAGAGTCGAGTTGAACCATAACTGATTTAAACCCGAACCAAAACTGAACATGCTCAAACACGGACCGTAACCGAGTTGAACCCAACATAACCGAGACTCCTAACGGTTACCCAAGCCGAACCGTGCCGTGAAACCAGAGCCTTCTCAGATCTGAACCGAACCGAACCTAACTCAAATCTGAACTGAACATCATCAGCAACAAAATCATCACCATCCTCGACAACAACCAGCCATGATCACCAATTCTTCAAAAAAAAATGAAAATGGGGAAGAAAGATGGGTGCTTACCGGTGTTTGTCGGGAACATCGTCGAAGGAACGTTTCCACCGCCGCCGTACGCGACCGTCAACGCCGCCGTGTGCGGCAGCTTCCTTTCTCCGATCTCTCTTTCTTCTCGGCTCTCCCTCTCTCTTTCTGCTTGTCGATGCCTGGCACCACCGTACGCCACCACCAACCGGTGGTGGCCGTTTAATCATAGGAACAGGAGGGTGGTATGTGGTGTTTACAGGGTGTGTCTCATTGGAGAAGAAGGAGAACGCAGAGGAGGGGGTCTGATGGGGTTTTTGGATGCCGCCGGTAAGCGGAACGAGGGGGTGGGTGTTCGGTTTGGAAGTGTATAGCCGAGAGAGTGATCATATCCAAATGGGATGTAAAATGATTTAGTTTTATGCTCTTGAAATTTGCTGGGTTTTAAAAGCATGGTGCAAGGATTATTATAATAAGAGTATACTAGGAAGAGTACGTATTTGGATAATCATCTTTTAAAAAAAAAGTTTGTCATTTGTGCCATCTTTTCTTCGTTGACCACAGAGAAGAGAAGGAAAAAAAAAAGTGCATGACAGTCACAATTTAATAGTGACACATGCTTTTGATAGTTGGATTTTGAAATTTAGAGGTATGCAATCAGTTGGGTTCAGTATCGAATGGGGATGGGTTGTTAGCTATATGATTATTTTCTAGTACAATAATCATGATGATCTTTCATGACATGTATGGTTAAAAAAAAAAGAGATGCAAGCATGCACCTTGTGTGTTGAGTTAGATAACATGATCTACAAGACTTTGACTTTTCATTCTTTGGTTCTTTTAACCAACGACAAAGCAAGGAAAAAGTGACATGAGTTTGTCAATCTTGAATAAACAATTATGTAACATGTCCTTGTTTAAAATTGTGGTAAGTCCATTATACTAAAAGAAATGACATGACATTTTCAACATATGGGGTTTGCGTTTATAAAATACAAACATGTAGGTTGTGTTGGATAATGGATAAATGAAGGCAGGATGTCGAGATCTAAAAAAAAGATTTGTATGACTTAGGTCTTGGATGTTTATAAATAATACTAGACCTTTTATAAATAAACCAAATAGTTAATTTAAAATCCATGGACCCCAAAATTTATTTGAGTAAATTTTAACTTGAAGCTCTTGATTTAACAAAATTAAAATACAAGAAAACTTACAGTTTTACACGTCGTGTATATATAAATAATTGTATATGTGCGGATGTCCGAGAACTCAAACCCTTAAAAATACGGCAATACATCTAAATGTGAAAGATCACCTAAAATCTTGATATATAGAATTTATTATAAATCCGTTGCGAGAATTTTAACATGTGTACGCACATAAAAAAAACACTCAAGAATAATAATTTATAGATCGTATCATGACATTCTTAGTGTCCTATCACTAACGTTCGTTTTAGACACTTTTATTGTAACGCGATAAAGCTATATCTAACGCTTATCAAATGCAATCTCATGCATTTGCCCGGACTTTGCTAGACTTGTGGATTCAATTAATAATATAATTAACTCTAAATGCACGAAATTTAATAAATAAATCGTGATTAGATTGTACGGATTAACCTGAAAATTTGCCGGTTGTCACACTAGTATGGTTTGGGTTCGGGTCGGCAGTTTTGGCGGGTCCGGTTTGGTCAGATTTGCCAGCTTCAGAAGCGGTTCGGGTTGACTCGGTCAACCCAGTGAGTCGACTTGGTCAACCCGGTCAACTCAGTCAACTCAGCGAGTTGACTCGGTCAGCTCGGTTTTCGACACGAGAAGATGGTAAAGATTTCACGGCGCAATACATTTCGTTATTCTTATAATTTTATATATTCCGTGAACGAGCTCAACCGATAACCTTAGCGACTATTTACACTTTAATTTTGCATATTTGATATATATTGCGTGAATTGATTGAATTTTGATAAAAATAGCGACAACTTGTGTTGTCGGGACGTCCAAAAACAGAGGAAACTCTGCCCGTTTTTCAAGAAAACCAGTAAAATAAAACGAGTTTTATTATAAAAACGCGCTTTTCTTGTAAAACGACAACTATTGTATTAAAGCGACTTTTACGAGATACAAATATAAAGTTTCCTTCGACAACGACTTACAACTTACGAGAACAACGATATGGAAATTATTTCGACAACAAGAATAAATATAGTTATTATTATATTTATTTCAAACGAACTCGAATTCTTTTATAAATAAATATAGTTATAGATTTATTTTCCAATACAAGTCGACGAATCTTTTACAAAATAAATATAGTTCACATATTTATTTCGAATATCAAATGACATGATTTCATTTTGTAAAAATAAATATAAAGTTTTTATATTTATTCCAAATATCAAACAAGATGGATTCGCTTTTATAAAAATAAATATAGTATATATTTATTTTAAACATGCAACGACTCGATGAAGTTTTCATAAAATAAATATAACTTATATATTTATTTCGAACGCCTAAACGGCATATACATTCGACATATAGTAAACGAAACTTAGCAAGTTTAACTTCTTCGTTTTTTTTAAGCTATCAACACACCGTCGAATCGTTCGATTAACGATTCGGTAGAGCTTGGTAACACGTAGGGTAGTTACCGCAATTACTTAGAAACTTATTAGATATTCCGTGTTAGGAATATTGTAGGATGCACGCTAGCGAGTCTCATCTTGGAAGCGACATCACGAAGTCGTAATTAGCTAGCTTGCACAGGAACATTCAGGTGAGTTCATGTCCCCCTTTTCTCTTAACTGTTTTCAGTTTTATAAACTGCGGGGGTGAAATACATCTTACTATGATTACAAGTACTTTATACATGGTATGGTTAGCGTAAGGAGGTTTACTACTTAGATCATGTGAGTGGGTAGGAGCAACATGAGGTCATTAATCCTCATGGTAGGACCGAGGGACAGGAGCGGTAGATCCATCTGGGTGTAGCGAGCCCAGCCCCAGGCCAAACTAGAAACGGACCTCGGGGTGACTTTGTGCCCGACGCATAAATCTGCTAGGTTTGAGTCTTCCTACTTGCACTTCACACATATCAATGGCCTTGCAAACCATTGGTGATCTCTTTATTTCCTTTTTTGCTACATACCAGGGATTTTATACTTATAGAAAATACTTGTTCATACAAATTAAATACCATGTTTTATACAAATTTCAAAGTATAAGATTATACGGGTATAAAGTCAAAGTCAGGGTGGGCATTGACGGTTATACATACTTTACAAATACATGGTTTTACGATCATAGATCGTTACAAATACAAAGTCCTCATATAACTGGACAAGAAAATGATTTTTAAATTCGTTTTCTCAATACGATTTTGAAAACCGGTTATTCCAAAGATTTATTACAAATCTTTCACAACTCAAAAGATTTATTTTAAATCTTTTACAAACTATGAACTCGCTCAACTTTATGTTGACTTTTTCGCATGTTTCTTTCTCAGGTTGCTTTTCAGAAATCATGGCACGGTTGGAATAGGAGAACCATGTGGAGTCGAGTACTTAGTGGGCGTTCAATTTCTAAAAGACTTAGATTATTTGCTTCCGCTGTGCAATGAAGATACCAGTCCAGTCACGCCAGCTCTGATAATTTCGGGGTGTGACAGATTGGTATCAGAGCTATAGGTTACAGCGAATTAGGTTTTTGTTGTGATACCTAGGCTCTAACCTCACCTTTCCCCCCGGGGACTTAGATCGTTGAGACGTTGAACACATATAGAACGCCTAGTACTCGAATATGGTCTCCAACCGTTGCCGAAAAACAAACAGTCAAAATTTTGTCTCCAAACACACGCTATTGTGGTGTTTTACACACGGTGCATAAAACAACTACATACAATACACAACACTCTGAGAGTTTAGGAAACATGCATTTAAGACCTTCGGAAAAGGGAATTCAGCAGGGTGGCTGGATCTGGTCGGGAGACTAAGAGATTCAGTCTGAGAGGCTGGGAAGGTAGTCTGAGAGACTAGGAGAATCAGTCTGAGAGGCTGGGAGGATAGTCTAGTGGGACTAGGAGATTCAGTCTGAGAGGCGGGGAGGACAGACTAGTGGGACTAGGGGAATTACTTGATTGCTTATTGGTGACTAACATGCTTACTTGATTATATGATCGATTATTTGTGCATGGTCATCACGTAGGAACCGCGAATATTAACTCGGGTACACACTCTTATCCATATTGTCTATGATATTTTAACTTCCCGAGCAGGCAGCCTACGCATAACAAAACGCTAGCGCACGAGAATACATGGAACTCAATTTTTACGTCAACAGATGTCGGGGTACATCACCTTCTACGTGGCACACGACGCTGGTGCACAGGTATACGTGAAACTTAAGCTTACATCAACGGAGGTTGAAGTACGTCACATACGACTATCGAGGCGAGGCCTTTGAAAAGACGCGATGGCGCAATTCAACGAAGACGCTAGATTCCTGTCAACAGGAGAACTAACGGCCAGGAAACGGCAACTTGTCACACGATCCCGCAACGACACGAATCACTCCAAGGGAAAGACGTGTGTCTCCACATCCCCCCATTTCGGTTAATGACGAATACGATATGTTCGACATTCCATGGTAATGTCACCTAACAATTGGTCGTCACACGAAACCCCAGGTAAAGTCCTCAAATTTCTTTTGTTGAAATTTCGACTTTCACACTTACTGAGTAGATTTTCGTATCTCTACTCCTCTTAATGGTCATTGTGTCACGATCATTTCTTTCAGTATAGCGAACACTAATTGCTTCATTTCTTGGAAAATTTATATGTTACACATGCATCGTTTGTTACGCATGTGGTTTCGTTTCGAATAAGCGTTTCATTAAAGTTCAAATATTGTTTCGCTAAATCTAATTATCTATTTGTGATTTGAATGACCCGCGTTATTGTAAATGTTGGCTCCTTTGTTATCAAGTCAACATATTTTCTTGAAAACTTCTTTTCTCTTCAAGTTACACACATGGTTTTCGTCGTCACCATGCCGAAATTTCCTTTTTGGAACATATATATTTTTGTCGGATTGCACTAAAACCAAGTTCAATTGTTTGAACTTGTCCATTACACATATTCACTTTAGAGCATCATATGATGTATTGAGGGCATCATATTCAAAATTCGTTTTAACAAATGTTTTATTTGTTCCGAGTCGAAGTAAACTTGTTTGACATTCGACTCCACTAAATTGTTTGTTGATTTCGACACCTTGTGGTGGTACCTTTCACTTATTTGAAGCTTGCGCTAAACTCGTTTAGACATCTCATGCACGGATTTAAATATTTACTTATTGATTGCTTTAAATCCTATTTGATTTATCATAATCTAAACAGTCTTAACACAATCGTGTGATAAGACAAGGGTACACAAAATTCATTCCATATTCCGGTGTACCTCCTAACGGTCCTTTCAACATCGATCGACTATCTTACGATATTCATTGTTCCTTCGTCTTCGATCGAAAACATTATTTCTTTGATGTTTCATTTTCAATTGAAAATTCTATGATGTCATTTAAAACAAACTTTCAGATTCCCTTTACTGCGCATTCATTTGACTTCGAACACGGTGAAATTGTTTGATCACCGCTATTATTGGATTGTTTAAATCATTACGACACCTTGTGGTGTTGGTACAAACTTGTAGCTTGGGCTAATCATGATTGAGCGTTTCATGCAAAACACAGGTGATACTTGTTCGATCACCCCTATTATTGAATTGTTTCATTCATTGCGACACCTTGTCGCGTCGGTATAACTTGCAGCTTGTGCTGATCACGATCGAGCGTTTCGTGCAAACTAGTATATTTGAGGTTGTTGATTCTAAGTTCATCTAGTGGATGTTATTGCGTCTAGAACTTGTTTACATGTTATAAACGTTCACATGGAATTCGATTGGTCGAAGTTCCTGTTCATTGTTGGATCCTGTTAACTTAGTCACACTAGTGACTGTATCTATACATCTTGTTTCCCTTGACATCAACTTTTCAAACACAATTCTGAAGAGATAACATAGTCTAAATTTCGAGGACGAAATTTCTGTAACAGGGGGAGAATGTGACAACCGGTAAATTTACGCCCTTAATTACGTGATTAACAGATGATTAACGCGAAAATAAATAGTGTTTACGACGCTAATTAACTTAACCAGGCCCTTGGAGTGACCAGGAACGTTTGTTCAGCTATACAGTACGCGTATGAAGCTTCGCGTGGAATCTGCGAAACACCAAATGACAACGATCTGAAACCGTACGAAATACTGACAACACCGACAAAAATGGATGTTACACGAATAATTTTATGTTTATGGAGTTTGGATTGCGATATCGGGTCGCGTAGAAATTACGGGCCACTTACACACAAGATGGGATTGTGGGCCCTGGGCCCAAACCCAAAACCCACAAGCCTAAACCTACGCATATTATACTAGATCTAATTCTTAAGGATCTATACAAGATCTCACCAAAATCCCTTGAAAATCGTGACAAAATATTCATAAAATCTACAAAAGATTTTGTTTCAATGGATATAGCACGTGACCTGAATGTAATATAAATACACATAAGATCTAAGATCACAAAATCTCTATATAAAGGGGCCATATGTAGAGATCAAATGCACACAACATAAACCAACACCCCCACTCCCTCGTTCATCTCTCAAACCCAGTCTCACATTCACTCACTTCCTCTCTCTTGACCCATTTTACATATAAACACAGGCAACTCATCCCTTCTAGGTTCTAAAGCACTTGCACAGGAGAGTAAATCTCATCCTCACCACACTCCACTCCCCCCTCAAACCTCTTACTCTCGGTCTCCCCTTTCCCCTCCGGTGAAACAGCCGGCCGGAGCCAGTGGTCTTTTCCAACGCGACACACCCACAACACCCCCCTCTCTTTATGAAGTAAACGGACCACCACCACTGTTGGGTGGTGGTGAGCGGCGGCGGTGGGGCCAGGCGACGAAGAAAGGCATAGAGAAAGAGAGAGAGAGCACCGCGAAGAGAGAGAGACTGAGAGGCGAGAGAGAGAGAGGGGGAGGACCGACGGTCGAAGACTCGGACCGCCGGTCAGTCCTTTTGTCCGGTGGTCGACATCAACAGTCCGGCAGTGGAGGCGTCTGCAGGTAATCTCCGGTGGCTCGGCTCACGGCAGTGGTTTGGTGCCAATTAACAGCTCCGGTAAGTGACTCGGGTCTCGATTCAGCTGTTTTCTTTTTCTACTATTGATATTGAAGATGAGGGTTGATGATGTTGAATCTGGTTTGGCACGGTTAACAGGTTAGCGGTCAAGCCTCGTGAGACTCGGGTCAGACTCAGTCTCGGTCGGGTTTGGTCAGCTTAGGTCAACCTGTGGTGCAGGTCGCGCGGTTCGCTCAGACTGTCAACGGGACTCGGTCTGGGTCAACAGTGGTCAACAGGGAGTTCGGGTGACGCCTCGGGTTCCGGGTAAGATCTAGTATGGTTTGGGTTCGGGTCGGCAGTTTCGGCGGGTCCGGTTTGGTCAGATTTGCCAGCTTCAGAAGCGGTTCGGGTTGACTCGGTCAACCCAGTGAGTCGACTCGGTCAACCCGGTCAACTCAGTCAACTCGGTCAACTCAGTCAACTCAGCGAGGTGACTCGGTCAGCTCGGTTTTCGACACGAGAAGATGGTAAAGATTTCACGGCGCAATACATTTCGTTATTCTTATAACTTTGTATATTCCGTGAACGAGCTCAACCGATAACCTTAGCGACTATTTACACTTTAATTTGGCATATTTGATATATATTGCGTGAATTGATTGAATTTTGATAAAAATAGCGACAACTTGTGTTGTCGGGACGTCCAAAAACAGAGGAAACTCTGCCCGTTTTTCAAGAAAACCTGTAAAATAAAACGAGTTTATTATAAAAACGCGCTTTTCTTGTAAAACGACAACTATTGTATTAAAGCGACTTTTACGAGATAGAAATATAAAGTTTCCTTCGACAACGACTTACAACTTACGAGAACAACGATATGGAAATTATTTCGACAACAAGAATAAATATAGTTATTATTATATTTATTTCAAACGAACTCGAATCCTTTTATAAATAAATATAGTTATAGATTTATTTTCCAATACAAGTCGACGAATCTTTTACAAAATAAATATAGTTCACATATTTATTTCGAATATCAAATGACATGATTTCATTTTGTAAAAATAAATATTAAGTTTTTATATGTATTCCAAATATCAAACAAGATGGATTCGCTTTTATAAAAATAAATATAGTATATATTTATTTTAAACATGCAACGACTCGATGAAGTTTTCATAAAATAAATATAACTTATATATTTATTTCGAACGCCTAAACGGCATATACATTCGACATATAGTAAACGAAACTTAGCAAGTTTAACTTCTTCGTTTCTTTTAAGCTATCAACACACCGTCGAATCGTTCGATTAACGATTCGGTAGAGCTCGGTAACACGTAGGGTAGTTACGCAATTACTTAGAAACTTATTAGATATTCCGTGTTAGGAATATTGTAGGATGCACGCTAGCGAGTCTCATCTTGGAAGCGACATCACGAAGTCGTAATTAGCTAGCTTGCACAGGAATATTCAGGTGAGTTCATGTCCCCCTTTTCTCTTAACTGTTTTCAGTTTTATAAACTACGGGGGTGAAATACATGTTACTATGATTACAAGTACTTTATACATGGTATGGTTAGCGTAAGGAGGTTTACTACTTAGATCATGTGAGTGGGTAGGAGCAACATGAGGTCATTAATCCTCATGGTAGGACCGAGGGACAGGAGCGGTAGATCTATCTGGGTGTAGCGAGCCCAGCCCCAGGCCAAACTAGAAACGGACCTCGGTGTGACTTTGTGTCCGACGCATAAATCTGCTAGGTTTGAGTTTTCCTACTTGCACTTCACACATATCAATGGCCTTGCAAACCATTGGTGATCTCTTTATTTCCTTATTTGCTACATACCAGGGATTTTATACTTACAGAAAATACTTGTTCATACAAATTAAATACCATGTTTTATACAAAATTCAAAGTATAAGATTATACGGGTATAAAGTCAAAGTCAGGGTGGGCATTGACGGTAATACATACTTTACAAATACATGGTTTTACAAATACAAAGTCCTCATATAACTGGACAAGAAAATGATTTTTAAATTCGTTTTCTCAATACCATTTCGAAAACCGGTTATTCCAAAGATTTATTACAAATCTTTCACAACTCAAAATATTTATTTTAATTCTTTTACAAACTATGAACTCGCTCAACTTTATGTTGACTTTTTCGCATGTTTCTTTCTCAGGTTGCTTTTCAGAAATCATGGCACGGTTGGAATAGGAGAACCATGTGGAGTCGAGTACTTAGTGGGCGTTCAATTTCTAAAAGACTTAGATTATTTGCTTCCGCTGTGCAATGAAGATACTAGTCCAGTCACGCCAGCTCTGATAATTTCGGGGTGTGACAATTTCTGGATCTGTGATCTGGCTATCCCCCACCTCTGCCCAACAGAGAGGTGACCGGCATTTACGTCCGTACAATGCCTCGAATGGAGCGGCCTGAATGCTGGTGTGGTAACTGTTATTGTACGAAAACTCCACTAACGGAAGATGTTTTTCCCAGCTGTTGCCGAAATCGATAACACACGCCCGAAGCATGTCTTCTAAAGTCTGGATAGTGCGCTCAGACTGCCCATCCGTCTGAGGGTGGTAAGCTGTGCTCACGTCTAATCGAGAGCCAAAAGATTTGTGCATTGCTTGCCATAGTTCTGAAGTGAATCGTGCATCCCGATCCGAAATAATAGAGGTTGGCACTCCGTGCCTCGAAACAACTTCTTTCAAGTAGATGTCTGCTAACGTAGAGAACTTATCCGTTTCTTTGATAGCCAAGAAATGAGCAGACTTTGTGAGTCGATCTACGATCACCCAAATAGTATCATTCCCACGCTGGGATCTAGGCAGGCCAGTAACAAAATCCATGGAAATTTCTTCCCATTTCCACTGTGGTATCCTGGGTTGCTGAAGTAGGCCTGAGGGTTTCTGGTACTCCGTCTTGACTCTCGCACAAGTCAAACATTTGCCGACGTAGGTTGCTATGTGGGCCCTCATGCTAGGCCACCAGTATGTAGTTCTGAGATCGTGGTACATTTTATCCGAACCTGGATGTACCGAGTAGCGAGACTTATGAGCTTCATCCATCACAAGTTCTCGTAAACCGCCATATAGTGGGACCCAGATACGTCCTGTTATATAGTAGGCGCCGTCTGCCTTTTGTTCTAACCGTTGCCTTGAGCCGCGTAGGGCTTCAGCCCTGACGTTTTCTGGTTTCAATGCTTCTACCTGAGCATCTCGTATTTGTGCAGGAAGATCAGACTGAATAGTGAGCTGCAAAGCTCGTACACACCTAGGTAGAGTGTCTTTTCGACTGAGAGCGTCAACCACAACATTGGCTTTGCCTGGATGGTACTTGATGGCGCATTCGTAATCATTAAGCAGCTCGACCCATCGTCGTTGACGCATGTTCAATTCCTTCTGCTTGAAGATATGCTCGAGACTCCTGTGATCGATGTAAATAGTGCACTTGGTACCGTACAGGTAGTGTCGCCATATCTTGAGCGCGAAAACAACAGCTCCCAGCTCTAAATCGTACGTCGTGTAGTTCCGTGCATGAACTTTAAGTTGCCGCGAAGCGTAGGCAATGACTTTATCCCTTTGCATCAATACACAACCAAGACCCTGAATAGACGCGTCGCAATAGACCACAAAATCATCCGTGCCTTCAGGCAATGAGAGGATAGGTGCGCTACAGAGTCTATCCTTTAAGTGTTGAAACGCTGTTTCCTGTGTATTACCCCAACAGTAAGCAACACCTTTCTGTGTCAGTAGTGTAAGCGGCTGTGCAATCTTTGAGAAGTCTTTGATGAACCTTCTGTAGTAGCCTGCCAAACCCAAGAATTGGCGAATTTCTGTTGGTGCGCGAGGTGCAGGCCAGTTCTTGATCGAATCTACCTTGGATGGATCGACATGAATCCCATTCTTGTTTACCACATGGCCTAAGAAATGGACTTCACGAAGCCAGAAGTCGCATTTTGAAAACTTGGCGTACAGTTGTTCCTTTCGAAGAAGTTCCAAGATAAGTCGTAAGTGCTGCTCGTGTTCCTCCTGACTCTTGGAGTAGATCAGAATGTCGTCGATGAAAACGATGACGAACTTGTCTAGATAAGGTTTGCACACCCTGTTCATAAGATCCATGAAAACTGCAGGCGCGTTCGTTAGCCCGAATGGCATGACTAGAAACTCGTAATGGCCGTAGCGAGTTCTGAATGCTGTCTTGGAGACGTCCTCATCCCGGACTCTAAGCTGATGGTACCCTGACCTTAGGTCAATCTTGGAATAGTAGCTCGACCCTTGCAACTGGTCGAATAAGTCGTCAATACAAGGAAGAGGATAGCGGTTCTTCACTGTGACCTTGTTCAGTTCGCGGTAATCAATGCACATCCTGAAAGTGCCATCCTTCCTTTTCACGAATAATACTGGAGCTCCCCAAGGCGAAGAGCTTGGACGAATAAAGCCCTTATCCAAGAGCTCTTGTAGTTGCTTTGACAGTTCTT
Source organism: Helianthus annuus (assembly GCF_002127325.2). Lineage (NCBI taxonomy): Eukaryota > Viridiplantae > Streptophyta > Magnoliopsida > Asterales > Asteraceae > Helianthus > Helianthus annuus. The sequence continues at coordinate 86,845,563 of NC_035434.2, forward strand.
CCAGTTCAGTTGGAGCTAAGCGATAAGGTGCTCGAGCTATGGGTGTGACAGTTCTTCCAGTTCGCTGCCGTGCCTGAGATTGAACTGAAGTTGAACCCTTGCTGAAGGTTCCATCCCACCTTCTCTTGTTGTCACTGGGAATAGCAGAAGTAGTAGTAGTAGCACCAATGCGTCTAGGCAGCTTGTTATGTTCCACTGCCTGATATGTGAGGCGATGAGCAAGATGAGTAACATCCTGGATAGTAGCAAAGTTGGCCGATGTCACATGACTTCGAATCTCTGGTACTAAGCATTTGTCGTACAGCTCAATGCACTTGATGGGAGGATCCACCATAGTTGGACACAACACTGCCAGTTCGTTGGATCGTTTCGTGTACGCTTCTATCTCTAACCCCGTCATCTTCAGGTTAAAGAACTCCACTTCCAGCTTGTGGATGTCATCACGACTACAGTATTCATGTTTGATCAGTTCCTTAAAATCATTCCATGGGGTGGCATTAGCAGCCGCTAGCCCCAGCATCTGAACTTGCGCATTCCACCAAGTTAGCGCAGTGCCTTCGAGAGTACCAGTGGCGTACTTCACCCTACGAGCCTCAGGGCATTCACACATTTCGAAGACCGATTCGAGCTTCTCGAACCAATGGAGGAGTCCAACGGCCCCTTCAGTGCCACTAAAAGTACTAGGACGACAGTCCATGAAAGTTTTGAACGTGTACACAGGTGGCTGAGCGTGTTGACCTGTCGTGTGCGTGAGAGTAAACATACTTAAGCACGAGTGTTGGTTTACGAGAGTAGGATCTAAAGATCCTAGAGTAAGTGGTGATGGCAGGTTATGCCTCCTGCCTGGGCAGCTGCGTGTGCTGCAGTAACTTGTTCAGTAATCAAAGCCGCCAACTAGGCTTGAGTTAGGTTAACGCGTCCACTCATGATCTTGATATCAAAGAGAACATGAGTGAGAGTGGTTCGCGAAAGTGCGATGATAGAAGAGAGTAAGCATACACGTGTTTTCAAACAACAGTTGTTACGTTTATCTAAGCATACCATGAGCAAAGTTCTATGTAATCTAGCATGTAGGCAATAAAACGTATACCATATTACCTAGAATGTTGAGTCTTGCACGTGGAGCGAGGCGTCGTTGTGGATCGTTGAGAGCACTGTTCTGGTTATAGTCTGGTTTTAATAAAAACGTTTTTCCCATATTAAAACCAAGTTCTCTAAAACCAATGGCTCTGATACCAATCTGTCACACCCCCAAAATCCACTTGCGGAGTATCACCGCTTAGGAGCGTGACTGACCAGGATCAAGCCACCAATCATATTGAACATGTAATTAATAAGTAAAAGTAAATGCCATTCAACCACCAATATGAAAGGTGTTCAAAATATAAGTATGTTATCACTGTTTAGAGGAAGCGTATAAATAAAACCCAACATAATAAAGTATGAAATGTCATAAAGTGTTTAACGAAACATTCACGATCCGTGCCCACAACGACCAGCTCCTCCCTGTGCAAGCTCCCAAGTGTACCTATGGTCCTGCAAGGCATGTAACAGAGGATCAACAACTGGTTGAGCGAGTTCACAGAAAGTAAATGCGTAATAGTAAGTTCGTTTGTAACATGTGGTTCTACTGGGCCGATAGTATGTTCTATTGGTGGGGGCTTCCCATGTTGCATATACACTAGACTATTTGTAACCATAAGTGTTCTTCATAACCTGAGAACAGTAGTACGAACAAGGTTTACGTAGGATTTACGTAAGTGTCCTTCACAAACCGAGGACAGGGGTACGCGGGGGTTTACGTAGGTTTTACGTAAGTGCCTGACACAACCGAGGCAGTAGTGAGTATATGTTCACGTAGGTTTTACGTGAGTATCATTCGTGTGATGGTTGTGTACAGAATGATATCACATAGATTGTTCATACATACAGTAGCGTACAGTTTTATACAGTGATATACAGTAGCATATACGGTAACATGCAATGTGTTCTTCATCCTCAAACAGGGTTGGAACTTGACATCATAATAACCTCAGTCTTTACAAGCATTAACAGAACTCGGAGTATGTAACATTGTAACAAATTCAGATCACGTATTAAATCTAAAAGTCGGACTAGTATCATCTTCACACATTCGGACAACATACTTTGTATATCAAAAATCGGACAAATATAATGTATCATAAACAAAAGTCGGACAGATCATCACCAAAAGTCGGACAAGGGCCACCCCCCCACAAACTCGGACTCCCTTGTCCATTCAACAAAGTCGGACCAAGGGGCTTCCCCCCCTTTAAACTCGGACAGGGGAGGCTCCCCTCAAAAACTTGGACATGGTTCCTTTATAAAACTCGGACAGACCTATGTATAATCAAAAAGTCGGACACCCCCATGCCCTTGAAAAAGTCGGACTTCTTGTGTTGTACATAAAAGTCGGACCTTTGGGTCCTAGTAAAAGTCGGACCACATGAGTATAGGTTAAAAGTTGGACTCCTTTGTTTGTTATCAAAAGTTCGGACAAAGTTAATCATCACTTATAATGCATGATTAATTAAACATTTCCTGACCATTCACATGAAACTATGATTACATTACAGTGGCCGACAACATCTAAATTGATTCAGACCTCACAACAACTTTTACATATTATAGAAAACATGGCTGCCATTATGGATCATTTGTCAATTCGATAAGTCAACATCATATAAGATTCCCCTAGCACATGCATATCAACTCACATAACAATCGAAACAAACTGTTACCTGAATACATAACTTAAATTCTGAACAGTCATCACTAATATCTATCATGGCATGACACGTATATAACCCACCCTTCGGTTCCAGATTCATATTCAATCCAAGTCAAATGACATCATCTAGCAACTGTTATCCATAATCATACCATCATTAAATAAATCAAGATCATCATAACGTCATCTTATCATTCAAAACTAATCGTATAAAATCATCATTCAATTCAACAATAAAACATTACTTATTGCAGCCGATCTATATACATGTGCATCCATCCATTCAGTTTTACAATCAGCATTTGTATCATCAGATTAATCATCGAGAATCCATAACATAATCATATAACATCCACTATTCAGTCTAACGTATACATACAAACATGAAATCATGCATAGTTCAAACAATAGTGCAACTAACCGTGATGATAGATCACAAGATTGATTAGAGGAAAAGGTTGAAGTCTTGTGGTTGCCGTCGCACAAGTGAGTAAGGCTCTAGGGTTTTTTTTTTGATTAAATTCTAATCGTATAGATTATAACAGAATTGTTATAGTTGTTCGCTACTGGGCCAAAGCCCAGTTCCTGTTTTCACCGGCCCACACTCAGACAAAAACACCAAGTGGTTTTCGTGGGGGAAGTGTTTTAGGCTAGAGGTGTTTGGTCAAAGTTCCACCTTTTCATTATAATGTATAATCCTAATATTAATACAAAATATATTATTAATTATACATGTATAGTGCACCTCATATACCTACAGACAACACGTAATACACATCAAGTAAATATGAAAGCACACTTGCAAATATGTAACAAGTTAAGTCGAATAGAGAGCTTGAAAACTCGGGTTGTCACATCAGCCGCACAACGCAGATGTGGGCTGTGGCTTTGGGCCGAGCTCATGACCTTAGACAGATACGAAACCCTTAGGGCCTTTCATGCGACTGGAACACACTCCATTGTACGTGTATTTTGATTGTCAGCCTTTTATGTGATGACTTGAAGTGGTAACATGAACTTTCCAAGGTGCATATTTTTTGGCTCTGGGCGATTTTGGCTCTCTCTGAAACCCTAGCTTTCTTGTTCTTCGTTCCTGCTAATCTTCTTCTTGAAAGATTTGGGTTAGTAATTGTGGTGTTGTCGTTCCTTCTGAGTAAGGATACTAGACTTCACCGTGGTTCCTAATCTTTTGACATCAAGTTTAGGGTTGGCGTTTGTTTTCTTGTTCTTGCTAGGGTTTGTCAATTCGCTTGGGTTTATCTTTTGCTCGTGTTTTTCTATCGTTGCATGTTACTAGATTTGTAATCTATGGAGTATTCTCAGTTTAAGGTTTCGGATGTGGATGCTAGATACGTAAAGCCGCCGGATCTTGTGTCATCTTCGTTAAACCCTAATAAGGGTTTTGCGTCTAGGTTATTAAACATCGACGGCAAAACTTTTTGTCCACGTCGAGGAGTTACTTCTGATAGTCAACAGGGACCAAAGATAGTGAACATCATAGATGAACTTACCAAGATCACAGTTCCCGTTGTTAATCAAGCCGAGGATCATGGGATTGAAAAACCTGATGAGTTGCATGCCGAGATGTTCTGGGATACGATTAAAGAGGAAAATTCAGCATCATATGCTGAGAAAGTGCAGGCAAATCGTAAGAAAAGAGAGGTGAACTTCAGGCTTATGGAGCCGAGGGAAACAAGAGATGATGCGGACATTGTTATACCGAGAGAGGTGGTGCAACAGGTTCAAAATAAACTTGATAATGTGCTATATGGGTATTTTTTAGGGAATCGGTTGCCTTTCCCGGTGGTAGAGTATTATGCAAAGAATGTTTGGACTAAGTTTGGTTTTTTAAAAGTTATGATGAACGAATCAGGGTTTTTTTTCTTTAAGTTTGATTCAAAAGATGGCTTGATGAAGGTGTTGGAAGGAGGACCATGGCTTATACGGAAGGTTCCGTTATTTTTAAATGTTTGGTCGCCCAAGATTACTCTAAAAAAGGATTGCATTAAAACGGTTCCTATATGGGTCAAGCTGCACAATGTACCAATTGCAGCTTATACGGATGATGGATTGAGCCTGCTGGCGTCGAAGTTAGGAACCCCCAAAAGGTTAGATTCTTACACAGCTGACATGTGTGTTGATAATTGGGGTAGGAGCAGTTTTGCTCGGGCTATGATAGAGATAAATGCAGATAATGACCTGAAGGATCATATCACTGTCGCTATCCCGAAAATGGATGAGGAGGGTTTTATTTTGGAACGGGTCAAAGTTGAATATGAGTGGAGACCGCTAAGATGTAGTTCATGTTGTTTATTCGGCCATGATGATCATTCTTGTCCAAATAAACCGAATGAAAAGGCTAAAGGGAAAACGGTGGACGACGAGGGTTTTGTTACTGATAATCGGAGGTTGGCAAGACATTCATTTCCTCAAAGAAAGCAAAAACAAAAGGTGGTGTATAGACCTAAGGTTAACAAAAGTCAGGCTAGCACGTCCGGTACGAAGGGGAATGCTTTAAACGAGGTGATACCAAACGCGGTTAATAGGAGGAGTGATGAGAAACCTGTCCATAAGGAAGGCAAGAGTGTTAATGGGAATGGCAGCAAGGAAACAGGTCTGAACTTACGGAACTCGTTCTCGGCATTGTCGGGTAATATGGATGGAGACCCGGTTACTGGTGCAAGCTTTGTAGGAGACCCGATAACTATTGAGGATAATGACGATGGAGTCTTGGAGAGTCTGCCTACGGAAATTTCAGAATTTATGGCAGCTGGTACGAATACAAAACCTTCTGAGGGGGCAAGCACTCCCGGTTCAATGGGTATTAATGGATAGCACAATGGTTTGGAATGTGAGGGGCTTGAACCGGCCCCTGAAACAAAAGGAGGTTCGACAATTAATAATTGAAAACCAAGTTAACATTTGTGCTGTGTTGGAGTCGCATGTCAACATCTCGAATCTAGATAAAGTGTGCAAAGGGGTATTTCGGAGTTGGGATTGGAGTTCAAATGGTAGTAGCTGCATGAGGGGCACTAGGATTATCCTTGGATGGAACAAGGACAAGGTGGACCTTATGGTTATTCACTATACGGATCAGGTAATTCATGTTCAAACTAGGAGGAAATCGGACAACAAGATGTTATTTTATTCTTTTATATATGCTGAAAATAAATACCAAGATAGAAGAATTCTGTGGGAAAATCTGTGCAAACATAAAAGTTTTGTTCGTGGTAGGCCGTGGGTGGTGATGGGTGATTTCAACTCGGCCTTATCTTTGGATGATTGTCTTGTTGGTGCGTCGACGGTATCCATTGGTATGAGAGAGTTTTATGAATGCGTCCAACACAATGAGTTAATCGATGTCAAGAGCCATGGGATGCACTTCACTTGGAACCAGAAACCTAAACAAGGTGTGGGTGTGTTAAAAAAGATAGATAGGATCATGGGTAACGAGCAATTTCTGGACTCGTATCCTGATGCTTATGCCTTATACCACCCTTACCGTGTTTCGGACCACACACCGTGCATTCTCAAGTTGTATAGGTTGACAAGTGAGAGGCCAAAACCTTTTAAGTTCGCGAATTTCCTGGTTGCAAAGGAGGGGTTCATGCAATGTGTTTCTAATGAATGGGCTAAGACTGTTCGTGGGGTTACTATGTTCTCGGTGGTTAAGAAGCTCACGGCTTTGAAGTCTCCTTTGAGACGTCTATTATTCAAGCAAGGCAATCTCCATGAACGGGTCACGTCTTTGAGGGTAAAGCTGGATGATCTTCAAAAGGCCATTGATACTAATCCGCTGGACCTTAACATTAGAGAGGCTGAGGCTAGGTGTCTCAAGGAGTTCCAATCGGCTTCTTATGATGAGGAATGCTTTTTAAAGCAAAAAGCTAAAGCCGATTGGTTGGCGGCTGGGGATGCTAATACGAAGTACTTTCATAACTGTGTGAAGAATAGGAATGCGTACAATAAGATCCACAACATCCAAGATGCTAATGGTAATCAGTTTAATGGAGAGGATGTTTATGCCGCGTTCGTCAATCATTATTATGATTTTTTGGGTAAAGGGCGGAGTGTAGATAAGCTGGATCTAACTGAATTATGCACTAACGTCCTTAATCCTAACATTGCTACGGCTATGATTCGGCCGGTTACAAGTGACGAGATTAAGAGTGCTATGTTTGCCATAGGTGAGAACAAGGCTCCAGGGCCGGATGGGTTCACCTCGGCGTTTTTTAAAAGTTCTTGGGAGATCGTCGGGAAGGAGGTTACTAAAGCTATACAGGATTTCTTTGTTAACGGGAAGCTCCTGCAACAAGTAAATCATACCATCATTGCTTTGGTTCCAAAGGTTAAAACGCCCAACACGGTAGGAGATTATCGGCCGATTTCATGCTGTAATGTGCTGTATAAGTGTATCAGCAAAATTATAACTGACAGGATTAAAGGTAGTCTGGATGTTTTGGTTAATATTAGTCAATCAGCGTTTGTGCCTGGTAGAAAGATATCGGATAACATCCTCCTGACTCAAGAGCTCATGCATAATTATCACCGTAATACGGGGCCTTCTAGATGTGCGTTTAAGATTGATTTGCAGAAGGCTTATGACACGGTGAGCTGGGATTTCCTTGAAGACATCCTGAGGGCGTACGGTTTCCATCCTAAAATGGTTAGTTGGATCATGACCTGTGTAAGCACGGTGTCATATTCTTTGAACATTAATGGTAATTTACATGGTTACTTCAAGGGCAAGCGTGGGTTGAGACAAGGCGACCCGATGTCACCTTACCTTTTTACTTTGGTCATGGAGACCCTCTCGTTATTACTTAGGAATGCGGCTGCTTCAAGTAATGCGTTTCGGTACCATCTCCACTGTAAAAAACAGAAGATTATAAATATTTCTTTTGCTGATGACTTATTTATATTCGTCAATGGTGATGCTATATCGGTCAAGGTTGTTAGGGACGCTCTCCATCAGTTTACTATGGCCTCGGGTTTGGTCCCTAATATGTCTAAGAGCACTGTCTTCTTTGGTAATGTTCCGTGCTCCATCAAGCAGGAAATTCAAAGCATTCTCCCGTTTAATGTTGGTGTTCTTCCTGTTCGCTATTTGGGTGTCCCCCTAATCTCCTCTAAGCTCTCGTATAAAGATTGTAAGATCTTGGTTGACAAGGTAGAAAAGAAGATCGACAACTGGATAACCAAAACTCTCTCCTTTGCGGGTAGGCTTCAGTTAGTGAAATCTGTTCTATCGGCTATGCATGTATATTGGGCAACGGTATTCATGTTACCAGCTCGTATTATAAATGATTTGGAAAAGCGTATGCGGGATTTCTTATGGTCTGGCAATTACCATCGGTCTGCTAAACCAAAGGTGGCGTGGAAGACAGTCTGCCTTCCAAAGGAGGAGGGGGGGTTAGGAGTTCGGAGCTTATCGGATGTTAATAAAGCCCTTTTGACGTCTCATGTTTGGAGCATACTTACGAGTAGGAAATCGTTATGGGTCCAATGGATACATATTTACAAACTCAAAGGTAGAAACTTTTGGGAGGTGCCTTGTCGAGGTAACATGACATGGGGTTGGCGAAAGCTTCTTGCCATTCGAAACATGGTTCGGCCGTTCATATGGAAGTCTATTGGTAGCGGGTCTGAAACTAACGCGTGGAGTGATATTTGGTGCGACCTAGGCCCTCTTCGTAAGTTCATTACCCCAAGAATTATTGCCAATGCAGGATTTCACTTACAATCTTCGTTAGCGGACATAGTTTCTCCGAATGGTCAATGGAGGTGGCCGATTGCCTGGTACAATCTCTTCCCGGTGTTAATTAATTTAATTCCTCCTAGTATTCGGGAGAATGTTCGCGATCGGTTGGTGTGGAAGGATTTAGAAGGAAACACATGCCATTTTACATCTTGGGAGGTGTGGAATAGTATTCGTATCCACGATAACAAAGTAAACTGGGTGAATATGGTGTGGTTTAAACAATGCATCCCCAAACACTCGTTCCACATTTGGCTTGTTATTCGGAATAAATTGAAGACGCAAGATCGGCTATCGGTGTGGGAAGCGGGAAGTGAAACAAATCTTAAACTTATGTGTTGCCCTTTATGTTGCTTTGACAGGGACTCGAGAGATCATCTGTTTTTTGAATGTTCTTTTGCGGCTCAAGTTTGGAATAATGTTAGAACGATGACCAACATGGAGCATGTGAATGGTGAGTGGTCCGATATTATGACTTGGATGGAGCAAAATGTGAGCTTAAAAAAGCCCGACAATGTCATCAGCCGTTTGGTGGTTGCGGCTGCCTCATACTTTGTGTGGCAAGAACGAAACAACAGGCTTTTTACTCGAAGGCAACGTACGGCTTTGGTGGTTGCTCAGGAAATTATCACGACTGTCCGTATGAGAATTTTGAACTTCAAGTTTAAGAGGAGATTCGAAAAAAGAAGCTTGATGGAGAAGTGGAAGATTCCTAGCAGCAATATGGAGATAGAACCGGATTAGTGTTGTAGTCTTTCTTGGTTTTGTTTGTGTTTTTTTGGCCGAATTGGTTTCGTTTGTTTGTGGCTTATGTTGCCTAGTTGTGTTGGTTTGGCCGTTTGTATCTAGTTCTGGTATACCAGGGCTAGAAATAGTGTGGTAAGTTTGCCTCACTCTTGTACTTATTGGTTTTGATTTATAAAATTCACCGGGGTAACCCTTTACCCAAAAAAAAAACATGAACTTGTATTAAGCTGAAATGCTACTGTGTGCCATATGACTGCTTATTATCTGTGTTAATATGTGGTATGTTTGTATGGCAAACTGATCATCGTGGTAATTATACTAGGACTTGATTAACTAAGTGTGAACAAGTAACTAATCATACCGAGCAATCCAAGGTGAGTTCACTGCTCTTTTCTAAGCATGCGTCCCGGTGGTTTGGGACATTTGGCAAACGTTCCTGGAAGGAAAGCTGGGTAAAATATTAAACTGGGATGTTGGTTATTAAACTTAGTATCTATCCTATAAGACCCCTTACATCTACCGTGTTGCTGAGAAGGCAACGAGGTATTTAGTTGATAGCGCTATTAGGATTGGCACCCTCACACCGTGCCGGAAAGGATGGGCGTGAACTAATTACCTTGACCACTTGACCAATGCTTTGATAGAGGCATTGGGGTTTGGGCAAACACACCTAGTAGCCACATACGGTAATCGAGTTAATAACATCATCAAATCAAATCAATGAACTGTTTTATACTCACATCCGGTAACTAAACGCGTTAACGAAACTTTGAACTCACCAGCGTCGTCTGATGCTTGCAGGTCGTTAGATATCTGATTATGGACTTGCTAGCTGGGAGTGCTAGAGTGGTCATGGATCGAGACTCTTGGATATATTCGATACACTGGTTTTGAGCTTTTATTTTGGAAACAATTGTTCAACAATTTACTATATGCTTTCGCTGAATGTTTTCTTTGGTTAAAACATATGACTTGGCTTTATCTTATGAAATGAATTGAATGTTTTATTTAAATATTTATTATTAGTTCAATGTGATTGGTGGCTTGGATCCTGGTACGTCACATGTCCCGCGGTGATTCCGCAAGTGGTATTTTGGAGGTGTGACACGTGGAATGCGTGCCCGATGTCATAAACTCGTTGCTTTCATCATAGACCACCTCTACCTCATCCTCATCAAACTCCTCATTTGGACCACGTACCCCTTCTCTGTTTTCCTGTATGGAACCTCCATTCCCCCCAACAACTTCAAGAGCACTAAACGGGTTATGAGTTTAAATCTTAGACGAAATAGTACCCTGCTCATTCACATAGGGAGAACTCCCTGTCTTTTTCTTTCTATCCACAGGTCGATATTCGAACTTAGGTTTCAGGTTATTAACTTGAAAACCACTCTTCTTTGCACTCTTTTTCGACCTAACTTCCGTGTAACCATCCTCATCTACTTTCGGCTTGTTTAAAGGAGGTTGCGACGTCAAACCATTGCTTTTAGGACATCCCTCAGAGTCATGTCCAAACACATGACAGTGGGCACATCTTGGGGGAATCCATTCATATTCCACTCGAATAGCCTCAGTAACATACTTTCCTTCTTCCAACTCGGGAATAGCCATGGTTAGAACCTCTTTAAAGTCATGTTCAGCCGATATTTCAATGAGAGCCCTAGCATAGCTGCTCTTTCCCCAAGCCTCATTACATATATCACTTGTATACGAATCCAACCGCATATGTGAACCAATTTTAGAAGCCAGCATGCTTAACCCATCATCTGTATACGCCACTAAGGGAACCTCATGCAATTTAACCCAAACCGCAGCCTTTTTAGTATCTTCGTTTTTAAGGGTGTTTGTAGGGGACCAAGTGTTGAGAAACAATGGTTTATTACGAATCAACCATGGCCCCCCTTCAAGCACATTATTCATACCCTTCCTATCATCAAACTTGAAGAAGAAAAACCCATTTGAATTCATCATAGACTTATGCAGACCATATTTATTCATTAAGGTGAACTTCAGGGCAATGGAATCGAGTGAAGTTGTTGATGGAGCTGATGTAGTGATTCCATTGACTTCGGTTAAACAAGTCACAGACAGGTATGCTAATACTTTGTATGGGTACTTTCTGGGAAAATGTTTGGCGTTCCATGTGGTGGATTTCTTTGCAAAGAACAACTGGGCTAAATATGGGTTATCTAGATTAATGATGAATGCAAATGGTTTCTTTTTCTTCAAGTTCAAGACTAAAGAAGGGATGGATCAGATGTTAGAGGATGGCCCTTGGTTGATAAGAAATGTTCCGATAATTTTGAAAGAGTGGTCAGCTTCTATTAAGATGGAGAAGGAGGATATCAAAGTTGTTCCAGTTTGGGTCAAGATGCATGATGTGCCGTTAGCGGCATTTACTGAGGATGGCCTTAGCTTGGTCGCCTCTAAGATAGGGGTTCCTAAGATGTTGGATTCGTATACGGCCACAATGTGTGCTGAGTCTTGGGGAAGAAGCAGCTATGCAAGAGCTCTCATTGAAGTGCAGGCGGGGACTGATTTAAAGAAGAGTGTTACTGTTGCAATCCCATCTTTAGATGGTGGTGATCATTCTAAGGTGGAGGTAAAAATTGAATATGATTGGGAGCCTTTAAGATGCTCTTCTTGCTGTGTTTTTGGTCATGATGATAGCTCGTGCCCAAAAAACCATCAGGTTGGTTCGAATGGGGATTCTGGAGTGAAAAATGATGACTTTCAGGTTGTGGGTACCAAGAAGAAAAAAGCTAATAACCAAGGTCTTCATATCAAGAATCAGAAGCCAAAGGTAGTGTACAGGCCAGTTGTCAACCCTAAACCAAAATCGTCCTCAAAGAGTCCGATGCAGAATCAGGTTTCATCGTCTAACCCGTTTGATATTCTGAAGGATGATAATGGTAATCGGGGAGGTACCACTGTGGGACGAATGGAGAAGAAACCATCGGGGGAAAGGCAGGAATCTGATGAAGAGGTGGTTGAAGAAGTCTACACTGAAACTAGTAGATTTATGACATCGGGTACTCATCCTTTCTCTTCGAAAGCAGGGGCAAGCACCTCGTCTTCCAAGTTCTCGAATGGATAGGCTGTCTGCTTTCCGTCTGAAGGGGCTGCTGTTTTGCGGCTTTTTTATTTTTGATGATGGCGGTTGAAGATTATGGTTGTGTTTTTGCATTGTTTTTGTCTACTAGATGTCGTGTCATGATGTATAGTAGACTAGGTTATGGGGTGATATAGGTATTTGGTTTTATTTTGTTCTACATATATGGGGCATGTCCTGTATATGAATTAGTGTGGAACACATCCTCACTACTTGTACTTATTTGCGGTTGCATTTTAATAGATTCACCGGGGTAACCCTTTACCCAAAGTATTCAACAACCGGATATGCAATTCTATCCCCCAGGAAATACCCATAGAGAGTGTTAGCTAACCTGTTGTTGACCTGATGCACAGAGGCGATTGGTAAGACAACATCCACTCCCTCCACTGAGACATCAGACTTTAGTGCTCGAAAATTAATCTTGGGAGTTTGATCAGCTGATTCAGTAGTGTTCATAGCTGAATTAGCAACTTTCATCGCACCCAAATCCATTTTAGCACCACCCTGTTCAGCTTGTTCATTTGAAACCACATTAGCGTATGATTGGTGTTGAGAATGAACACGGGGGAGAGGGCTAACGTCATTAAACGGAAGCACAAAAGCAACTTTTCGTTTGTCAACAACCTTAGCGTATTGCTGGTTAGGAGAATCAGAATTGTGACAACTCGTAATTCGAACCTACTTTGTGTAACGTTACGTGCTTATGTGAACCTTGTTGATTAAATGAATGTTATGTTTGATTTGTGCTTGTATGTATGTATGTATGCAATCGGCCCAAATACACCACTCACACCCGATCGCACAAACCCATCCGGGCCTTACCTTTGTACACGGACCAAGGGCGACCCAATAGAGGGCTCGGCCCACCCACCTTACACGCATAACACTAGGGTGTTAGTAACTTTCTCGTACTTTTTGCAAAACATCCTCACACACTCAAAACCCTAGCTCTTTCTCTCTCCCTCACGAACCCGACGGCAAGCACCCTTCGAAGCTCTTGAACCGGATCGATTCTCTCAACCGGTTAGTGTTTGATGTTATTTGCTTTGATAGAGGATGTTTTGATTGTATATGATTACATTAGGGTTATCCATGCTAGTAAACGATTGAAAACTATGCACTCGAATTCGGTTATGCGTATATAGGATGATGTTCATGTAAATCGGATGTTGTAATGTTAACTTAAGAACCGAATGCTTGTTAATCAGATACTCGTTTGCTGAAATCAGGTTAGTGTAGGGTCGATCACGGTTTGATTTTGAAGATTCGAAACCCTTAAATGGATATGTTTAAATATCTTGATTATTGTTTGTAATTATGATCATGTTAGGGTTCATAAGAATTGCTTAGAAAATATTTAGTTTGATCGGTTGTATGTTAAAAGAATAGTTGGAAAATTGTTAATTGATAAGGGTAAATAAGGAAACTATGGCATGATTTTAACAGATTGCTTGATTTATGGAATGTTTAAACTGATCACACATGTCCCGCTCGATCGCACAAGATCAGGTCATGTAAGACCTGATCTGATCGCACAAGCTGAACGCACAAGTAAGATCGCACAAGTTATGTACAAATGGATAAGCACAACGTACAACCCCACATTGCATGATCGCACAAGATCTTGTGGATCGCACAAGACGGTGCCGATCGCACAAGGTCTTGGGCCACACACACTTATGTATTGAATCCTGATACGCTGTTGGGCCGAGCAGCCCAAATCACCATCGAACAAGCCCAAACCACCATCGCACAAGCTGTCCGGATCGTACAAGGTCAACCGGACCGCACAAGTCACTTATACGTTATTTTATTTGGGCCGATATGTTATTGGACTGTTATGATAATTGGGCCGACTATCTTTTGGGCTTAGACAGTTAAATCGCACAAGTTGAATGTATTGATTGCTTGACTGTTAAAATGTTGCCATGATCGTTACGTGCTCGTAATGTTAACTATGTGTAATCATACGTGCGTTACTTGAACCTAGACCTAACTTGTATGGTAACCCTGTTAGGACGGGGTTGACCACTCTTAGTTCAAGTGACCTTTTGTGTATCTGCCGAGCAAACCAAGGTGAGTTCACACAGCCAAGGCATGGGGTTCCCAGGGTGGGAATGGGATTAGATGATTTACTTGTACTTACCTAGCTAATGGAACTTACTGATATGGTCCTCGGGTGAGGAAGGGTTATTGATAAGATACGACTAGACTAGTGATACTAATAGAACTGATCTTCGCACACACGCCGGGGTTGGCTGCGATAATATGACTAATCTTCGCACACATGCCTGGGATGGCTGCGAACCATATACTAAACTTCGCACACATGCCAGGTGGCTGCGATACAAATATACCTAGTCTAGAATACTTGGGAAACTCCCACTAATCTTCGCACACATGCCTAGAGGGCTGCGATACAAACACATACTAAACATGGATTTCTAAACGAACAATACGATTACTATAACTGAACAAATCACTGTGAACTCGCTCAACTAGTTGTTGACTCTCTGTTACATGCCTTGCAGGACCTTAGGTATACATGGAGCTTGCACGGGAGGCACAGTCATTGTGGGACATGGATCGTGGATGCCATGCTAAAACATTTAAACATTTGAACTTATTACTTACATTGGGTTTACATTAATGCTTCCGCTAAACACTTAATATGTCTTGTTTTGAACACCTTTCATATTGATGGTTGATTTACATTTATTACTTACTATATTCGATATGATTGGTGGCTTGATCCTGGTCATGTCACGCCTCCAACCGGTGGTACTCCGCGTGTGGATTTTGGGGGTGTGACAGATTGGTATCAGAGCCATTGGTTATAGAGAACTTGGTTTTAATAAGGGAAAAACGTTTTTATTAAAACCAGACTATAACCAGAACAGTGCTCTCAACGATCCACAACGACGCTTCGCTCCACGTGCAAGACTCGACATTCTAGGTAATATGGTTTATGTTTATATTGCCTACTTGCTAGACATAGAACTTTGCTCAGGGTATGCTTAGATACACATAACTACTAATGCTTGAGAACACTTGTGTGCTTACTCTCTTCTGTCGTCGCACTTTTCGCGAACCTCTCTCTCTTACCTATGTTATCTTTGCTATGAAGATCATGTCTGGATGAATTAACATGACTCAAGCCCAGTTGACGGCACTCAATAACAAACAAGTTGCTGCGGCACTTGCAGCCGCACAAGCAGGAGGTATATCCTATAGTCATAACTCACACTAGGATCTTTAGATCCTACACTCCTAAACCAACTCTTGTGTTTAACTCTGTCCTATTCGTACACAATAGGTCAACCCGCACAGCAACCTGTTTGCACTTTCAAGAACTTCATGGACTGTCGTCCAAGCACGTTTAGTGGCACTGAAGGAGCAGTGGGACTGATGTTATGCTTTGTGATGTTATATGAGGTCCGATTTTGTGATGATATGGGGCTCTGGGCGATTTTTGGAGACAAGCGTGAAACCCTAGAAAATTCAATCTATCCCTGATCTTGATCGATATTGGTTAGCATCTAAGGATTTCCATTCATCCTTTAGACGCTATACAGTTTGAAATCAGATTAGGGTTTTAATCATTAGGGTTCCGTTTTCCATTTTTTCCGGTTGTTTTCTGATTGACGACGAGGTATTGGCTGATCGGATGACTTTCTGCAATCAATTAGGGTTTCGGCGGGCCGCATCCTCTGTCGCTGATTAAGGTGGGTACGATTTTGTGGTTTCATAAGTGATTCGTATCGACTGGTTTGGTGTCCTGTTCTTGTGCGACTTCAGTTAGGGTTTCCAATGAGTCATCTAAAATCGGATGGGTTGTTTCCTCCGGTTGATCGTGGTAAACCTCTTGTTGATGGCGGCAGACCCACATACTCGTTTGAAACTTTGGCCAGCCGGGTTATTGATGTAGACGGTAATACTTGGTTACCCCGATGGGGCACACTTCAGTCGGCTCAATCTGAACCCTGTAAGGTTAATTTAATCGATGAATTGGCAAAGGTTTCATTTCCAATCGATGCTGAAAACCTGCGGCCAGCCATTAGGATTCCTGATGTGCCAAGCTCAGTTGCTGCATCGGCTGGTCAAGGGAACGTAAAAACTTCAGGCTCGACGGTTCCGGTATCATTTGCTAATGTAGTTAACAACACTCAGGAGAAGGTGAAGGTGAATTTTAGGGAGATGGAGTCCACCGAGACTGTGGATGGAGCTGATGTTGTTATTCCATTGTCTTCGTTTAAACAAGTCACGGACAGGTATGCAAATACACTCTATGGGTATTTTTTGGGTAAACGGTTAGCGTTTATGGTGGTTGATTATTTTGCTAAGAACAACTGGGTTAAGTATGGTCTGGCTAGATTGATGATGAATGCGAATGGATTCTTTTTCTTTAAGTTCAACACTAAGGAAGGGATGGACAAGATGTTAGAGGATGGGCCATGGTTGATTAGAAATGTTCCGATTATTTTGAAGGAGTGGTCGGCCTCTATCAAACTGGAGAAAGAGGATATTAAAGCTATTCCAGTGTGGGTTAAGATGCATGATGTGCCGTTAGCGGCATATACCGAGGATGGTCTTAGTTTGGTTGCTTCTAAGATAGGGGTGCCTAAGATGTTGGATTCGTATACTGCCACGATATGTGCTGAATCTTGGGGAAGAAGTAGTTATGCTAGAGCTCTAATTGAAGTGCAGGCGGGGGCTGACTTAAAAAGAAGTGTCACTGTTGCAATTCCATCTTTAGATGGTAATGGTTATTCTAAGGTGGAAGTCAAAATTGAGTATGATTGGGAGCCTTTAAGGTGTTCTTCTTGCTGTGTATTTGGTCATGATGATAGTTCATGCCCAAAGAACCCTCAGATTGTTCCAAATGGGGATTCTGGAAAAAATGGTGATGATTTTCATGAAAAATCAGAAACCTAAGTTTGTTTATAGACCAGTTATCAATCCTAAACCAAAACCGCCTTTGAGGAGTTTGAACCGGGTTTCAACATCAAACCCGTTTGATGCCCTTAAGGACGATGATGGTGATCAGGAAGGTACCACTATGGGGCGAATAGAGAAGAAGGAGAAACAGTCGAGTGACAGGCATGATTCGGATGAAGAGGAGGTCCTTGAAGTTTACAATGAAACTAGTGAATTTATGACATCCTTGATTTTATGAACTATCGATGCACGGGCAATCAAGGAATCAAGTGGTACCTAGTATCGGATTGCTAGATAAATAAATCGACACCTAAATCGGGAGATAGGATAGAATGAGGTTCTATAAATCAAATGAGTAATTAAACTCATATGGTATGATTTAATAGTCCCAAGATTCTGATTGAAAGGCCTACCTAAGTGCTTTTGACCCGTTTCGACACATTATGGTAACATAAGTCACTATAAGGCGTCATTAGCGTAAAACTATGTTCGGATGGTTAACTATGTGCTATGCCAAGTCTTACATGCCCAATAATCCCTAAACATGTTACTAAATCAGGTTATATGTCAAAATTATGTTCACATAGTCAAAATACGGATTTATGCTTCAAAAGGGCATTTTGGTCATTTCCTATGGGCATACAAGCTAACAAGCATATGACTAACCAATCCTATGTGATCATAAGGTATAACCTCAGTGGTTATTCCCTATGAAATTATGATCACTAACTAAGCTTGGTCGGATCCAAAGATCGACCAAACGGGTCGGGTTCGGAAGTATAAGCGGTTGTTTAGACCGCATATCTTACGACCCTAAACAAGCACAAACTAATAGTGTCGAGTTAGACATGTCAAAACATGTCTAACCTACTGATTTGGTATCAAAACAAAGTGTTTTGATACCCTAAAGTAGTTCCGTTGCAAAATGCGTGCTAAAACGCATTTTGACCGAAACTTTGACTCGACACTACAACTAGATAACGTGGTAATCAGCGGTTATAATCGCGAAGGATTATAACTATCGTGATTACAATCACGTGTCAAAGTTCAATTGAACTTTGACTTGACCAATTAATGGTCAAAACCGAAAGTCAAACTGTTGGCCAAACTGTTTGACTTTCTGCACTACATAAGGAAAAAGCAAGAAAAAGAATGAAAGAAGCTCACTTAAGGTCCTTGCTATCTTTTCTACAAGAAGACAAAGTCCCAAATGCTTGAGAGAGAGCTCCAAAGCAGATGTGAAGAGAGGAATGAGTGAATGAGCAAAGAAATGAGTTGATGGAGCATGGTATTTATAGTTGGACATGAAGAACAAGATCACTCCAAGTGTTTTTCTTAGTCATTAAGCATGAAATCACAACCATACACTTGTTTGATGCAGGTGCAAAGCCTTGGAGAGGTGGTAACTTGGTTACCACACAAAGAAATTGCAAGATTGGCCCCTGAATTTACAAACTGTTGCTGAAAACACACTTTCTGCCCAGATGTGATGCTCGCGTAGCGCGACGGCATAGGCAGTAGGTGCTCGCGCTACGCTACCATGTATCAGGTTCAGCAAAGTTTCAAAAATGGCAGAAATGGTCCCTGCACGTGTTTAAAGCCTTTTTCGATGCGTTTAAACCCCGTTAACCTCATTTCAAGGCTCTAAAATGAAGTTAAAGTATAGGGGACTCAAAACATGCTCAAAAACATCTCGGATGTCGGTTCGTTTGATCGTAAAATTGCGTTGTTAGGTTAATTACGACGGAAGTCGTAACGAACGCAAAACCGATCCAAATTAAGCGACGAATGGAATTTTTGCATGGCGATCACTAAAATAAAAATATTTTAGTGTGTACAAAAATTTTGGATGTCCAGATGTGTCCAGAACGTAAGATATGCGCGAAAATACAAACTTACGTCGTTTTTGACACTTTTAGTCCCTGAAAGATCATATAAGCATGTTTTCGCACACCGAACCTATCAAAGCTTATTTCTAAGCCATTTTTAGGTTATATATGGTATGTTTAACTTATGATCAAGTTCCGGACTGTTCGACACCATACGAATCGGTATAGTTTCGCAGTTTGACACAAATAGTCCCTGCGATCGAATAAACTTGATTTCGGCATACCAAACCATCCAAAACTTATTTCTAAGTTATGTAAAGGTTATTTAAGGTATGTTAAGCCTATGTCACTATTCCGGAGTGTTTGTTGCATTAAACTGGTTATATTTACGCATCAGATCGCGTATAACCTTCCAGAAAGCGATTTAGAGCTTGAAATCGAACGAGAATTGATATGTGTAAACGATACACATATTTATACAAATTCCAAGTATGAAATACAATATTTCATTGATTTGGTATTTGTTCGATGGTCTTGGAGGCACAGATGTCACAGTCTCCCCTACTTCAGGAAATTTCGTCCCGAAATTTAATCAGAGGAAACTTGTGAGAGCTCGAAACATGAAGTCGGAAAGATAAGACAATACTGGTTGGGTTCTGAACTTCTAGTAACTTTAATAACATTATGCTTGCAGTGTAAGAGGGACACTTAACAACATAACAAACTAACCGGAACATCAGTGAAACCAAAGGTTGATTCTGGGCGATTCTGGGCGATCTTGGGCGATCTTGGGGAAAAACTTGAAACCTTCAATTCGTTCATCAAATCCGAGTCTTGATCGATCTGGTTAGCATCTAGGGGTTCGATTATCATCAATTGAATCTCTATTTCTAACTTTTTGAAATCAGATTAGGGTTATTATCTTTCTAGGGTTTCGGTTTTTGTTCTCTTCCTGTTCGGCGGTCACTTGATTACGGGATTAAAGATCTGAAACTTATCACATCGTTGGTTTGTGTTAGGGTTTCACTACTTCAATCTTTGTCCGTTCAGAGCAGGGTTGTGCGGTGTTCAGATTATACTCGGTCTTTCTGATTCGGTAATCAATTTCTAATTCAGTATTAGGGTTTGTTTTGCTGTTCGTTTGAATTGGTTTAGCGGCTGCGAATTAGGGTTCGGCTATCCTTAACTCAACGGCACTTGGAGTTAGGGTTTTGGTTTGGCAGAAGCACTCTAATCGGTCATCTGATTTTCCGATTGTGATTGTGTTTCATTTGTTGTTCGATTCTACTCTTGACGGCTGCTAGGGTTTAATCACAGATTTTGATTCTTGGTGGTGTTATCAGGTATTGTAATCGTGTGCAGGGTTTGACGAAAACACAAGACACGGTTGTTTTTGCCTGTACCGTATGGAAGAGAATTCAGCTGGTGTTTTTCCGCAAGACCGCGGTAAAAATTCAGTCTCTTTTGATGAATTAGCTAAACGGTTCATTGATGTCGACGGTGCTACTTGGTTACCCCGAAGAGGGTCGGTTCAAAGCCCTATGGAAGCTTCAACTTACAGTTCTATTGAAAAGCTTACGAAATTGGCTGGTCCACTATTTTCGGATTGTGAAGGGTCTGGTAACCTAAACAGGGAATTCCCAGCAGCAACCGGCTCAAAAGGTCTGAATATGTTGGCTGATAGAGGAACACCGGGGGTTGCGGAACGGGTTTCTTTTGCTAAAGTGGCTGCAAATTCTAAAGAAACAGTAAAAGTGAATTTTAGGGTGTTGGAGTCTAATGAGAGTGTTGAAGGAGCAGATGTGGTGATTCCTTTATCTTCGGTTAAACAAGTTACAGACAGGTATGCAAACACTTTGTATGGATATTTTCTGGGTAAACGTTTGGCATTTCCTGTGGTGGATTTCTTTGCAAAGAACAACTGGGTGAAATATGGTTTGACTAGACTTATGATGAATGCGAATGGGTTCTTTTTCTTTAAGTTCAAGACTAAAGAAGGGATGAACCAGATGTTAGAGGATGGGCCTTGGATGATCAGAAACGTTCCTATTATCTTGAAAGAGTGGTCGGCTTCCATTAAGTTGGAAAAAGAGGATATAAAAGCTATTCCAGTTTGGGTTAAGATGCATGAAGTGCCGTTAGCAGCTTATACTGAGGACGGTCTTAGTTTGCTCGCTTCTAAGATAGGGGTGCCTAAGATGCTTGATTCGTACACTACTACAATGTGTGCTGAGTCATGGGGAAGAAGCAGTTATGCTAGAGCTCTCATTGAAATTCAAGCCGGGTCTGAGTTAAAAAGAAGTGTTATGGTCGCAATCCCGTCTTTAGAAGGTAAGGGTCACTCAATGGAGGAGGTTAAAATTGAATATGATTGGGAGCCGTTAAGGTGCTCTTCTTGCTGCGTGTTTGGTCATGATGATAATTCGTGCCCAAAAAGGGCTCAGGTTGTTTCGAGTGGGGATCCTGGGAAGAAGATTGATGATTTTCAGGTTGTTGGTGCAAAGAAGAAGAAAGCTACCAACCAGGGTCTGCATATTAAGAATCAGAAGCCTAAGGTAGTGTACAGACCGGTTGTAAACCCTAAACCAATCTCGTCCGTGAAGAAGCCGGTGCACAATCAGGTATCAACGTCAAACCCTTTTGATGCGCTTAAGGATGATGATGGTGATCAGGGAGGTAGTACTGTGGGCCGTTTAGAGAAGAAGGAGGAAAAGTCGTGTGACAGGCAGGATTCAGATGAAGAGGAGGTAGAAGAAGTTTACAATGAAACTAGTGCTTTTATGACATCGGGTTCTCATCCGTTCTCTTCGAAAGCAGGGGCAAGCACCTCTTCTACAAAATTCTCAAATGGGTAGGCGTCATTTGGTTCGTTTGAAGGGGTTGCCGGTTTGTGGCAGCTTTATTTTTGATGATGGCGGTTGAGGATTTTGTTTTGTTCTTTTCCTTTGTTTGTCTACTAGATCATGATGTTTAGTAGGCTAGGTTACGGGGTGTTATAGTTGTTTTTGTTTTGCTTGGCTAACATATATGGGGCATGTCCTGTATATGAACTAGTGTGGAACTCATCCTCACTACTTGTACTTATTTGGGATTGTTTTAATAGATTCACCGGGGTAACCCTTTACCCAAAAAAAAAAGAGGGACACTTATATACAAGTATATGAAGTGTCATTGGTGCGTCCACCGTACCTCCATTACATCGTTCACATTCCGTCATTGTTGCCACTATCAGTTCTTACACATGATAAATCTTACTGTGGTTTCCGTGCACTGAATTTCATAATTATGTACGCGTCCATAATTACGTAATTCCTTGCATAGTCCACACAGTGTATTTGATAATGTGTAGGGAGGAACCAAATGAACGAACCTGTGATGAGCGTGACTAGACCATCATTGAGTCCTTTAGATCAATAAATGATCTTTTAAAACAGACTACCTAGAAGTCTTTCCAGCTATATCACATGTCATTCCTGACCAGATGTTGAATCAATCTTTAACTAGACCACTCAAGGGGTCTTTTTCGAAATATGAAATGGCACTTATATAATCCAAGGGTCTTAACTACCACGTAGAAGCCCATTAAGGATTTAAGGTAGTACCTTTGAATATCCTACTATGAATCCCTCATATGAAGATATGGGAGATTCTATGAGGATTTCGAAAACAAATCGGATCGCACAAAACACAAAGGAGAACACATAAACACATAATCACAAAATCGCATAATTGATTAATTCGACCTTTAATTTGTTATCTTTGGACCAGGGTATTTAAAGTACGCCAGGAATCCAATCCGTGGATTTCATTTGGCACTTTAAATATTTCCAAGAGTCTAACCATGAAGATAGGAAGATCTTAATAGGAATTCGGTTCTTGATGGTAAGCTTATCAAGCTTACGATAATAGATACACATACAAAAAGATCCATCTTTCCTTTTCACAAAGAGGGCAGGAGCTCCTCAAGGTGAAAAAGCTCGGACAGATGAATCCTTTTCTCAAATAACAATGGGTTTTTAAAAGAAATGAGCGTTTAAGGTTCTAGGGGAGATCACAAGTGATCATGGGATTGACAGAACTACACGAGAAGTTTGTCTTTGTGTTGACATTACAAGGTTGCTTCAAACATTCATGCAATTGCAGTAGTTTAAAATAAAACCACAAATTTTATTTATATAACAACCGCATTGTCTGTTAAATGTTTAAAAGATAACAACCAGAAGAAATACAAAATACTAATTGTTTAAAGCTGCATCATCGATCGCCTCGTTGATGTTAAACACTCGTCCACGAGCGGGATTCACATTCACGTTCGCGTTCGGATTTGGATTAACATTCGCATTCGCATTTACCAATCTCGGGCAATTGTTGCGAAAATGACCCATTTCTCCGCAATTGAAACATGAACCAGGTGGGAATCTCGCAGCGTTCCCTTGAGCTTGTGCTGGGACCTGGGCAGCCTGATTTTGACCAAAACGACAAGTATTGGCCAAATGCCCAAGCCTACCACACGTAGCACACTGTTTACAGGCCTGTTGGGCAACATGGTGACCATTACATCGAGTGCAGTGAGGTGCGGTACCAGCATATGCTTTCTTTGCAGGAGGTTGAGTCAGTGGGTTCTGAGGGTTCTGAGCAGCTTGATTGGTGACAGCAAAGTTTTGGGAAGCCTTGCGCTTCCTTGACTTCTTCGAAACCTCAACCTGCTTCTCACCCTTACCCTTTTCAGAATCGGTTGACTTCTTTTTATCACCCTTGCGGGTGAGTTTACCCTTCCTGACTTGAGATTCAGTCAGGGTAGCAGACAACTCGATCGCTTGACGAACGGTAGTAGGATTAACGCCCGTCAGAATGTCCTGAATGGAGTCGGGTAAACCATCGATATACCTCTCGATTGCCTTATCTAACGGGGTAACCATCGTGGGACACAACAAACTAAGCTCCTCAAATCGATCCGTATAAGCACGGTGTTCTCCCCCGACTTGTTTCAATTCGTCAAATTCTCGTTCCAACACTCGAATCTCGTGTCGGGGACAGAACTCTCTCATCATGAGAGCTCGGAGCTCATCCCAAGTCTGTGCTAGTGCCACTTCAGCACCCCTATCACGCATCACTCCGTTCCACCATGTAAGAGCTCGCTTCTCAAATACGCTTGAAGCAAACTCAACCTTGCGCGCATTCGGACACTGCACATGTCTGAATGTGCTCTCGATACTCTCAAACCATTGCAGGAGTGCGGTTGCTCCTTGTGACCCAGAAAACTTAAGCGGCTTCGCAGAATTGAAATTCTTAAAATTACATGGTGCATTGTTGTTGTTATTATTGTTATTGTATAGCTCGTGGATTTGGGTCACAATGCCTGGAAGCACAGCAACCATTTGTTGAGAGACAAGGGCTGCGAGTTCCTCAGCAGTATAAGTTCGAGCATCGGTTTGAGTATTGCGTCGTGGAGGCATTGTCTAAAAAGGAAACATGGGAAACGCGTGAGGTTGACAATTGGAGTAACAAAAGAGGTATTGAAAATATCGACACCACACAAGGAAGGCGATCATTTGTTCGTTACCTTGAACAAACAAACGACACGCAGTGACAAATCAAAGTAAATAGGTCAAAATAATGTATCGCGAAGACATGCTCGCCTATAAGTGAACACTCACCCCAAGAGTTCCCAGGTAAGAGTGACTGTCCGATAATGCGGATTTGTACGAACACTCTAGCCTTAGACAGAAAACTCAGGGTACAGGCATTCACTCTTCCAGTTTGCACGTGTTCACATTATTTAAACCCAAACTTTGACGAGATTTTGAAAACTCAAAAGGCACAAAGCCAAAGATGAATCAGACTGGAAGGGTTCAAAGCCTCATAATAGAAGGTTCAAAACCTAGTAATCAATCATCTAAGGATAGATGATTAATTTTCGAAGCGGATTCGTTATTGTGTTCTTGTTGTGGTTATCACCTAAGGATAGGTGACGGTATTGTTTTAAAATCTAAACACAAGTAAACTTGTGTTAGGGTCCTAAAGTTATAGTCTAGGTCAAAGCATTGCTAATAACCTAATTCCCTATAACCATTGGCTCTGATACCAACTCTTCTGTCACACCCCGAACACGTAAAACAACAAAACGTGGCGGAAACGTCGGGGAGTGTTGTAACAGAATCATTGTTTCACAACCATGGATCAAATAGTTTTGTTTTATTGAATTATTGAACTCATTGTTTTGGTATAACTAAGATAAATACAATCAATTGTTTCTCAGTTTTAAGTCGCTAAGGCACAAGTCCATCCTATATGTAGCGTGCATCAACAATCATCACATAGCAGTACCTGAAACATATATGAAAATATGGTACGTCAGCATAAAAATGCCTGTGAGTAACATAGGATTTTGTGTATTAGATTCATGGCTTTAGATAATATGAGAAAAGGTTTTATGTTTTCAAAATAGCCATGAATCTAATGTAAATGTTTTGTTTCTGAAAATGTGTCGTTTTGGAAAACGGGTTTATAGTATAGACAAAAATATACTTTGGTTTTGAAAAGTTTGTACAAATAGTATATCATAGTATACTTTAGTTTTGAAATAGTTAAATGGATAGTATATCAAAATATACTTTAGTAATTAAAATAATAGTTTCGGTAGTATATCTCAAGTATACTTTGGTTTAAGAATAAAAGTATTGGTAGTATATCAAATTATACTTTGGTTTGTAAATAGCATATCAACTATGCTTTGGTTAAAAGTAGCATATCAACTATGCTTTAGATAGTATATCAAAATATACTTTAGTTTAAAATAACAAAGTTGGTAGTATATCAAACTATACTTTGGTAAACAGTTAGCATATCAAACTATGCTTTGGTAAATAACAAAGTAGTAAAAAAATGCGAAATAGGAATCTCGGAAGAGAGGAGCTCTGGGCGATTAGGAGAAAACCGTGAAACCCTCAATTCTTTCGATCAGATCCTAATACCGATTGATTTTGTTTAGCAACTAGGGATTTCGATTCATTCGATCCTTTCTCTAATCAATTGAAATCGGTTTAGGGTTTTATTGTTCCTAGGGTTTCGGTTTTTGGGGATATTCTGTTCGTTTGTTTTTGTCTTCGGAAATCTGTTTACTTTTTGGATTGCCGATTTGCATCAGGGTTTAAGCAAGATCAACTAATTGTCCGGTTCAGGTTTGCGGCGCTTCAGATTAAGATTGACGGCGGCTAGGGTTCTGGTCACGGCTGTCTTCTTCTGATTCGGTAATCCTTTTCATCGATAATTCAATCTGCATAGGGTTTGCGGCGGCTATCCTCTGATTAGGGTTGGTGGTTCTGTTTGTTCGGCTAGTGTTATTGGTGGTGTTATTAGGTATTGTAATCGTGTGCAGGGTTTGACGAAAACACTAGACACGGTTGTTTGGCCTGTAACGTATGGAAGAGAATTCAGCTGGGGTTTTTCCGCAAGACCGCGGTAAACATTCAGTCTCTTTTGATGAATTAGCCAAACGGTTCATTGATGTCGAAGGTACCACTTGGTTACCCCGAAGAGGGTCGGTTCAAAGCCCTATGGAAGCTTCAACTTACAGTTCAATTGAAAAGCTTACGAAATTGGCTGTTCCACTATTTTCTGATTGTGAAGGGTCTGGTAACCTAAACAGGGAATTCCCAGCAGTAACCGGCTCAAATGGACTGAGTATGTTGGCTGATCGAGGAACACCGGGGGTTGCGGATCGGGTTTCTTATGCTAACGTGGCTGCAAATTCTAAAGAAGCAGTAAAAGTGAATTTTAGGGCTTTGGAGTCTAATGAGAGTGTTGAAGGAGCAGATGTGGTGATTCCTTTATCTTCGGTTAAACAAGTTACAGACAGGTATGCAAACACTTTGTATGGATATTTTCTGGGTAAACGTTTGGCATTTCCTGTGGTGGATTTCTTTGCAAAGAACAACTGGGTGAAATATGGTTTGACTAGACTTATGATGAATGCGAATGGGTTCTTTTTCTTTAAGTTCAAGACTAAAGAAGGGATGAACCAGATGTTAGAGGATGGGCCTTGGATGATCAGAAACGTTCCTATTATCTTGAAAGAGTGGTCGACATCCATTAAGTTGGAAAAAGAGGATATAAAAGCTATTCCAGTTTGGGTTAAGATGCATGAAGTGCCGTTAGCAGCTTATACTGAGGACGGTCTTAGTTTGCTTGCTTCTAAGATAGGGGTGCCTAAGTTGCTTGATTCGTACACTACTACAATGTGTGCTGAGTCATGGGGAAGAAGCAGTTATGCTAGAGCTCTCATTGAAATTCAAGTCGGGGCTGAGTTAAAGAGAAGTGTTATGGTCGCAATCCCGTCTTTAGAAGGTAAGGGTCACGCAATGGAGGAGGTTAAAATTGAATATGATTGGGAGCCATTAAGGTGCTCTTCTTGCTGCGTGTTTGGTCATGATGATAATTCGTGCCCAAAAAGGGCTCAGGTTGTTTCGAGTGGGGATCCTGGGAAGAAGATTGATGATTTTCAGGTTGTTGGTGCAAAGAAGAAGAAAGCTACTAACCAGGGTCTGCATATTAAGAATCAGAAGCCTAAGGTAGTGTACAGACCGGTTGTAAACCCTAAACCAATCTCGTCAGTGAAGAAGCCGGTGAACACTCAGGTAGCGACGTCAAACCCTTTTGATGCGCTTAGGGATGATGATGGTGATCAGGGAGGTAGTACTGTGGGCCGTTTAGAGAAGAAGGAGGAAAAGTCGAGTGACAGGCAAGATTCAGATGAAGAGGAGGTCGAAGAAGTCTACAATGAAACTAGTGCTTTTATGACATCGGGTACTCATCCGTTCTCTTCGAAAGCAGGGGCAAGCACCTCTTCTACAAAATTCTCAAATGGATAGGCGTCATTTGGTTCGTTTGAAGGGGTTGCCGGTTTGTGGCAGCTTTATTTTTGATGATGGCGGTTGAGGATTTTGTTTTGTTCTTTTCCATTGTTTTGTCTACTAGATCATGATGTTTAGTAGGCTAGGTTACGGGGTGTCATAGTTGTTTTGTTTTGTTTGGCTAACATATATGGGGCATGTCCTGTATATGAACTAGTGTGGAACTCATCCTCACTACTTGTACTTATTTGGGATTGTTTTAATAGATTCACCGGGGTAACCCTTTACCCAAAAAAAAAAAAAAAAAAAATAACAAAGTAGTATGTTAAAACATATGTTGGATTTTGTACTTAGTATATCAAAATATACTTTGGTAGATCACATTTGAGAGTACATCAGACTGTACTTTTGTAGTATATCAACATATACAAAGAAAGTGTGATTTGGTATTCATTCAAACCTTAGTGTATCAAACTACACTTTGGAGACTATAGAAATACCACGAAGGCAATTTCTATTTGGTTTAAATTTGGTTTCTGACATTCCATACAACAGGAATGGGGTGTCTAGTCCTATAGCGCTATATCATACTACCAATCGGCTGGGTGAATGTGTAAAAATGGTACAATCCAACAATTTGTTTATTAAGTTTTGGAAAATTAGTGTTTAAACCATAGGTAATTGTTTAATTTGTCAAAAGAATATGTATTAAGCATGTGTAATCATATAGTTTAAAATCAGGAAAATAACAGATAGGCATATATGTTTCACCCCAAAACAATTGAAAACAGTAAAAGAGGGGACTATGTACTCACTTGAGATTGCAAGTATCCTTGATTAAGTGTCCTAATAAAGCTCGGGAAATCAAGGAATCAAGTGGCACCTAGTATGGATCACTATGTTAAACAATCGGATCCTAAATCGGAAGATAGGATAGAATGAAGTTCTATAAATCAAATGAGTATTGCAACTCATATGGCATGATTTAATAGACCTAACATTCTGATTTGGAAGTTTACCTAAGTGCTTTTGACCCGTTTCGACCCATTATGGTAGTATAAGCCACTATAATGCGTCGTTTGCGTAAAACTAGGTTCGGATGGTTAACTATGTGCTATGTCAAGTCTTACATGCCCAATTATCCCTAAACATGTTACTAATTCAGATTATATGTCAAAAATATTTTCACATAATCAAAATACGGATTTTAGCTTCAAAAGGGCATTTTGGTCATTTCCTATGGGCATACAAGCTAATTAGCATACGACTAACCAATCCTATGTGATCATAAGGTATAACCTCAGTGGTTATTCCCTATGCAACTATGATCACTAACTAAGCTTGGTCGGATCTTAAAGATCGACCAAATGGGTCGGGTTCGAAAGGCTTAGCGGTTGTTTAGACCGCTTACCTTACGACCCTAAACAAGCACTAAACTAATAGTGTCGAGTTAAACATGTCAAAACATGTCTAACCTACTGATTTGGTATCAAAACAAAGCGTTTTGATACCCTAAAGTAGTTCCGTCGCAAAATGCGTGCTAAAACGCATTTTGACCAAAACTT
The DNA here is from genome assembly GCF_002127325.2 of Helianthus annuus. Lineage (NCBI taxonomy): Eukaryota > Viridiplantae > Streptophyta > Magnoliopsida > Asterales > Asteraceae > Helianthus > Helianthus annuus. The sequence goes on from NC_035434.2 coordinate 86,875,119, forward strand.
TGACTCGACACTACAACTAGTTAACGTGGTAATCAGCGGCTATAATCACGAAGGATTATAACTATCGTGACTACAATCACGTTTCAAAGTTCAATTGAACTTTGACTTGACCAATTGATGGTCAAAACCGAAAGTCAAACTGTTGGCCAAACTGTTTGACTTTCTGCTTAAACATAAAGAACAAGCATGAAAGAAGACTTACAAAGGGTCCTAGCTATCTTTTCTACAAAGAATAAAGTTCCAAGCAGATTAGAAAGCTCCCAAATCAGATTAGAGAGGTGAAGAGAAGGAAATGAGCAAAGAATGAGGAAGTTGGCCAAGCTATTTATAGTTGTTGATGATGAACAAGATCATTACAAGTGGTTTGATTAGCCATTAAGCAATGAATCACAACCATACATGTGTTAGGGACAGCTGGTATTACTTGGAGAGCACATAACTTGCTCAACACACCAAGAATTTACCAAAACAGCCCCTGAATTTGCAAACTGTTGCTGAAAACAGACTTTCTGCCCAGATATGATGCTCGCGTAGCGCGACGGCATAGGCAGGAGGTGCTCGCGCTACGCTACCATGTATCAGGTTCAGCAAAGTTTCAAAAATGGCAGATTAGGTCCCTGCATGTGTTTTGAGCTCATTTCAGGCCCTTTTGACCCCCGTTAAGCCATTTTCAAGGCTCTACAAGGTCAATAAGGTTTAGAGGACTCAAAATATGCTTGGAACACTCTCGGATGTCGGCTCGTTTGGTCGTACGGTCGCGTTGTTCGCTAATTTATGACGAAACTCAAACGGACGCGAAAACGAACCAAATTAAGCGACGAATGGAATTTTTGCATGGCGATCACTAAAATAAAAATATTTTAGTGTGTACAAAAATTTTGGATGTCCAGATGTGGTCAGAACGTAAGATATGCGCGAAAATGCAAACTTACGCCGTTTTTGACACTTTTAGTCCCTGAAAGATCACATAAGCATGTTTTCGCACACCGAACCACTCAAAGCTTGTTTCTAAGCTATGATTAGGTTATATATGGTATGTTTAACTTATGATCAAGTTCCGGACTATTCGTTACCTTACGAATCGGTATAGTTTCGCAGTTTGACGCAAATAGTCCCTGCGATTGAATAAACTTGTTTTTGCCATACCAAACCTTCCAAAACTTATTTCTAAGTTATGTAAAGGTCATTTAAAGTATGTTAAGCCTATTTCACTATTCCGGAGTGTTTGTTGCGCTAAAACTGATTACGTTTACGCAACAGTGCGCGTATAACTTTCCGGAAAGCGATTTAAAGCTCGGAATTGATCACGAATTGATATGTGCGAAATATACACATATTTATACAAATCCCCAGTATGAAACACAATGTTTCATAGGTTTGGCATTTGTTTGATGTTTGAGGTGACACAGGTGTCACAGTCTCCCCTACTTTAGGAAATTTCGTCCCGAAATTTAATTCTAGAGGAAACTTGTGAAGACAACTGTGATCGTTTCGCTTTCAAATGAATTCTTCGTTTCCCAAGTAGAATTCTGGGTCACGTTTGGATTCTTAGCGAATCTGTTAACTGCCAGAATGTTGCAGTAACAAACACATGGGGTTTTGAACGACGGATAGGAGGATGTTTCCTATGAAGACTATTATAGGAAACTTGTGTGTGCTCGAAATCAGAGTCGGAGAATGCAAAATAAGATTGACATTGGTCAAGGTCCAGGACTTCTAGCAATTTAAATAACGCTACTTTCACAATGTAATAAGGAACACTTATATATAGGAAGTACCAGCGGCGTATCCACCATGCCCTTTTACATTGCTCCCGTCTCGTTATTCTTATCACTATAGGTCTTAACACATGACAAAACTTGCTATGGTTTTTGTGCACTGAATTCCATAATTACGTATGCATCCATAATTACGTAATCCCTTGCACAGTCCGCACAATTCATTTCATAATGTGTGGGGTAAAATCAATCGAATAAACATGAAATGACTTGACTAGATCACCAAAAGATCTTTTTAATTAAATCAACGAACGATCTTTTTAACTAGATCAACACATGATCTCCTTATCTAAATCGTCGTATGATCTCTTTAAATAGACCATTTAAGGGATCTTTATAACTCGGAACCAAATAATCGTTTCGATACAGCACTTTGGAATCCAAGGTTCTTACTATTTGCATAGAAGCCCCTTAAGGATTTAAAACAGTACTTTGAGTATGGAATGATAGAGTGCGAAGACTCTTAGGAGAATGGGGGATTCCAGATGCGGATACGAATGGAGATGGCGATTGAGTAGGCACTTGTGTTCGATTTCCATTTTCTAGATTGTAGTCTAGTTGTGTTTATTTTGTTTTGTTTTGTGGGATTGTTGGTTTACTTTCGTGGGGGCTTGTCCCATGATTGAACTAGTGTAGACTCACTACACTACTTGTTTTGGTTTGGTTGTGAATATATAGAATCACCGGGGTAACCCCTTTACCCAAAAAAAAAAAACAGTACTTTGAGTATCCTTCTGAGAATCTAACATATGAAAATACGGAAGATTCCACCAGGACTATTTTCATATGTACAAAACGATTTTCAAGGTTTAAACGATGATTTCAAAAACGATTAAGATGGTTTATACAAAACTAATAACGATTTCAATAAGGTGAACAAGACTTGTTGGTTGTAATTACATAACGAATGACATTCATTAGCTCTGATACCAACTTTTCTGTCACACCCCGACCACGTAAAACAACAAAACGTGGCGGAAACGTCGGGGAGTGTTGTAACAGAATCATTGTTCCACAACCATGGATTAAATAGTTTTGTTTTATTGAATTATTGAATTCAATGTTTTGGTATAACTAAGATAAATACAATCAATTGTTTCTCAGTTTTAAAGTCGCTAAGGCACAAGTCCATCCTATATGTAGCGTGCATCAACAATCATCACCTAGCAGTACCTGAAACATATATGAAAATATGGTACGTCAGCATAAAAATGCCTGTGAGTAACATAGGGTTTTGTGTATTAGATTCATGGCTTTAGATAGTACGAGAAAAGGTTTTATGTTTTCCAAATAGCCATGATTCTAATGTAAAAGTTTTGTTTCTGAAAACGTGCCGTTTTGGAAAAGGATTTATAGTATAGACAAAAATATACTTTGGTTTTGAAAAGTTTGTATAAATAATAGAACGAAGTATACTTAGGTTTTAAATTAGTTAAATGGATAGTATATCCGAATATACTTTAGTAATTAAAATAATAGTTTTGGTAGTATATCTCAAATATACTTTGGTTTAAGGATAAAAGTATTGGTAGTATATCAAATTATACTTTGGTTTTGAAAATAGCATATCAACTATGCTTTGGTTTAAAAATAGCATATCAACTATGCTTTGGTTTAAAAATAGCATATCAACTATGCTTTGGTTTTAAAAATAGCATATCAACTATGCTTTGGTAGTATATCAAATTATACTTTGGTTTTGAAAATAGCACAGTAGGTAGTATATCAAACTATACTTTGGAAAACAGTAGCATATCAAACTATGCTTTGGTTTAAAGTAGTATATTAAAACACATGTTGGATTTTGTACTCAGTATATCAAGATATACTTTGGTAGATCACATTTGAGAGCACATCAAACTGTACTTTTGTAGTATATCAACATATACAAAGAAAGTGTGATTTGGTATTCAACAAAGCCTTAGTGTATCAAACTACACTTTGGAGACTATAGAAATACCACGAAGGCAATTTCTATTTGGTTTAAATTTGGTTTCTGACATTCCATACAACAGGAATGGGGTGTCTAGTCCTATAGCGCTATATCATACTACCAATCGGCTGGGTGAATGTGTAAAAATGGTACAATCCAACAATTTGTTTATTAAGTTTTGGAAAATCAGTGTTTAAACCATAGGTAATTGTTTAATTTGTCAAAAGAATATGTATTAAGCATGTGTAATCATATAGTTTAAAATCAGGAAAATAACAGATAGGCATATATGTTTCACCCCAAAACAATTGAAAACAGTAAAAGAGGGGACTATGTACTCACTTGAGATTGCAAGTATCCTTGATTAAGTGTCCTAACAAAGCTCGGGAAATCAAGGAGTCAAGTGGCACCTAGTATGGATCACTATGTTAAACAATCGGATCCTAAATCGGAAGATAGGATAGAATGAAGTTCTATAAATCAAATGAGTATTGCAACTCATATGGCATGATTTAGTAGATCTAACATTCTGATTTGGAAGTTTACCTAAGTGCTTTTGACCCGTTTCGACCCATTATGGTAGTATAAGCCACTATAATGCGTCGTTTGCGTAAAACTAGGTTCGGATGGTTAACTATGTGCTATGTCAAGTCTTACATGCCCAATTATCCCTAAACATGTTACTAATTCAGATTATATGTCAAAAATATGTTCACATAATCAAAATATGGATTTTAGCTTCAAAAGGGCATTTTGGTCATTTCCTATGGGCATACAAGCTAACTAGCATACGACTAACCAATCCTATGTGATCATATGGTATAACCTCAGTGGTTATTCCCTATGAAACTATGATCACTAACTAAGCTTGGTCGGATCTCAAAGATCGACCAAACGGGTCGGGTTCGAAAGTCTAAGCGGTTGTTTAGACTGCTTACCTTACGACCCTAAACAAGCACTAAACGCATTTTGACCAAACGGGTCGAGTTAAACATGTCAAAACATGTCTAACCTACTGATTTGGTATCAAAACAAAGCGTTTTGATACCCTAAAGTAGTTCCGTTGCAAAATGCGTGCTAAAACGCATTTTGACCGAAACTTTGACTCGACACTACAACTAGTTAACGTGGTAATCAGCGGCTATAATCACGAAGGATTATAACTATCGTGATTACAATCACGTTTCAAAGTTCAATTGAACTTTGACTTGACCAATTGATGGTCAAAACCGAAAGTCAAACTGTTGGCCAAACTGTTTGACTGTCTGCTTAAACATAAAGAACAAGCATGAAAGAAGACTTACAAAGGGTCCTAGCTATCTTTTCTACAAAGAATAAAGTTCCAAGCAGATTAGAAAGCTCCCAAATCAGATTAGAGAGGTGAAGAGAAGGAAATGAGCAAAGAATGAGGAAGTTGGCCAAGCTATTTATAGTTGTTGATGATGAACAAGATCATTACAAGTGGTTTGATTAGCCATTAAGCAATGAATCACAACCATACATGTGTTAGGGACAGCTGGTATTACTTGGAGAGCACATAACTTGCTCAACACACCAAGAATTTACCAAAACAGCCCCTGAATTTGCAAACTGTTGCTGAAAACAGACTTTCTGCCCAGATGTGATGCTCGCGTAGCGCGACGGCATAGGCAGTAGGTGCTCGCGCTACGCTACCATGTATCAGGTTCAGCAAAGTTTCAAAAATGACAGAAATGGTCCCTGCACGTGTTTAAAGCCTTTTTCGATGCGTTTAAACCCCGTTAACCTCATTTCAAGGCTCTAAAATGAAGTTAAAGCATAGGGAATTCAAAACATGCTCAAAAATATCTCGGATGTCGGTTCGTTTGATCGTAAAATCGCGTTGTTCGGTTAATTACGACGGAAGTCGTAACGAACGCAAAACCGATCCAAATTAAGCGACGAATGGAATTTTTGCATGGCGATCACTAAAATAAAAAATATTTTAGTGTGTACAAAAATTTTGGATGTCCAGATGTGTCCAGAACGTAAGATATGCGCGAAAATGCAAACTTACGTCGTTTTTGACACTTTTAGTCCCTGAAAGATCATATAAGCATGTTTTCGCACACCGAACCTATCAAAGCTTATTTCTAAGCTATGTTTAGGCTATATATGGTATGTTTAGCTTATGATCAAGCTCTGGACTGTTCGACACCATACGAATCGGTATAGTTTCGCAGTTTGACGCAAATAGTCCCTGCGATCGAATAAACTTGTTTTTGCCATACCAAACCTTCCAAAACTTATTTCTAAGTTATGTAAAGGTCATTTAAGGTATGTTAAGCCTATTTCACTATTCCGGAGTGTTTGTCGCGCTAAACTGATTACGTTTACGCACCAGTGCGCGTATAACTTTCCGGAAAGCGATTTAAAGCTCGGAATTGAACAAGAATTGATATGTGCGAAAGATACACATATTTATACAAATCCCAGGTATGAAACACAATGTTTCATAGGTTTGGCATTTGTTTGGTGTTCATGGTGACACAGGTGTCACAGTCTCCCCTACTTTAGGAAATTTCGTCCCGAAATTTAATTCTAGAGGAAACTTGTGAAGACAGCTGTGATCGTTTCGCTTTCAAATGAATCCCTCGTTTCCCAAGTAGAATTCTGGGTCACGTTTGGATTCTTAGCGAATCTGTTAACTGCCAGAATGTTGCAGTAACAAACACATGGGGTTTCGAACGACGGATAGGAGGATGTTTCCTATGAAGACTATTATAGGAAACTTGTGTGTGCTCGAAATCAAAGTCGGAGATTCCAAAATAGAATGACATTGGTCAAGGTCCAGTACTTCTAGTAATTTAAATAACGCTACTTTCGCAATGTAATAAGGAACACTTATATATAGGAAGTACTAGCAGCGTATCCACCATGCCCTTTTTACATTGTTCCCGTCTCGTGATTCTTATCACTATAGGTCTTAACACATGACAAAACTTGTTGTGGTTTCTGTGCACTGAATTCCATAATTACGTATGCATCCATAATTACGTAATTCCTTGCACAGTCCGCACAGTTCATCTCATAATGTGTAGGGTAAAATCAATCGAATAACCATGAAATGACTCGACTAGATCACCAAAGTGAACTAAATAATGACACGCAATGTAATATGGTAGAATCACTTATATATAAGAAGTACCAGTGGCGTATCTACCATGATTCTAGCATACTACACTCGTTCCATTATCTAATCACTACCCAAAGCCAATCGTTTAATTCGTTTATCTCGTTTCAAATCGTGTATCTCGTTTCAAATCATTTAACTCGACCCAAAATCGTATTCGTTTTAATAGTGAAAAAAAATACTTTTGGTCGTCTCGTTAACAACATTCAAACCTTCGTGACTCGTTTAACTCGTTTCTCGTTTCGTATTAACAAACCACCAAAGGGTAAGTTAACAATCATCAGGTTCGGTCGTTACCTACATAACCCCCACACATAACCATGGGTGTAGTCTGATAACGGGATTTGTCAGATCCTATGGTACCATAACCTAATACTGGTCGGCTTGATCAGAGCTAATGAATGTCATTCGTTATGTAATTACAACCAACAAGTCTTGTTCACCTTATTGAAATCGTTATTAGTTTTGTATAAACCATCTTAATCGTTTTTGGAATCATCGTTTAAACCTTGAAAATCGTTTTGTACATATGATTCACCCCAAAACAATTGAAAACAGTAAAATAGGGTAACTATGTACTCACTTGAGATTGTAGGGTATCCTTGATTTTGTGAACTATCGATGCACGGGCAATCAAGGAATCAAGTGGTACCTAGTATCGGATTGCTAGATAAATAAATCGACACCTAAATCGGGAGATAAGATAGAATGAGGTTCTATAAATCAAATGAGTAATTAGACTCATATGGTATGATTTAATAGTCCCAACATTCTGATTGAAAAGCCTACCTAAGTGCTTTTGACCCGTTTCGACCCATTATGGTAACATAAGCCACTATAATGCGTCGTTAGCGTAAAACTATGTTCGGACGGTAATCTATGTGCTATGCCAAGTCTTACATGCCCAATTATCCCTAAACATGTTACTAAATCAGATTACAAGTCAAAAATATGTTCACATAGTCAAATTACGGATTCTAGCTTCAAAAGGGCATTTTGGTCATTTCCTATGGGCATACAAGCTAACTAGCAAATGATTAACCGATCCTACGTGATCATAAGGTATAACCTCAGTGGTTATTCCCTATGCAATTATGATCACTAACTAAGCTTGGTCGGATCCAAAGATCGACCAAACGGGTCGGGTTCGGAAGTATAAGCGGTTGTTTAGACCGCATATCTTACGACCCTAAACAAGCACAAACTAATAGTGTCGAGTTAGACATGTCAAAACATGTCTAACCTACTGATTTGGTATCAAAACAAAGTGTTTTGATACCCTAAAGTAGTTCCGAGGCAAAATGCGTGCTAAAACGCATTTTGACCGAAACTTTGACTCGACACTAGAACTAGCTAACGTGGTAATCAGCGGCTATAATAACGAAGGATTATAACTATCGTGATTACAATCACGTTTCAAAGTTCAATTGAACTTTGACTTGACCAATTGATGGTCAAAACCGAAAGTCAAACTGTTGGCCAAACTGTTTGACTTTCTGCACTAACATAAAGAACAAGCATGAAAGAAGACTTACAAAGGGTCCTAGCTATCTTTTCTACAAGAAGACAAAGTCCCAAATCAGTTGAGAGAGCTTCCAAAGCAGATAAGAAGGGAGGAAATGAGGAATGAGCAAATGAAACAATGGATGGCTTGGTGTGTTGAGCAAGTTATGTGCTCTCCAAGTAATACCAGCTGTCCCTAACACATGTATGGCTAGGATTTCATGCTTAATGACCAAGCAAAACAAGTGTCATGATCTTGTGAATTCATGAACACTATAAATAGCCATCCAAGTTCACTTCATTCTTTGCTCATTTCCTTCTCTTCACCTCTCTAATCTGATTTGGGAGCTTTCTAATCTGCTTGGAACTTTATTCTTTGTAGAAAAGATAGCTAGGACCCTTTGTAAGTCTTCTTTCATGCTTGTTCTTTATGTTTAAGCAGAAAGTCAAACAGTTTGGCCAACAGTTTGACTTTCGGTTTTGACCATCAATTGGTCAAGTCAAAGTTCAATTGAGCTTTGAAACGTGATTGTAATCACGATAGTTATAATCCTTCGTGATTATAGCTGCTGATTACCACGTTAGCTAGTTGTAGTGTCGAGTCAAAGTTTCGGTCAAAATGCGTTTTAGCACGCATTTTGCCTCGGAACTACTTTAGGGTATCAAAACACTTTGTTTTGATACCAAATCAGTAGGTTAGACATGTTTTGACGTGTCTAACACGACACTATTAGTTTGTGCTTGTTTAGGGTCGTAAGGTAAGCGGTCTAAACAACCGCTTAGCCTTTCGAACCCGACCCATTTGGTCGATCTTTAAGATCCGACCAAGCTTAGTTAGTGATCATAGTTGCATAGGGAATAACCACTGAGGTTATACCTTATGATCACATAGGATTGGTTAGTCGTATGCTAGTTAGCTTGTATGCCCATAGGAAATGACCAAAATGCCCTTTTGAAGCTAAAATCCGTATTTTGGTTATGTGAACATATTTTTGACATATAATCTGAATTAGTAACATGTTTAGGGATAATTGGGCATGTAAGACTTGACATAGCACATAGTTAACCATCCGAACCTAGTTTTACGCAAACGACGCATTATAGTGGCTTATACTACCATAATGGGTTGAAACGGGTCAAAAGCACTTAGGTAAACTTCCAAATCAGAATGTTAGGTCTATTAAATCATGCCATATGAGTTGCAATACTCATTTGATTTATAGAACTTCATTCTATCCTATCTTCCGACTTAGGATCCAATTGTTTAACATAGTGATCCATACTAGGTGCCACTTGATTCCTTGATTTCCCGAGCTTTGTTAGGACACTTAATCAAGGATACTTGCAATCTCAAGTGAGTACATAGTCCCCTCTTTTACTGTTTTCAATTGTTTTGGGGTGAAACATATATGCCTATCTGTTATTTTCCTGATTTTAAACTATATGATTACACATGCTTAATACATATTCTTTTGACAATTTAAACAATTACCTATGGTTTAAACACTGATTTTCCAAAACTTATAAAACTAATTGTTGGACTGTACCTATTTTTATACATTCACCCAGCCGATTGGTAGTATGATATAGCGCTATAGGACTAGACACCCCATTCCTGTTATATGGAATGTCAGAAACCAAATTTAAACCAAATAGAAATTGCCTTCGTGGTATTTCTATAGTCTCCAAAGTGTAGTTTGATACACTAAGGCTTTGTTGAATACCAAATCACACTCTCTTTGTATATGTTGATATACTACAAAAGTACAGTTTGATGTGCTGTCAAATGTGATCTACCAAAGTATATTTTGATATACTAAGTACAAAATCCAACATATGTTTTAACATACTTTGTTATTTTAAACTAAAGTATATTTTGATATACTATCCAAAGCATAGTTTGATATGCTACTATTTTCCAAAGTATAGTTTGATATACTACCAACTTTGTTATTTTAAACTAAAGTATATTTTGATATAATATCTAAAGCATAGTTGATATGCTACTTTTAACCAAAGCATAGTTGATATGCTATTTACAAACCAAAGTATAATTTGATATACTACCAATACTTTTATTCTTAAACCAAAGTATACTTGAGATATACTACCGAAACTATTATTTTAATTACTAAAGTATATTTTGATATACTATCCATTTAACTATTTCAAAACTAAAGTATACTATGATATACTATTTGTACAAACTTTTCAAAAACCAAAGTATATTTTTGTCTATACTATAAACCCGTTTTCCAAAACGACACATTTTCAGAAACAAAACTTTTACATTAGATTCATGGCTATTTTGAAAACATAAAACCTTTTCTCGTATTATCTAAAGCCATGAATCTAATACACAAAAACCTATGTTACTCACAGGAATTTTTATGCTGACGTACCATATTTTCATATATGTTTCAGGTACTGCTATGTGATGATTGTTAATACACGCTACATATAGGATGGACTTGTGCCTTAGCGATTTAAAACTGAGAAACAATTATTTGTTTTATTATAAATTGTACCAAAACATTGAATTCAATAATTCAATAAAACAAAACTATTTAACCCATGGTTGTGAAACAATGATTCTATTACAACACTCCCCAACGTTTCCGCCACGTTTTGTTGTTTTACGTGGTCGGGGTGTGACAGAAAAGTTGGTATAGCAACTTTTCTGTCACACCCCGACCACGTTAAAACAACAAACCGTGGCGGAAACGTCGGGGAGTGTTGCAACAGAATTATTGTTTCACAACCATGGTAACCAAATGTTTTGTTTTATTGAATTATTATGTAATGTATATTGTCTTTAAAACAAACAAACTACATATTGTTTATTGCTGTTTTTAGATCACTAAGGCCTCGTCCAGGTCCTATGTGACGCAAACTTCCTAGCAAGCAACATCAAGCAATATCTCCTGAAACATATGTAAAAAAAATAAAGTCAGCAAAGAAATGCTGGCGAGTACATAGGTTTTGTGGGAGTATTGGATTCATGGCTCGTTTATATGTTGCAGTACCTCGTTAGACTACAAGAGTCAAAAATACAAACCTCGTTTTGAAAAGTGTATTGCAACATAATTAACCAACTCAAATCAAATTGGTTATAGTTTATAAAATCTCGTAGCCATGAGTCTTAACCCAAAAACATTTGTTTTAGTAAAATAATTTGGAAACATCTCGTAAAAGCTCGTTAATAAAACTCGTATGGTTTATATCGTTTCGAAAACCTCGTTGTGTGATATCGTTTCAAATCGTTTTCCCAAGTGAACTAAATAATGACACGCAATGTAATATGATAGAATCACTTATATATAAGAAGTACCAGCGGCGTATCTACCATGATTCTAGCATACTACACTCGTTCCATTATCTAATCACTAACCAAAGCCAATCGTTTAATTCGTTTATCTCGTTTCAAATCGTGTATCTCGTTTCAAATCGTTTAACTCGACCCAAAATCGTATTCGTTTTAATAGTGAAAAATACATTTGGTCGTCTCGTTAACAACATTCAAACCTTCGTGACTCGTTTAACTCGTTTCTCGTTTCGTATTAACAAACCACCAAAGGGTAAGTTAACAATCATCAGGTTCGGTCGTTACCTACATAACCCCCACACATAACCATGGGTGTAGTCTGATAACGGGATTTGTCAGATCCTATGGTACCATAACCTAATACTGGTCGGCTTGATCAGAGCTAATAAATGTCATTCGTTATGTAATTACAACCAACAAGTCTTGTTCACCTTATTGAAATCGTTATTAGTTTTGTATAAACCATCTTAATCGTTCTTGAAATCATCGTTTAAACCTTGAAAATCGTTTTGTACATATGATTCACCCCAAAACAATTGAAAACAGTAAAATAGGGGAACTATGTACTCACTTGAGATTGTAGGGTATCCTTGATTTTTGTGAACTATCGATGCACGGGCAATCAAGGAATCAAGTGGTAACTAGTATCGGATTGCTAGATAAATAAATCGACACCTAAATCGGGAGATAGGATAGAATGAGGTTCTATAAATCAAATGAGTAATTAAACTCATGTGGTATGATTTAATAGTCCCAACATTCTGATTGAAAGGCCTACCTAAGTGCTTTTGACCCGTTTCGACCCATTATGGTAACATAAGCTACTATAATGCGTCGTTAGCGTATAACTATGATCGGACGGTAATCTATGTGCTATGCCAAGTCTTACATGCCCAATTATCCCTAAACATGTTACTAAATCAGATTACAAGTCAAAAATATGTTCACATAGTCAAATTACGGATTTTAGCTTCAAAAGGGCATTTTGGTCATTTCCTATGGGCATACAAGCTAACTAGCAAATGACTAACCGATCCTACGTGATCATAAGGTATAACCTCAGTGGTTATTCCCTATGTAATTATGATCACTAACTAAGCTTGGTCGGATCCAAAGATCGACCAAACGGGTCGGGTTCGGAAGTATAAGCGGTTGTTTAGTCCGCTTATCTTACGACCCTAAACAAGCACAAACTAATAGTGTCGAGTTAGATATGTCAAAACATGTCTAACCTACTGATTTGGTATCAAAACAAAGTGTTTTGATACCCTAAAGTAGTTCCGTTGCAAAATGCGTGCTAAAACGCATTTTGACCGAAACTTTGACTCGACACTAGAACTAGCTAACGTGGTAATCAGCGGCTATAATCACGAAGGATTATAACTATCGTGATTACAATCACGTTTCAAAGTTCAATTGAACTTTGACTTGACCAACTGATGGTCAAAACCGAAAGTCAAACTGTTGGCCAAACGTTTGACTTTCTGCACTACATAAGGAAAAAGGAAATAAAAAGAATGAAAGAAGCTCACTTAAGGTCCTTGCTATCTTTTCTACAAGAAGACAAAGTCCCAAATGCTTGAGAGAGAGCTCCAAAGCAGATGTGAAGAGAGGAATGAGTGAATGAGCAAAGAAATGAGTTGATGGAGCATGGTATTTATAGTTGGACATGAACAACAAGATCACTCCAAGTGTTTTTCTTAGCCATTAAGCATGAAATCACAACCATACATTTGTTAGGAGCAAGTGCAAAGCCTTGGAGAGGTGGTAACTTGGTTACCACACAAAGAAATTGCAAGATTGGCCCCTGAATTTACAAACTGTTGCTGAAAACACACTTTCTGCCCAGATGTGATGCTCGCGTAGCGCGACGGCATAGGCAGTAGGTGCTCGCGCTACGCTACCATGTATCAGGTTCAGCAAAGTTTCAAAAATGGCAGAAATGGTCCCTGCACGTGTTTAAAGCCTTTTTCGATGCGTTTAAACCCCGTTAACCTCATTTCAAGGCTCTAAAATGAAGTTAAAGCATAGGGGACTCAAAACATGCTCAAAAATATCTCGGATGTCGGTTTGTTTGGTCGTACGATCGCGTTGTTCGGTTAATTACGACGGAAGTCGTAACGAACGCAAAATCGATCCAAATTAAGCGACGAATGGAATTTTTGCATGGCGATCACTAAAATAAAAATATTTTAGTGTGTACAAAAATTTTGGATGTCCAGATGTGTCCAGAACATAAGATACGCGCGAAAATGCAAACTTACGCCGTTTTTGACACTTTTAGTCCCTGTAAGATCATATAAGCATGTTTTCGCACACCGAACCTATCAAAGCTTATTTCTAAGCCATTTTTAGGTTATATATGGTATGTTTAACTTATGATCAAGTTCCGGACTGTTCGACACCATACGAATCGGTATAGTTTCGCAGTTTGACACAAATAGTCCCTGCGATTGAACAAACTTGTTTTCGACACACCAACCCATCCAAAACTTATTTCTAAGTTATGTGAAGGTTATTTAAGGTATGTTAAGCCTATGTCACTATTCCGGAGTGTTTGTTGCATTAAACTGGTTATATTTACGCATCAGATCGCGTATAACTTTCCAGAAAGCGATTTAGAGCTTGAAATCGAACGAGAATTGATATGTGCAAACGATACACATATTTATAAAAATTCCAAGTATGAAATACAATATTTCATTGATTTGGTATTTGTTCGATGGTCTTGGAGGCACAGATGTCACAGTCTCCCCTACTTGAGGAAATTTCGTCCCGAAATTTAATCAGAGGAAACTTGTGAGAGCTCGAAACATGAAGTCGGAAAGATAAGACAATACTAGTTGGGTTCTGAACTTCTAGTAACTTTAATAACATTATGCTTGCAGTGTAAGAGGGACACTTATATACAAGTATATGAAGTGTCATTGGTGCGTCCATCGTACCTCATTACATCGTTCACATTCCGTCATTGTTGCCACTATCAGTTCTTACACATCATAAATCTTACTGTGGTTTCTGTGCACTGAATTTCATAATTATGTACGCGTCCATAATTACGTAAAATAGGGGAGTGCTGCACAAGACATAATTGAAAATGCCCGACCACGTTAAAACAACAAACCGTGGCGGAAACGTCGGGGAGTGCTGTAACAGAATTATTGTTTCATAACCATGGTAACCAAATGTTTTGTTTTATTGAATTATTATGTAATGTACATTGTCTTTAAATCAAAACAAACAAACTACATATTGTTATGACTGTTTTTAAGTCACTAAGGCCTCGTCCAGGTCCTATGTGACACAAACTTCCTAACAAGCAACATCAAGCAATATCACCTGAAACATATGTAAAAAAAAGTAAAGTCAGCAAAGAAATTGCTGGCGAGTACATAGTTTTGTGGGAGTATCGGGTTCATGGCTTGTTTGTATGTTGCAATACCTCGTTAGACTACAAGAGTCAAAATACAAACCTCGTTTTGAAAAGTGTATTGCAACATAGTTTAACCAACTCAAATCAAGATGGTTATAGTTTATAAAATCTCGTAGCCATGACTCCTAACCCAAAAACATTTGTTTTAGTAAAATAATTCGGAAACATCTCGTAAAGGCTCGTTAATAAAACTCGTATGGTTTATATCGTTTCGAAAACCTCGTTGTGTGATATCGTTTCAAATCGTTTTCCCAAGTGCACTAAATAATGACACGCAATGTAATATGATAGAATCACTTATATATAAGAAGTACCAGCGGCGTATCTACCATGATTCTATCATATTACACTCATCCCATTATTTAATCACTACCCAAAGCCAATCGTTTAATTCGTTTATCTCGTTTCAAATCGTGTATCTCGTTTCAAATCGTTTTACTCGACCCAAAATCGTATTCGTTTTAATAGTGAAAAATACTTTTGGTCGTCTCGTTAACAACATTCAAACCTTCGTGACTCGTTTAACTCGTTTCTCGTTTCGTATTAACAAACCACCAAAGGGTAAGTTAACAATCATCAGGTTCGGTCGTTACCTACATAACCCCCACACATAACCATGGGTGTAGTCTGATAACGGGATTTGTCAGATCCTATGGTACCATAACCTAATACTGGTCGGCTTGATCAGAGCTAATGAATGTCATTTGTTATGTAATTACAACCAACAAGTCTTGTTCACCTTATTGAAATCGTTATTAGTTTTGTATAAACCATCTTAATCGTTTTTGAAATCATCGTTTATACCTTGAAAATCGTTTTATACATATGATTCACCCCAAAACAATTGAAAACAATAAAATAGGGGAACTATGTACTCACTTGAGATTTGTAGGGTATCCTTGATTTTGTGAACTATCGATGCACGGGCAATCAAGGAATCAAGTGGTACCTAGTATCGGATTGCTAGATAAATAAATCGACACCTAAATCGGGAGATAGGATAGAATGAGGTTCTATAAATCAAATGAGTAATTAAACTCATATGGTATGATTTAATAGTCCCAACATTCTGATTGAAAGGCCTACCTAAGTGCTTTTGACCCGTTTCGACACATTATGGTAACATAAGTCACTATAAGGCGTCATTAGCATAAAACTATGTTCGGATGGTTAACTATGTGCTATGCCAAGTCTTACATGCCCAATAATCCCTAAACATGTTACTAAATCAGGTTATATGTCAAAATTATGTTCACATAGTCAAAATACGGATTTATGCTTCAAAAGGGCATTTTGGTCATTTCCTATGGGCATACAAGCTAACAAGCATATGACTAACCAATCCTATGTGATCATAAGGTATAACCTCAGTGGTTATTCCCTATGAAATTATGATCACTAACTAAGCTTGGTCGGATCCAAAGATCGACCAAACGGGTCGGGTTCGGAAGTATAAGCGGTTGTTTAGACCGCATATCTTACGACCCTAAACAAGCACAAACTAATAGTGTCGAGTTAGACATGTCAAAACATGTCTAACCTACTGATTTGGTATCAAAACAAAGTGTTTTGATACCCTAAAGTAGTTCCGTTGCAAAATGCGTGCTAAAACGCATTTTGACCGAAACTTTGACTCGACACTACAACTAGATAACGTGGTAATCAGCGGTTATAATCGCGAAGGATTATAACTATCGTGATTACAATCACGTGTCAAAGTTCAATTGAACTTTGACTTGACCAATTAATGGTCAAAACCGAAAGTCAAACTGTTGGCCAAACTGTTTGACTTTCTGCACTACATAAGGAAAAAGCAAGAAAAAGAATGAAAGAAGCTCACTTAAGGTCCTTGCTATCTTTTCTACAAGAAGACAAAGTCCCAAATGCTTGAGAGAGAGCTCCAAAGCAGAAGTGAAGAGAGGAATGAGTGAATGAGCAAAGAAATGAGTTGATGGAGCATGGTATTTATAGTTGGACATGAAGAACAAGATCACTCCAAGTGTTTTTCTTAGTCATTAAGCATGAAATCACAACCATACACTTGTTTGATGCAGGTGCAAAGCCTTGGAGAGGTGGTAACTTGGTTACCACACAAAGAAATTGCAAGATTGGCCCCTGAATTTACAAATTGTTGCTGAAAACACACTTTCTGCCCAGATGTGATGCTCGCGTAGCGCGACGGCATAGGCAGTAGGTGCTCGCGCTACGCTACCATGTATCAGATTCAGCAAAGTTTCAAAAATGACAGAAATGGTCCCTGCACGTGTTTAAGCTTGTTTTTGACGTTTTTAACCTCCGTTAACCTCATTTCAAGGCTCTAAAATGAAGTTAAAGTATAGGGGACTCAAAACATGCTCGAAAACATCTTGGATGTTGGTTCGTTTGGTCGTACGATCGCGTTGTTCGGTTAATTACGACGGAAGTCGTAACGAACGCAAAACCGATCCAAATTAAGCGACGAATGGAATTTTTGCATGCCGATCACTAAAATAAAAATATTTTAGTGTGTACAAAAATTTTGGATGTCCAGATGTGTCCAGAACGTAAGATATGCGCGAAAATGCAAACTTACGTCGTTTTTGACACTTTTAGTCCCTGTAAGATCATGTAAGCATGTTTTTGCACACCGAACTTATCAAAGCTTATTTCTAAGCCATGTTTAGGTTATTTATGGTATGTTTAACTTATGATCAAGTTCCGGACCGTACGTTGCCTTACGAAACGGCAGACTTTCGCAAGTTGACGCAAATAGTCCCTGAGAGCGAATAAACTTGTTTTTGCCATACCAAAGCCTTTAAAACTTATTTCTAAGTTATGTAAAGGTTATTTAAGGTATGTTAAGTTTATGATGATGTTCCGGAGTGTTTGTCGCGGTTAACTGATCGTGTTTACGCATCCGTTCACGTATAACTTTCCAGAAAACGATATAGAGTTTAAAATCAATCAAAAATCAACATGGGCACAAAACCAAACATAAATGACAAACATTGGGATCAAAACACACTGTTTTATTAATATTGTATTGTTCAGGGTTTGTAAAATTTCGTCCCGAAATTTATTTAGAGGAAACTTATGAGAATAGATGTGGATATTTCGCTTTCATCTGATCTTCACGTTCCCAAGTAAACTCTGGGCCACGTTTAGATTCCCAGCGAACTTTGACCAATTTAATCCGCTTGCCTTTCAACTGTTTAAACGAACGG
Organism: Helianthus annuus; assembly: GCF_002127325.2. Taxonomy (NCBI): domain Eukaryota; kingdom Viridiplantae; phylum Streptophyta; class Magnoliopsida; order Asterales; family Asteraceae; genus Helianthus; species Helianthus annuus. Next base: position 86,893,445 of record NC_035434.2, read on the forward strand.
TCCACTATCTCCACAGGTTTCTCAACGAAGTGCATTGTATTATCAACACGAATTTCATCAAGTGGTATGTGGAGGTTCTCATCAGCTAAACACTTTCTGAGATTGGACACGTGGAATGTTGGATGAACATTTCCAAGTTCAGGAGGTAGCTCTAATCTGTAGGCTACTTTTCCGATTCTTTCAACGATCTTGAATGGTCCAACATAACGAGGTGCAAGTTTTCCTTTCTTTCCAAATCTAATCACACCTTTCCAAGGGGATACCTTGAGTAGGACGTGATCACCAACTTGGAATTCCAAGGGCTTGCGTCGTCGATCCGCGTAACACTTCTGACGGCTTCTAGCTGTCTGAAGGTTTTCATGAATCTTCTTGATATTTTTGAGCATGTTTTGAGTCCCCTATGCTTTAACTTCATTTTAGAGCCTTGAAATGAGGTTATCGGGGTTTAAACGCATCGAAAAAGGCTTTAAACACGTGCAGGGACCATTTCTGCCATTTTTGAAACTTTGCTGAACCTGATACATGGTAGCGTAGCGCGAGCACCTACTGCCTATGCCGTCGCGCTACGCGAGCATCACATCTGGGCAGAAAGTGTGTTTTCAGCAACAGTTTGTAAATTCAGGGGCCAATCTTGCAATTTCTTTGTGTGGTAACCAAGTTACCACCTCTCCAAGGCTTTGCACCTGCTCCTAACAAATGTATGGTTGTGATTTCATGCTTAATGGCTAAGAAAAACACTTGGAGTGATCTTGTTCTTCATGTCCAACTATAAATACCATGCTCCATCAACTCATTTCTTTGCTCATTCACTCATTCCTCTCTTCACATCTGCTTTGGAGCTCTCTCTCAAGCATTTGGGACTTTGTCTTCTTGTAGAAAAGATAGCAAGGACCTTAAGTGAGCTTCTTTCATTCTTTTTCTTGCTTTTTCCTTATGTAGTGCAGAAAGTCAAACAGTTTGGCCAACAGTTTGACTTTCGGTTTTGACCATCAATTGTTCAAGTCAAAGTTCAATTGAACTTTGACACGTGATTGTAATGACGATAGTTATAATCCTTCGCGATTATAACCGCTGATTACCACGTTATCTAGTTGTAGTGTCAAAGTTTCGGTCAAAATGCGTTTTAGCACGCATTTTGCAACGGAACTACTTTAGGGTATCAAAACACTTTGTTTTGATACCAAATCAGTAGGTTAGACATGTTTTGACATATCTAACTCGGCACTATTAGTTTGTGCTTGCTTAGGGTCGTAAGATAAGCGGTCTAAACAACCGCTTATACTTCCGAACCCGACCCGTTTGGTCGATCTTTGGATCCGACCAAGCTTAGTTAGTGATCATAATTACATAGGGAATAACCACTGAGGTTATACCTTATGATCACGTAGGATCGGTTAGTCATTTGCTAGTTAGCTTGTATGCCCATAGGAAATGACCAAAATGCCCTTTTGAAGCTAAAATCCGTAATTTGACTATGTGAACATATTTTTGACTTGTAATCTGATTTAGTAACATGTTTAGGGATAATTGGGCATGTAAGACTTGGCATAGCACATAGATTACCGTCCGATCATAGTTATACGCTAACGACGCATTATAGTAGCTTATGTTACCATAATGGGTCGAAACGGGTCAAAAGCACTTAGGTAGGCCTTTCAATCAGAATGTAGGGCCTATTAAATCATACCATATGAGTTCAAATACTCCTTTGATTTATAGAACCTCATTCTATCCTATCTCCCGATTTAGGTGTCGATTTATTTATCTAGCAATCCGATACTAGGTACCACTTGATTCCTTGATTGCCCGTGCATCGATAGTTCACAAAATCAAGGATACCCTACAATCTCAAGTGAGTACATAGTTCCCCTATTTTATTGTTTTCAATTGTTTTGGGGTGAGACATATGTACAAAACGATTTTCAAGGTTTAAACGATGATATCAAAAACGATTAAGATGGTTTATACAAAACTAATAACGATTTCAATAAGGTGAACAAGACTTGTTGGTTGTATTTACATAACAAATGACATTCATTAGCTCTGATCAAGCCGACCAGTATTAGGTTATGGTACCATAGGATCTGACAAATCCCGTTATCAGACTACACCCATGGTTATGTGTGGGGGTTATGTAGGTAACGACCGAACCTGATGATTGTTAACTTACCCTTTGGTGGTTTGTTAATAGGAAACGAGAAACGAGTTAAACGAGTCACGAAGGTTTGAATGTTGTTAACGAGACGACCAAAAGTATTTTTCACTATTAAAACGAATACGATTTTGGGTCGAGTTAAACAATTTGAAACGAGATACACGATTTGAAACGAGATAAACGAATTAAACGATTGGATTTGGGTAGTGATTAAATAATGGAACGAGTGTAGTATGCTAGAATCATGGTAGATACGCCGCTGGTACTTCTTATATATAAGTGATTCTATCATATTACATTGCGTGTCATTATTTAGTTCACTTGGGAAAACGATTTGAAACGATATCACACAACGAGGTTTTCGAAACGATATAAACCATACGAGTTTTATTAACGAGCTTTTACGAGATGTTTCCAAATTATTTTACTAAAACAAATGTTTTTGGGTTAAGACTCATGGCTACGAGATTTTATAAACTATAACCAATTTGATTTGAGTTGGTTAATTATGTTGCAATACACTTTTCAAAACGAGGTTTGTATTTTTGACTCTTGTAGTCTAACGAGGTACTGCAACATATAAACGAGCCATGAATCCAATACTCCCACAAAACCTATGTACTCGCCAGCATTTCTTTGCTGACTTTATTTTTTTACATATGTTTCAGGAGATATTGCTTGATGTTGCTTGCTAGGAAGTTTGCGTCACATAGGACCTGGACGAGGCCTTAGTGATCTAAAAACAGCAATAAACAATATGTAGTTTGTTTGTTTTAAAGACAATATACATTACATAATAATTCAATAAAACAAAACATTTGGTTACCATGGTTGTGAAACAATAATTCTGTTGCAACACTCCCCGACGTTTCCGCCACGGTTTGTTGTTTTAACGTGGTCGGGGTGTGACAGAAGAGTTGGTATCAGAGCCAATGGTTATAGGGAATTAGGTTATTAGCATTGCTTTGACCTAGACTATAACTTTAGGACCCTAACACAAGTTTACTTGTGTTTAGAAATTTTAAAACAATACTGTCACCTATCCTTAGGTGATAACCACAACAAGAACACAATAACGAATCCGCTTTGAAAATTAATCATCTATCCTTGGATGATTGATTACTAGGTTTTGAACCTTCTATTATAAGGTTTTGAACCCTTCCAGTCTGATTCATCTTTGGCTTTGTGCCTTTCGAGTTTTCAAATCGTCAAAGTTTGAGTCTAAATAATGTGAACACGTGCAAACTGGAAGAGTGAATGCCTGTACCCTGAGTTTTCTGTCTAAGGCTAGAGTGTTCGTACAAATCCGCATTATCGGACCAGTCACTCTTACCTGGGAACTCTTGGGGTGAGTGTTCACTTATAGGCGACCATGTCTTCGCGATACATTATTTTGACCTATTTACTTTGATTTGTCACTGCGTGTCGTTTGTTTGTTCAAGGTAACGAACAAATGATCGCCTTCCTTGTGTGGTGTCGATATTTTCAATACCTCTTTTGTTCCTCCAATTGTCAACCTCACGCGTTTCCCATGTTTCCTTTTTAGACAATGCCTCCACGACGCAATACTCAAACCGATGCTCGAACTTATACTGCTGAGGAACTCGCAGCCCTTGTCTCTCAACAAATGGCTGCTGTGCTTCCAGGCATTGTGACCCAAATCCACGAGCTATACAATAACAATAATAACAACAACAATGCACCGTGTAATTTCAAGAATTTCAATTCTGCGAAGCCGCTTAAGTTTTCTGGGTCACAAGGAGCAACCGCACTCCTGCAATGGTTTGAGAGTATCGAGAGCACATTCAGACATGTGCAGTGTCCGAATGCGCGCAAAGTTGAGTTTGCTTCAAGCGTATTTGAGAAGCGAGCTCTTACATGGTGGAACGGAGTGATGCGTGATAGGGGTGCCGAAGTGGCACTAGCACAGACTTGGGATGAGCTCCGAGCTCTCATGATGAGAGAGTTCTGTCCCCGACACGAGATTCGAGTGTTGGAACGAGAATTTGACGATTTGAAACAAGTCGGGGGAGAACACCGTGCTTATACGGATCGATTTGAGGAGCTTAGTTTGTTGTGTCCCACGATGGTTACCCCGTTGGATAAGGCAATTGAGAGGTATATCGATGGTTTACCCGACTCCATTCAGGACATCCTGACTGGCGTTAATCCTACTACCGTTCGTCAAGCGATCGAGTTGTCTGCTACCCTGACTGAATCTCAAGTCAGGAAGGGTAAACTCACCCGCAAGGGTGATAAAAAGAAGTCAACCGATTCTGAAAAGGGTAAGGGTGAGAAGCAGGATGAGGCATCGAAGAAGTCAAGGAAGCGCAAGGCTTCCCAAAACTTCGCTGTCACCAATCAGACTGCACAGAACCCTCAGAACCCACCGACTCAACCTCCTGCAAAGAAAGCATATGCTGGTACCGCACCTCACTGCACTCGATGTAATGGTCACCATGTTGCCCAACAGGCCTGTAAACAGTGTGCTACATGTGGTAGGCTTGGGCATTTGGCCAATACTTGTCGTTTTGATCAAAATCAGGCTGCCCAGGTTCCAGCACAAGCTCAATGGAATGCTGTGAGATTCCCACCTGGTTCATGTTTCAATTGCGGAGAAATGGGTCATTTTCGCAACAATTGCCCGAGATTGGTAAACGCGAATGCGAATGTTAACCCAAATCCGAACGCGAACGTGAATGTGAATCCCGCTCGTGGACGAGTATTTAACATCAACGAGGCGATCGATGATTTTTTTTTTTTTTTTTTTTTTGGGTAAAGGGTTACCCCGGTGATTCTATTAAAATGCAACCGCAATTAAGTACAAGTAGTGAGGATAGGTTCCACACTAGTTCATATACAGGACATGCCCCATATATGTAAAACAAAACAAACCAAAGACCAATAACACCCCATATCCTCGTCTACTATACATCATGACACGACATCTAGTAGACAGACAATACAAAAACACAAGACAAAATCCTCAACCACCATCATCAAATATAAAGTAGCCACAAAACAGCAGCCCCTTCAGACGAAAAACAGCTAGCCTATCCATTCGAGGACCTGGTAGAAGAGGTGCTTGCCCCTGCTTTCGAGGAGAAAGCATGAGTGCCCGATGTCATAAATGCACTAGTTTCATTGTAGACTTCTTCAACCTCCTCCTCATCCGATTCCTGCTGGTCATGCTGAGCTTCACCATTTTTACAACCCCGAACCGGATCGTCATCCTGTAACACACCGAACCTATTTTGAATTTTAACCTTTGATGGAGGGACCGAAGATGACGCTCCCCCACTCGGTTTCGGACCAACCGGTCTGTATTCAAACTGCTTCTTCTGCTTATTAACAGGAAATCCCGTTTTTCTCGCCACTTTCTTGCGATCCACATCCATGAAACCATCCTTGTCTACAACAGGCGATTTCTCTTGCTTACGATTATTGTTCACAACCTGCTGTTTCTGGCTCTTCATAGGCTCTTTAGGAGCCCTCCTAATCTGCCTCGGACAAGTATCATCAGAATGGCCAAAGACTTTACTGTGAGCGCATCTATGAGGACTCCATTCATACTCCACATAAAGTTTCTGTTTACAAAAACCTTCACCCTCCAGATTTGGAATCGCTACAACTATCTCATCCTTAAAATCATTATCAGCTGAGATTTCTAACAGAGCTCGAGCATAACTACTCCTTCCCCACGAATCCATACACATTGATGAAGTGTAAGTATCCAACAATTTCGGCTCGCCAATAGCTGTAGCAATCATACTCAATCCATCCTCCGTGTAAGCAACAATTGGAACATCATGTATTTTGACCCACACTTGCACTTTCTTTACCTCCTTCTTTTCAAGCTTTGAAGTTGGCGACCAGATATTTAGAAAAATAGGCTGAGCTCGGATAATCCAAGGACCCTCCTTAAGCACATTCATCATCCCAGCTTCATCAGCAAACTTGAAAAAGAAAAACCCCTTTGCATTCATCATGGATTTTTGCAATCCAAACTTTTTCCAGTTATTCCGTACATAATAATCCACTACTGGGTAGGCAACTCGATCCCCCAAGAAATATCCGTAAAGAGTATATGCTAACTTGTCCTGAACAGCCCGAATAGAGTCTCGAGGAAGCACCACATCACAGCCTTCATGCACATCAGAACTAGCAAGAGTTCTGAAATTTACCTTGACAGGGTTGGCTGCCACAACCGAATTTGAGCTTTCTTCAACACTTCGGTTAACCTGAACCTCCTGACCAAAATTCACATTATCCGAAAACCTAGTTGCCTTCTGCAACTTCTCCCCCTGATCCGAAACATAGCTGTTTGAGAAGGACATAGGAGCCTATCCGAAAACTTCAGGGCTATGGAGTCAAATGAAACCGTTGAGGGGGCGGATGTTGTGATTCCTATCTCGTCAGTGAAACAGGTGAATGATAGATATGAAAATACGTTGTATGGCTATTTTTTGGGAAAAAGACTAGCCTATCCGGTTGTGGACTACTTTGCTAAAAATAACTGGGTAAAATATGGCCTTTCAAGGTTAATGATGAACGCGAAGGGTTTCTTTTTCTTTAAATTTAAAACGAAAGAGGGGATGGATAAGCTTTTGGAAGATGGTCCGTGGACAATCAGGAATGTGCCAATTATTTTGAATGAATGGTCGTCGAATGTCATAGTTGAGAAGCAGGATATTAAAACTGTTCCAGTTTGGATTAAAATGCACGATGTTCCCTTGACGGCATTTACAGAGGATGGATTGAGCTTGTTGGCTTCAAAGGTTGGAACACCAAAAATGTTAGATTCCTACACCGCGACAATGTGTACGGAATCATGGGGGAGGAGCAGTTTTGCAAGGGCTATGGTTGAGATACATGCGGAGAAGGACCTAAAGAAAAGTATCACGGTAGCTATTCCTAGTTTGGAGGGAACTGGTCATGTGAAAGTGGAAGTTAAAGTTGACTATGATTGGGAACCATTGAGATGCTCCTCATGTTGTGTGTTCGGCCATAATGAAAACTCATGTCCAAAGAATCCGGTCCAGGTTACGCGTGATGGAAGCAATAAGCATAATGATGATATTCAGGGAAACGTTGTGAAAACAAAGAAACCGTACATTCAGGGTGTGAACGTCAAGAACCAGAAACCAAAGTTTACGTATAGGCCCGTGGTGAAACCGAAGTCAAATCAGGGCAATGCAGAATTGAATAAGCAAAAGATTGAAACTTCTAACCCTTTTGACATTTTAGGTGAGGAGACTAGCAATGTGGATGATGATAAAGGGGAAGGAGCTAATGTACAAGCAAGAAAGCATGCAAAAGGAAAGAGCCATATTACGGATGAGGTATTGATGACCGATGAGACCGATGTTGATACTCTTTTGGCTGATATTCCAAAGTTTATGGAGAACAAGATTGCAAACAATTCTGAGGGTGCAAGCACACCCGGTTACGATGGTTTTTAATGGGTAGTGTTGCTTCATGGAATATTAGGGGGTTGAACCGCTCCCTCAAACAGAAGGAGGTTCGTCAGGTTGTTATGGATAATCATGTTCAGGTGTGTGCTATTATGGAGACCCATGTTGACACGGCGAATGTTACAAAGGTGTGTCAAAAAGTTTTTAGCTCGTGGATGTGGAACTCAAATGCTAGCTGTTGTGTTAAGGGTACTCGGATCATGCTTGGTTGGGACCCGAATATGGCTGATGTGATGGTTTTAGCGCAAACGGATCAGGTGGTTCATACTCAAGTGATGTTTAAACGAGATAGCAAATCCTTGTTTTGTTCTTTTGTCTATGCGGATAATAATTATAAATTGCGAAGGGACTTGTGGAACAACTTGTGTGCGCACAACTCTATTATGAAAGACAAACCGTGGGTTGTGATGGGAGATTTCAATGCTTCCCTATCTCATGATGACTCGAGTGCAGGTTCGTCTTCTTATAGCATTGGAACCAGGGAGTTTCGAGAGTGTGTTCAATCCATAGATATGTTTGATGTTAATAGCACGGGGCTGCATTACACTTGGTCGAATAACCAGCATAGAGGAGGTATTATTTTTAAAAAACTGGACCGAATCATGGGCAATATTAACCTGGTTGCTGAGTTTCCAAACGCTGGAGCTTATTTTCACCCATTTCGGATATCTGACCACGCCCCTTGCATATTAAAGTTGCCAACTGTGACAAGAGACAAACCAAGACCGTTTAAATTTGTGAATCTAATTGCTGAAAAGCATGGTTTTATGGAAGCTATTAATCAGATCTGGGGAAAAGAGATTACAGGATTTCGCATGTACCAGGTTGTTATTAAAATGAAGTTGCTTAAAACTCCGTTACGTAAGCTTTTCTTCCAGCAAGGGAACCTGCATGAGAATGTTAAGAAGGCTAGAAAGGAACTGGATGAATGTCAGCTTGTTATGGATCAGGTCCCGTCTAATGGGGATGTGTTAGCGAAGCATAGTCTTCTTCTAAAGAACTATAAAGAAGCTGTTCATGATGAAGCTGCTTTTCTTCAACAAAAATCAAAAGTGGACTGGTTAACGCTCGGGGATTCTAATACTAAATATTTTCATAACGTTGTCAAAGCCAAAAACCACCGAAGCCGTATTTTTTTGATTCAGGATACGGATGGGAGTGTGCATGAGGGGGGGGGGGGGGCGGCGGCTTTAGCTTTCGTCAATCACTACTCGAATTTTTTTGGGAATGTGGGTCAGGTCGTATGTAGGCCGGATATGGATATATTTCGGAACAAGTTAACTCAGGTGAAAGCTAATAACATGGTCCGTCAAGTGACTGATGAGGAAATAAAAACAGCTATGTTCTCAATCGCAGGGAACAAGGCGCCTGGTCCGGATGGTTATACCTCGGTGTTTTTTAAAAAAGCATGGGATGTTGTTGGGAAAGATGTCTACTTAGCGGTAAAAGAATTTTTTCTGAATGGAAAGCTTCTAAACCAGCTAAATCATACGGTAATTTCTCTTATCCCGAAGGTGAAAACTCCGGCTTCAGTTACAGATTATAGGCCTATTTCTTGCTGCAATACGCTGTACAAGTGTATAAGCAAGATCATCACGACTCGTATTAAAGAGGGTTTAGGAGATATTGTCAATATTAACCAGTCAGCGTTCATTCCGGGCAGGAAGATATCAGATAATATCCTTCTAACACAGGAGCTTATGCACAACTATCATCACAGTCATGGTCCTCCGAGATGTGCGTTTAAAGTTGATATTCAAAAGGCTTATGATACTGTAGATTGGGGTTTCCTAGAGACCATCTTACATGGTTTCGGCTTTCACAAGAAGATGATCGAGTGGGTGTTGGCTTGTGTTACATCTACAACTTTTTCGCTTTCCATAAACGGTAACCTACATGGATATTTTAAAGGGAAGCGGGGTCTTCGTCAGGGGGACCCTATGTCTCCATATCTATTCACACTGGTTATGGAGGTCCTCACATTGATTCTCCAAAAACGAGTTGACGATACGGCAGACTTTAAGTTCCACCATAAATGTGACGAGCAAAGGATCATAAATTTATGTTTTGCAGATGATTTATTCTTATTTGCTCGCGGTGATCCTCCTTCTGCAGCAGTTATTCTGGAGTCGCTGAACTTATTCAAGGATATGTCGGGATTGGTCCTTAGCATGACGAAGAGCACTGTCTTCTTTGGAGGTGTTCCGAATCATGTTAAGGCTCAAATCCGAAGTATCATGCAGTTTGATGAAGGTAATCTTCCGGTCAGGTACCTTGGGGTTCCACTCATTTCATCCAGATTGAATTATTCTGATTGTAAGAGGCTTGTGGATAATTTGGAGTCGCGAATTACGGATTGGAAAGCAAAAAGTCTGTCTTTTGCGGGGCGGCTCCAACTAGTCAGATCAGTTTTATCATCTATGCATGTTTACTGGTCATCTGTCTTTATTTTACCAAAGAGAATTATTAGCGAACTCGAAGACAGAATGCGACGATTTCTTTGGGCCCAAGGTAACAACATAAAGGGTAAGGCGAAGGTCAAGTGGAGTCGGGTGTGTTTGCCGAAGGAAGAAGGGGGTTTGGGTATAAGAAAAATCTCAGATATGAATAATGCGCTAATGGTTGCTCATATATGGAGTCTTTTGACACATAGGGAATCATTATGGGTTAAATGGGTGCACTCGTACCGTATTCGAAATAGAAGTTTCTGGGAGTTGCCGGTCAGGAACAACATTACTTGGGGTTGGCGAAAGATGCTTCAAATGAGAACAATTATTCGCAGACATGTTTGGATCAAGATGGGAAATGGAAGCAACACTCGAGTGTGGTTCGATACATGGGATAACGTATGTCCTTTGAATCTCTTTATTACTCCTAGAATGATTGCAAATGCAGGTTATGATATGGGGGAAAGGGTCGCTAACGTGTATCATAATGGAGAGTGGGGTTGGCCGATCTCATGGGTAAATAGATTTCCCGTTTTGCACCAGCTTGCTAATGTTACACTAGTGCCTCAAGTGCAAGATAGGGTCATTTGGAGAACTAGAGATGGTAAAGACACAGATTACAACACCTACGAAGTGTGGAATGATATTCGGGTGAGTCAAGAAAAGGTTACTTGGGAGAATGTAGTATGGTATCCTCAAGCGATTCCTAGACATGCTTTTCTCATGTGGTTGATAGTTTGTAAGAAGTTGAAAACTCAAGATGTTATGAGCAAATGGCGATCTTCAGGTAATGCAAATTATAACCTGATGTGTTGTTCGTTATGTGTTTCGGGGCCTGACTCGCACAATCATCTATTTTTTGAGTGTGAATATGCTTCACAAATTTGGTATGGAGTTCGGGAAAAGGCGGGCATGCAAACGATAGGGGAAAGATGGGAGGAAATTATGAATTATCTTACGCAGCACGCGGGGTCTAAACGGGCCATTCACATTATTGGGAAGCTAGTGGTGGCAGCGTCGGCGTATTTGGTTTGGCAAGAGCGAAATAACAGATTGTTCACTTCGAAGAAACGGAGTGCAAACCAGCTAATAGAGGTAATTCTAATGACGATCAGAATGAAATTGCACACTATGAAGTTCAAAAGAACGGGTAACATCTCCCAAGTGTTAAATGATTGGCGGCTCCCACGTGAGCTATTGATGGATCAAGATGAGTGTGGCTGACTTTCGGTAATAGTTTTGCGTAGGGCCGTGTGGGCTCGGGTGTGTCGCTATGTGACGTGGTTATGCAATTGCGAGTTATGTTTCTTTATTTCTTGTTTTCTTTTATGTGTACTCTAGCAATGGCATGTCATTCTAGAGAATTGAGGTGTACTCTATTCCTCACTTGTATTTATTGGTTGATGAATGAAATTTAACCGGGGTAACCCTTTACCCAAAAAAAAAAAAAAAAAAAAAAAGGACATAGGAGCTGTACTACCGGACGATTTTTCCACACCCTGATCGGCCATCGACTTCAGTTTCTCCAAACTTGACCATGGCGTGTATCCCATACCCGGGGAATCCCAGAAATTCGCATCCAGATTACCTATTCGGATAGGAGCCGAATTCTTCTGGTCACTTTGAGTTGTACTTGTTACACCACTCTTTGGCGATCGATGATGCAGCTTTAAACAATTAGTATTTTGTATTTCTTCTGGTTGTTATCTTTTAAACATTTAACAGACAATGCGGTTGTTATATAAATAAAATTTGTGGTTTTATTTTAAACTACTGCAATTGCATGAATGTTTGAAGCAACCTTGTAATGTCAACACAAAGACAAATTGCTCGTGTGGTTCTGTCAATCCCATGATCACTTGTGATCTCCCCTAGAACCTTAAACGCTCATTTCTTTTAAAAACCCATTGTTATTTGAGAAAAGGATTCATCTGTCCGAGCTTTTTCACCTTGGGGAGCTCCTGCCCTCTTTGTGAAAAGGAAAGATGGATCTTTTTGTATGTGTATCTATTATCGTAAGCTTGATAAGCTTACCATCAAGAACCGAATTCCTATTAAGATCTTCCTATCTTCATAGTTAGACTCTTGGAAATATTTAAAGTGCCAAATAAAATCCACGGATTGGATTCCTGGTGTACTTTAAATACCCGGGTCCAAAGATAACAAATTAAAGGTCGAATTAATCAATTATGCGATTTTGTGATTATGTGTTCTCCTTTGTGTTTGGTGCGATCCGATTTTGTTTTCAAAATCCGCATAGAATCTCCCATATCTTCATATGATGGATTCATAGTAGGATATTCAAAGGTACTACCTTAAATCCTTAATGGGCTTCTACGTGGTAGTTAAGACCCTTGGATTATATAAGTGCCATTTCATATTTCGAAAAAGACCCCTTGAGTGGTCTAGTTAAAGATTGATTCAACATCTGGTCAAGAATGATATGTGATATAGCTGGAAAGACTTCCAGGTAGTCTGTTTCAAAAGATCATTTATTGATCTAAAGGACTCAATGATGGTCTAGTCACGCTCATCACAGGTTCGTTCATTTGGTTCCTCCCTACACATTATCAAATACACTGTGTGGACTATGCAAGGAATTACGTAATTATGGACGCGTACATAATTATGAAATTCAGTGCACAGAAACCACAACAAGATTTGTAATGCCAATTGAAGGACTCTGGGCGAAAACGGCGAACAAGAAACCCTAGGAGAATTATCTCAATCCTGGTCTCAATTGATCTTTGGATTAGTGTCTAAGAATCAGATTTCTTCTTGCTCATAGGCACTAATCAATCAAAATCGTCAGGTTTGGTATTATCATATTAGGGTTTTGCGTTCTTGGGATCTGTGTTTAGTTGAAGTTGGCGGCTGCTTCTTTCATCTTTGACTAGGGTTTCGTATCTTAGTGGGGCTGGCAGAAACAGTTTGTTTCTTACGAGGTTACATTAATTTCTTTGTCGGATTATTGTTCCCTTGATCGAGGTTATTGCTTTCGGCTGCTAGGGTTTTCCTTTTTGACAAAGACAGTTCATGCTTTACGAGGCTTCATAAATTTCATTTGACTGATTCTTTGTTACATTGATCGAGGTTGTCTCTTACGGCTATTAGGGTTTTCTTTTTGTCAACCATATTTTGTCTAATTCCAGCCGTTCATACATATTAGAGGTTAATCTGTTTGCACTACATTTGACTAGTGGGTGATCTTGTACGAAGTTTTTTTGGGATGGATGATATAACAGGTTCTGGTGGTAAGCAACAGGATATTCGTGTCAAACCGAGGGCAACGTTTGAAGAAATTGCAGCAAGGTTTAACATCATAGACAATCTTGCCAAGGTCTCGGTTCCGGTTCATGAGGAAAAGAGGGATGTTGAAAAATCTGAAAAATTTTGGGAGTACCCTAGTAAGTATTCGCCAAATTCAGGTTTTCTTGGTGCAGCTTCGTCGGCGGATAATAGGGATGCTCATGGTAAAGATCGTTCTTCGGGGACTGCAAGCCCTGCTTCCTTCGCTCACATTGTAAAGAATGCTAAAGAAAAGGTTAGAGTGAACTTTCGGGCGATGGAATCTGCCGAGAGAGTGGATGGGGCTGATGTTGTTATTCCTTTGTCTTCGGTTCAACAAGTTACTGATAGGTATGCTAACACCTTATTTGGATATTTTCTGGGTAAACGCTTGGCGTTTCCTGTGGTCGATTACTTTGCAAAAAACAATTGGGCGAAATATGGTCTTTCCCGTCTCATGATGAATGCAAACGGCTTCTTTTTCTTTAAGTTTACTTCTAAGGAAGGGATGAATCAAATGCTAGAGGATGGGCCTTGGTTAATCAGAAGTGTTCCCATAATTTTGAAGGAGTGGTCGCCCTCTATCAAGATGGAAAAGGAGGATATTAATGTGGTTCCAGTGTGGGTCAAGATGCATGATGTGCCGTTAGCGGCATTTACTGAGGATGGACTTAGCCTGGTTGCTTCTATGATTGGGACACCAAAGATGTTGGATACGTATACTGCCTCGATGTGTGCTGAATCTTGGGGAAGGAGTAGCTATGCTAGAGCGCTTATTGAAGTGCAAGCGGGGGCTGATTTAAAAAAGAGTGTTACGGTTGCTATCCCATCTATGGATGGTAGTGGGTATTCAAAGGTGGAGGTGAGAATAGAATATGATTGGGAGCCTTTACGGTGCTCCTCTTGTTGTGTGTTTGGTCATGAGGATAACTCGTGTCCAAAGAGGCCTCAGGTCGCTTCGAGTGGGGAGACTAGTAAGAAAATTGATGATTTTCAGGTTGTGGGTGCAAAGAAGAAGAAATCTACTAATCAAGGTCTTCCCATGAAGAATCAGAAGCCTAAGGTAGTGTACAGACCAGTTGTAAACCCTAAACCAATCTCGTCCTTGAAGAAGCCGGTGAACAATCAGGTATCAACGTCCAACCCCTTTGATGCTCTTAAGGATGATGATGGTGGTCAGGGAGGTAGTACTGTGGGTCGTAGAGAGAAGAAGGAGAAAAAGTCGAGTGACAGGCAGGATTCGGATGAAGAGGAGGTCGAAGAAGTATACAATGAAACTAGTGCATTTATGACATCGGGTACTCATCCGTTCTCTTCGAAAGCAGGGGCAAGCACCTCTTCCACAAAATTCTCAAATGGATAGGCTGCTTTTGGTTCGTTTGAAGGGGTTGCCGGTTTGTGGCAACTTTATTTTTGATGATGGCGGCTGAGGAGTTTGTATTGTTTTTTCCATTGTTTGTCTACTAGATCATGATATATAGTAGACTAGGTTACGGGTTGTCATAGTTGTTTTTGTTTTTGCTGGGTCATACATATATGGGGCATGTCCCATATATGAACTAGTGTGGAACACATCCTCACTACTTGTACTTATTTGCGGTTGCATTTTTAATAGATTCACCGGGGTAACCCTTTACCCAAAAAACCACAACAAGATTTATCATGTGTAAGAACTGATAGTGGCAACAATGACGGAATGTGAACGATGTAATGAGGTACGATGGACGCACCAATGACACTTCATATACTTGTATATAAGTGTCCCTCTTACACTGCAAGCATAATGTTATTAAAGTTACTAGAAGTTCAGAACCCAACCAGTATTGTCTTATCTTTTCGACTTCATGTTTCGAGCTCTCACAAGTTTCCTCTGATTAAATTTCGGGACGAAATTTCCTGAAGTAGGGGAGACTGTGACATCTGTGCCTCCAAGACCATCGAACAAATACCAAATCAATGAAATATTGTATTTCATACTTGGAATTTTTATAAATATGTGTATCGTTTGCACATATCAATTCTCGTTCGATTTCAAGCTCTAAATCGCTTTCTGGAAAGTTATACGCGATCTGATGCGTAAATATAACCAGTTTAATGCAACAAACACTCCGGAATAGTGACATAGGCTTAACATACCTTAAATAACCTTTACATAACTTAGAAATAAGTTTTGGATGGTTTGGTATGCCGAAATCAAGTTTATTCGATCGCAGGGACTATTTGTGTCAAACTGCGAAACTATAACGATTCGTATGGTGTCGAATAGTCCGGAACTTGATCATAAGTTAAACATACCATATATAACCTAAAAATGGCTTAGAAATAAGCTTTGATAGGTTCGGTGTGCGAAAACATGCTTATATGATCTTACAGGGACTAAAAGTGTCAAAAACGGCGTAAGTTTGCATTTTCGCGCGTATCTTACGTTCTGGACACATCTGGACATCCAAAATTTTTGTACACACTAAAATATTTTTATTTTAGTGATCGCCATGCAAAAATTCCATTCGTCGCTTAATTTGGATCGATTTTGCGTTCGTTACGACTTCCGTCGTAATTAACCGAACAACGCGATCGTACGACCAAACGAAACGACATCCGAGATATTTTTGAGCATGTTTTGAGTCCCATATGCTTTAGCTTCATTTTAGAGCCTTGAAATGAGGTTAACGGGGTTTAAACGCATCGAAAAAGTCTTTAAACACGTGCAGGGACCATTTCTGCCATTTTTGAAACTTTGCTGAACCTGATACATGGTAGCGTAGCGCGAGCACCTACTGCCTATGCTGTCGCGCTACGCGAGCATCACATCTGGGCAGAAAGTGTGTTTTCAGCAACAGTTTGTAAATTCAGGGGCCAATCTTGCAATTTCTTTGTGTGGTAACCAAGTTACCACCTCTCCAAGGCTTTGCACCTGCTCCTAACAAATGTATGGTTGTGATTTCATGCTTAATGGCTAAGAAAAACACTTGGAGTGATCTTGTTCTTCATGTCCAACTATAAATACCATGCTCCATCAACTCATTTCTTTGCTCATTCACTCATTCCTCTCTTCACATCTGCTTTGGAGCTCTCTCTCAAGCATTTGGGACTTTGTCTTCTTGTAGAAAAGATAGCAAGGACCTTAAGTGAGCTTCTTTTGGGTAAAGGGTTACCCCGGTGATTCTATTAAAATGCAACCGCAATTAAGTACAAGTAGTGAGGATATGTTCCACACTAGTTCATATACAGGACATGCCCCATATATGTAAAACAAACAAACCAAATACCAAAAACCCCCATATCCTAGTCTACTATACATCATGACACGACATCTAGTAGACAAACAATGCAAAAACACAAAACAAAATCCTCAACCACCATCATCAAATATAAAGAAGCCACAAAACAGCAGCCCCTTCAGACGAAAAACAGCTAGCCTATCCATTCGAGGACTTGGTAGAAGAGGTGCTTGCCCCTGCTTGCGAGGAGAAAGGATGAGTGCCCGATGTCATAAATGCACTAGTTTCATTGTAGACTTCTTCAACCTCCTCCTCCTCCGAATCCTGCTGGTCATGCTGAGCTTCACCATTTTTACCCACATTCTTACCCGTATCCGATAGAACATCAAACGGATTGTGCGTTTTGACACTAGGTGGCGGACCTGAGGTAGTAGCCCCACCCTGCGGCTTGGATCCAATCGGCCGATATTCGAATTTCTGCTTCTGCTTATTAACAGGAAACCCTGATTTCCAAGCCGCTTTTTTGCGCTCCACATCCGTAAACCCCTCTTTGTCTACAGCCGGCTGTTTCACTTGCTTCCGGGAATTGCTTCCCTCTTGTTTGTTCTGACCAGTGATCGGCCCCTTAGGAGCCCTCCTAGGCTGACTCGGGCAGGAATCATCAGAATGACCAAACACCTTACAATGAGCACACCTAAGAGGACTCCATTCATATTCAACCGACAAAACCACTTTACTAAAGCCTTCCCCCTCCAACTCTGGAACTGCCATAACTATCTCCTCCTTAAACCCATTTTCAGCTGAAATTTCTACTAACGCTCTCGCGTAGCTACTCCTCCCCCAATTATCTATGCACATAGATGAAGTATACGTGTCCAACATCTTAGGCTCACCAATAGCCGTAGCAATCATACTCAATCCATCCTCCGTATACGCAGCAAGCGGAACATCATGGATTTTAACCCACACTTGCAACTTCTTTACCTCCTTCTTTTCTAACTTAGAAGTAGGAGACCAAATATGCAAAAACAAAGGCTGTGACCGGATAATCCAAGGGCCTTCTTTAAGAACATTCAACATACCAGCTTCATCAGCAAACTTAAAGAAAAAGAACCCATTAGCATTCATCATTGATTTCTGTAATCCAAACCTCTTCCACTGGTTCTTCACAAAATAGTCCACAACCGGATATGCAACTCTGTCACCTAGGAAGTAACCGTACAGAGTGTTCGCTAATTTTTCTTGCACTGCTCTAATCGAATCACGAGGTAGAACCACATCACAACCCTCATACGTACCAGTGCTAGCAAGAGATCTGAAATTAACCTTAACAGGTTTGGCTGCTAAAACCGATTCTACATATGACATCGGTTTTGAGTTGTTACCACTATTACTAGACATCCCGGACGGTCTTAAGTTCTCTAACCCATCCGATTCAGCAACATGATCAGAATTTGGAGGCATATAAGTACTGCTAGAGCTTGACCGTAAATATCCATCCTTGGTGTGCCCCGAATCCTTAGCCAATTCCTCAGCTGTTGATGACTCCAGATTAAGCACTTGAACGGGACGAGAAACCTTTGTGAGTTCATCAATAATGTTAATCCCACGTTTTGGCTGCACCGAGTTACCATTAACATCCAGAAGACGATCAGCAATCTGTTGGAACGTCAAAGGTGACCTTCCACCAGACTTAAACCGGTCATCCATATCAAAGCAAAACAACTCTCTATACCCAATCAATCAAAGACGAATCAAAAGAAACCACACAACCAGCCGACAACAAATAACAAAACGAAAAACCGAAACCCTAAACTAGCAATTGCCCTAACCCATGATTCTTACCAATCGGACCAAGAAATTGATAAATCAGGCTGATCGAACCAAAAACTCAATCCAATAAGCTTGAAGCAGAAGTGACGGCGGCGATTGAAGAGAAAAAAAACCCTAGGGACAAATCAAAGATATCCGCAAACCAGAATTGAGAATTAGATGTTCGAAACTCTAAACCCTAATCTGATCTTGACGAAAATACGCTGAAGAGGCTAGGGTTTCGGATGAGGGAACAAAATCGCCATAAGCTAGAGAGAGAATTAGGGTTTAGCTCCCTTTGGAAGACATACGCTCCACCAAAATTTTGCAATCTTTGATCAAGAGTTAAGTGAGCTTCTTTCATTCTTTTTCTTGCTTTTTCCTTATGTAGTGCAGAAAGTCAAACAGTTTGGCCAACAGTTTGACTTTCGGTTTTGACCATCAATTGGTCAAGTCAAAGTTCAATTGAACTTTGACACGTGATTGTAATCACGATACTTATAATCCTTCGCGATTATAACCGCTGATTACCACGTTATCTAGTTGTAGTGTCAAAGTTTCGGTCAAAATGCGTTTTAGCACGCATTTTGCAACGGAACTACTTTAGGGTATCAAAACACTTTGTTTTGATACCAAATCAGTAGGTTAGACATGTTTTGACATATCTAACTCGGCACTATTAGTTTGTGCTTGTTTAGGGTCGTAAGATAAGCGGTCTAAACAACCGCTTATACTTCCGAACCCGACCCGTTTGGTCGATCTTTGGATCCGACCAAGCTTAGTTAGTGATCATAATTACATAGGGAATAACCACTGAGGTTATACCTTATGATCACGTAGGATCGGTTAGTCATTTGCTAGTTAGCTTGTATGCCCATAGGAAATGACCAAAATGCCCTTTTGAAGCTAAAATCCGTAATTTGACTATGTGAACATATTTTTGATTTGTAATCTGATTTAGTAACATGTTTAGGGATAATTGGGCATGTAAGACTTGGCATAGCACATAGATTACCGTCCGATCATAGTTATACGCTAACGACGCATTATAGTAGCTTATGTTACCATAATGGGTCGAAACGGGTCAAAAGCACTTAGGTAGGCCTTTCAATCAGAATGTAGGGCCTATTAAATCATACCATATGAGTTCAAATACTCCTTTGATTTATAGAACCTCATTCTATCCTATCTCCCGATTTAGGTGTCGATTTATTTATCTAGCAATCCGATACTAGGTACCACTTGATTCCTTGATTGCCCGTGCATCGATAGTTCACAAAATCAAGGATACCCTACAATCTCAAGTGAGTACATAGTTCCCCTATTTTATTGTTTTCAATTGTTTTGGGGTGAAACATATGTACAAAACGATTTTCAAGGTTTAAACGATGATATCAAAAACGATTAAGATGGTTTATACAAAACTAATAACGATTTCAATAAGGTGAACAAGACTTGTTGGTTGTATTTACATAACAAATGACATTCATTAGCTCTGATCAAGCCGACCAGTATTAGGTTATGGTACCATAGGATCTGACAAATCCCGTTATCAGACTACACCCATGGTTATGTGTGGGGGTTATGTAGGTAACGACCGGACCTGATGATTGTTAACTTACCCTTTGGTGGTTTGTTAATACGAAACGAGAAACGAGTTAAACGAGTCACGAAGGTTTAAATGTTGTTAACGAGACGACCAAAAGTATTTTTCACTATTAAAACGAATACGATTTTGGGTCGAGTTAAACGATTTGAAACGAGATACACGATTTGAAACGAGATAAACGAATTAAACGATTGGATTTGGGTAGTGATTAAATAATGGAACGAGTGTAGTATGCTAGAATCATGGTAGATACGCCGCTGGTACTTCTTATATATAAGTGATTCTATCATATTACATTGCGTGTCATTATTTAGTTCACTTGGGAAAACGATTTGAAACGATATCACACAACGAGGTTTTCGAAACGATATAAACCATACGAGTTTTATTAACGAGCTTTTACGAGATGTTTCCAAATTATTTTACTAAAACAAATGTTTTTGGGTTAAGACTCATGGCTACGAGATTTTATAAACTATAACCAATTTGATTTGAGTTGGTTAATTATGTTGCAATACACTTTTCAAAACGAGGTTTGTATTTTTGACTCTTGTAGTCTAACGAGGTACTGCAACATATAAACGAGCCATGAATCCAATACTCCCACAAAACCTATGTACTCACCAGCATTTCTTTGCTGACTTTATTTTTTTTTTGGGTAAAGGGTTACCCCGGTAAATTTTATAAATAACCACTAAGAACAAAGCATGTGCCTGACATAGCACACGCAACTAGTCCTGGCATACCAAGACTAGGCAACAAGAAAACACGACCAACATCAACGTACAACCAAAGACGACACACAGCCCAAAAAAACTACCAACAAGACAAACAATTACAACCAAACGGACAACACAAAATCTTGGTTCTTAGCCCGGGTCTTCATCCGATGCCCTACACAGGTTCTGCCACTTTGTAAGCGTCCTTTGATAATCCATATCTCCTTTGTAAACGAAACCCATTAGCCGAAGCCGGACAATGTTTTTAATCTTCTCGATCACCTGTTTAGCCGTACACTCCTTTGACGTAAACAGCCGATTATTCCGCTCTTGCCATATGTAATAAGATGAGGCCGATATTGCTAGCTTACACACGATGTGTTTGAATCTTTTGGAATCCGAATTGTGTTCCATCCAATCCGCAATCGAGGTCCAAGAATCATTAACGTTATCCAATTCCACCAACATCCTTATGTTCGACCAGACTTGTGAAGCAAAACGACACACGAAAAATAAATGATCTCTAGAATCCGTACCATGTTTACAAAGAGGACAACACATGAGTCTCCGGTTCGTTTCGCTGCCCACTTCCCATACCGCCAATCGATCTTGTGTTTTGAGCTTGTTTTTTATGACTAACCAAAGATGAAATGAGTGTCTCGGGATACATTGACTAAACCAAACCATACTAGCCCACTTAACTGGAGTGTCACGAGTCCGTAATGTATGCCATACTTCCAATGAGCTAAAGTGCTGATCATGACCCTCTACGTCCTTCCAAACCATTCGGTCCGCTAACTGGGGGTCCTGTTGATTAACAGTTAACCCAATCAGAACCGGGTATACATCGTACCATGCTTGGGGCCATTTCCACTGCCCATTCTCATCTAGTAATTCTGCCACCGTGTCTTGAAGATTAAACCCCGCGTTCGCAATGTGTCTTGGTGTTATAAAAGACCTAAGAGGACTCAAGTGACACCAATTATCGCTCCACACATTCGTTTGCTTACCACTCCGAATAATGCTCCAAAAAAACGGCCGAACCGCATTCCGAATGGATAAAATCTTCCTCCAACCCCACGTCATACTACCTTTACCTTGAACCTCCCAAAAATTCTGATTTTTCAGTTTATGAGTATAGATCCACTGCACCCATAACGAGTTCCTTTTTGAGAGGATACTCCAAATATGCTTAGTAATGAGGGCCCTGTTGACATCCGCAATACATCTAATACCCAAACCACCTTCCGCTTTTGGCAAACATATATCATTCCACCCATATATCATTCTACTGGCAACCTAGTTTGCTGACTTTATTTTTTTACATATGTTTCAGGAGATATTGCTTGATGTTGCTTGCTAGGAAGTTTGCGTCACATAGGACCTGGACGAGACCTTAGTGATCTAAAAACAGCAATAAACAATATGTAGTTTGTTTGTTTTAAAGACAATATACATTACATAATAATTCAATAAAACAAAACATTTGGTTACCATGGTTGTGAAACAATAATTCTGTTGCAACACTCCCCGACGTTTCCGCCACGGTTTGTTGTTTTAATGTGGTCGGGGTGTGACAGAAGAGTACTCTTCTGTCACACCCCGGCCGCGTAAAACAACAAACCGCGGCGGAAACGCCGGGGAGGTGAGTGGCGACAGAATTATTGTTTCAACAACCATGGCAAATAAAGTTATGTATTATTAAAATTTAAAGTTACATTGTCTTTGAGTTCAAACTAAACTAACATAATAACTGTCTTTTAAGTCACTAAGGCCCAAGTCCGCTTAAGTGAAGCACAAGCATCATCATGCATTAGCACCTGAAACACATGTAAAAATAGGTACGTCAGCCTAAAAATGCCTGTGAGATACATAGGTTTTGTTTATGCAGATTCATGACTTGTATTTGAAAGGAGAGTTTAATAAAATGTAGTCATGAACCTTGTAAAATGTTTTCCTTTGTAAAACCATGTGAAAATCAATGAAAATCGTATGATGATGAAATGATTATGCATGGTTAAATGAATAACCAAGTAAAAGTGAATTTGTATAAAATATGTAATTTGTAAAACAATGTCATGTTTATGTATGAAATGTTTCATGTATTGCCCAAGTGGTTTATATAACGCAACGATGTATAATACGATAAAAGCACTTATATATAGGAAGTACCAGCGGCGTATCCACCATGCTTTTATCATATAACACATAGCCCCGTTACATAAGTCACTTATCAATAACCAACCAAAATGTCGTGTTCCATGTCAAAATGTGTATGTGTAAACCATGTACAATGTCATGTATATCATGTAAAACCAATGAAATGCATAGCAAGTAGGAAATCATCTACTTAACTATGTAATGATGTCTAATGTGAAAACAAATGTCATGTATGGTGAATAACTAGAAGTTACTCAACCCCATAGAAAATGTACAAAACATGTTTTTGAATAAACCTAAGTTTTAAAAAAAAAACCCTCCCTCTCTCCTGGGCGATTTCTTGCGCACTATGAACCCTAATTCTCATTGAGATTCGTTTGTATAACAGTCTGTGATTAGGGATTGTTCATCCAATCTCTATAACGAACTCGTTAGCAATAGTAATCGATCTGTTAAGTAGGGTTTTTCGTTTCTTTCTAAAATCGCCGCCTTAGTTGCTGTCTTTGAGGTCCTGACTTATTAATCTGAGTGTTATTGGTCGCGGTTAACTGAGTTTAATTTAGCTAGATTGATACACTGGATTAATGTGTTAAGGATTTTGATTTCGGCAATAGGGTTTCAGGATTAGGGTTTTTCTGATTTCGTTGGTTGGTGGCTGGAGTTGAGTTTTCTGTTGGTGTTACGTGTGCATGGAGGGTAGGAGTGATGGAAACAGTACGATGGAGGGTGGAGGCACTCCAGGGACGGAAGACAAAACACCTCCAATTCGTGGTATAGGATTGCGGGTGACGAACATTGAGGGTAACAATATGTTCTCTAGGCGTGGTATTTACTCTACCAACAATCATTCGGTTCTTGATGGGTTGTTGGAAATCTCTAAACCGGTGGAATTGAATACTACATGTGGAGAGAATAACTTGGCGGCGATGAATACCTCCCATGCAAACCCTAGTGGAGTTTCGAATCTAAACCCTAGCACGGCAGATATGGGGGTCTTGGGCAGTCAGCTTGGTGTGCAAGGAAGTCAGAATGTTAGTAGGGATTCAGGTAAATCTCCGTTGTCGTATGCGGATTCTATTGGGGCGTCTAGTGGCAGAAAGGTAAATTTTCGAACGCTTGCAAGTCCGGTTGAGAAGGAGGGTTGTGATGTAGTGTTGCCGAAAGAATCTGTTAGGGTTGTTAAAGATAAGCTTGCTAATACGTTATATGGTTACTTTCTTGGTGATCGTGTTGCTTACCCGGTAGTCGAGTATTTCGTGAGGAACAACTGGAAGAAATTTGGCCTCCAAAAGACTATGATGAATGCTAGTGGTTTTTTCTTTTTCAAGTTTGCTGATGAGAGTGGTATGATGAATGCTATGAAAGAAGGTCCTTGGATCATCCGATCACAACCGCTTTTTCTGAATGTATGGTCTCCATCCTCGAAACTGGAAAAGAAGGAAGTTAAAACGGTGCAGCTTTGGGTTAAAATTCACGAGGTTCCTCTTGCGGCATATACAGAGGATGGCTTAAGCATGATTGCAACGGCCATTGGTAAACCAATAGCTTTAGATTCATATACTACCTCAATGTGCTTAGATTCATGGGGTCGGAGCAGCTTTGCGAGAGCTCTAGTAGAAATCTCGGCGGACAATGACTTCAAGGAGGAGATCGTGATTGCTGTTCCAGATTTGGAAGGGGATGGGTTTGCTAAGGTAAAGTTGTATGTGGAATATGAATGGAGCCCTCATCGATGCTCTCTTTGCAAGGTTTTTGGGCATAATGATGGGGATTGTCCGAGGCAAATCAGGCAGGTTACGAAGGCTCCGGCTAGTGTTCCAAAAGCTCATAAAGCTCCTAACTCTAAAGGGACTACGAAAAAACCAGTGGTAGACAAAGACGGGTTCACGGATGTGGATGCTAGGAAAACGGCAAAGAGAACTGGGTTTCCGGTTAACAAACAAAAACAAAGATTTGAGTACCGTCCGGTTGGGTTAAAAACCAGTGGAGAACCGAATAAATCAGCCCCATCTTCGAGTTTCTTTTCAAGGAACCCCTTTGATGTGTTAAACGGCTCGAGTAATGACCATGAAGCTGGTGGAAGCGGAGCAGGGGACACGAAAGATGACTCGGATGATGATGAGGTCCAGGAG
Source organism: Helianthus annuus (assembly GCF_002127325.2). Lineage (NCBI taxonomy): Eukaryota > Viridiplantae > Streptophyta > Magnoliopsida > Asterales > Asteraceae > Helianthus > Helianthus annuus. Next base: position 86,918,462 of record NC_035434.2, read on the forward strand.
GTCTACAACGAGACGGATGAATTTCTTGTTAACGACGCGAGTAAACCTGTAACTAAACAAGGGGCAAGCACTCCTTTTTCAGCGGTTAATAATGGTTAGTCTTGCGTCTTGGAATGTAAGGGGGTTGAACCGCCCTCTGAAACAAACGGAGGTTCGTCAAGCTGTTAAGGACTATAGTTTGAGTTTGTGTGCTATTCTCGAGTCGCATGTTGATGTTAGTAGACTGAGTCAAGTGTGCAGATCTGTTTTTCGCTCATGGGATTGGACTTCTAATGGAGCTCGATGTAGTAAAGGTACTAGGATCATTATAGGATGGAATCCAGCTGTTTTTGATGTTATGGTGTTGTCTCAGACTGATCAGGTTATTCATTTACAACTAGTTTTCAAGAAAGATAACAAATTAGCTTTTTGCTCGGTTGTTTATGCGGCTAATTATTATGTGACGCGAAGGGAGCTATGGCACCATCTTTCTATGCACAAAAGGTTTGTTGGCAATAATCCATGGGTTATTATGGGAGATTTCAACTCAGCGTTAAATCTAGAGGATAAATCGGTGGGGGCTTCTTCGGTTACTTGTAGTATGATAGAGTTCCAAGAGTGTGTAGATGATCTCGAAATGCTGGATATTAATCGAACCGGTCTTCATTTCACATGGAGTCAAAAGCCGAAAAAGGGAATTGGGCTGCTAAAGAAGATTGATAGAGTTCTTGGTAATACCCCTTTCGTAACTAAATTTCCGAATGCTGTTGCTTTTTTCCAGCCGTATCGTCTCTCGGATCATTGCCCGTGTGTTTTAAAGCTCCCAGATGCAGATATCTTGAAACATCGGTCATTTAAATTCGCAAACTTTCTTGTTTTTAAACCTGAATTTTGCGATATTGTGAAGAGGATGTGGGATACTAGAATAAATGGAGTGCACCAGTTCAGCGTTGTCAAACGTCTTCGGCTTCTTAAGAAGCCTCTCCGTGCTCTGTTATTTAAGCAAGGTAACTTGCATAAAAAAGTTGAGACTCTCCGAGAGAAACTTGATGTCATTCAGAAGTCTATTGATAAACATCCGGATGTTGAGAGTCTTCGGGTAGAGGAAACGACGTTAAGTGCTGAATACAAAGAAGCCTTATTGGATGAGGAGCGTTTTCTGAAACAGAAATCCAAGGTAGACTGGTTGAGAGCGGGGGATATGAACACGGCTTTTTTCCACTCATCGCTTAAGAGCAAAACTCATCATAGCCGTATAGATGTTATCCGTGATACTGGGGGTGTTATACATGAGGGTAATCAGGTGTATCAGGCTATCGTTGATCATTATGAAAAGTTTTTGGGTAGTAGGGGCGATACTCCACTGAATCCGGCTCCGGATTTATTTACTAATGTATTGGATCCGAATATTGCTAGTCATATGTGTAGACAGGTTACTGAAGATGAGGTTAAGAAGGCCATGTTCTCTATTGGCATTGACAAGGCTCCTGGTCCTGACGGCTTCACAGCAGCGTTCTTCAAGAGTGCATGGCATATTGTTGGTAATGACGTCTCAAGAGCGATTATTGATTTTTTTGATACGGGAAATCTTCTCCGAGAGTTAAATCATACTCTTATCGTGCTAGTGCCAAAGGTTCCGTCCCCTTCGGTTGTCACTGAGTTCAGGCCGATAGCTTGTTGTAATGTCATTTATAAATGCATTAGCAAGATTCTGGCGGAGAGAGTGAAGGTGGCTTTGAATAATGTTGTCAGCATAAATCAGTCTGCGTTTGTCCCAGGAAGGAAGATCTCTGACAATATTCTGTTAACCCAAGAATTGATGCACAATTATCATAGGAATTCTGGTCCCCCAAGATGTGCGTTTAAAGTTGATATCCAAAAGGCTTATGACACAGTTGATTGGAAATTCCTTAAGAATATCCTGCTTGGTTTTGGCTTTAATAGCAAGATGGTCAACTGGATCATGGTGTGTGTCTCTACTGCTTCGTACTCTGTTTGTGTTAACGGTAATGTTCACGGGTATTTTAAAGGTAGTCGGGGGCTTCGTCAGGGTGACCCGCTCTCCCCTTATCTTTTTACTTTGGTGATGGAGGTTCTCACGGGTATTCTGCATCATATGATCAGGATCGACTCTTCATTTAAATTTCATAATAAATGTGAGAAGCAGCAGATAATCAACTTATGTTTTGCTGATGATTTGTTCCTGTTTGCTAGGGGGGAAATCGCTTCGGCCAGGTGTATTATGAATTCTCTCTCTGATTTTTCTAAAATGTCGGGGTTGATGCCTAGTATCCAGAAAAGCACGGTGTTCTTTTGTAATGTCCCAAGCTATATAAAAAGTGCTATTCTGAACATTATGCCGTTTAAGGAGGGATCCTTGCCTGTGCGTTATCTTGGTGTTCCCTTAATCTCTTCAGGGCTCGTTTATAAGGATTGTAGTGTTTTGATGGAAAGCCTTGACAAACGAATCAAGCATTGGCGTAACAAACTGCTTTCGTTTGCTGGAAGATTGCAGCTCATTGTTTCCGTCTTGTCTTCTATGCACATTTTCTGGTCATCTGTCTTTCTTTTGCCGAATAGAGTCATTCATGAATTGGAAGCTAAGATGAGGAATTTTTTGTGGTCTCAAGATGTTGCGTTCCATAGAGGTAAAGCGAAGGTGTCTTGGAAAGTCGTTTGTCTTCCCAAGTACGAAGGTGGTTTGGGAATTCGGCGATTAGGGGATGTAAACAAAGCTCTCATGACTAATCATATTTGGAGTATTATCACGAAGAGAAATTCGTTGTGGGTGGAGTGGGTGCACAGCTACAGGTTAAGAGGTAAAAATTTCTGGATCTCAAAGATAGTTTCGAATAGCTGCTACTCTTGGAGAAAACTTCTCCAACTTAGGCCACAAATGAGACAATATTTTTGGTCTGATGTCGGAGATGGTACTAGGACCTCGGCTTGGTATGACTCTTGGTGCGAGCTAGGGCCGCTTGGGAATTTCATCTTGCCTAGAACTATTGCTAATGCAGGTTTTCGGCTTGAGGATTCTGTTTCTCAAATTCAGTTAAACGGTGAGTGGAAATGGCCGGTTGCTTGGAGGGATTTATTCCCAGTCCTAATTCAGCTTGATCAATTTCAAATCACACCGAACAAACTTGACAGAGTCATGTGGCGAGATGGTAATGAGAGGACAGATTTTTCGACCTCGTGTGTGTGGAATTCGATTCGGTTTAAGGAGACGGAAGTGGAATGGAGTACTATAGTCTGGTTTGCTCAATGTATACCGCGGCATGCGTTTCTCATGTGGCTGATCATGCGAGGTAAATTACTTACGCAGGATAAGATTCTACAATGGGATTTCTCTCGTCGGAAAAATATGAACATGATGTGTTGTTTATTATGCTATGCTAATCATGATTCCCATAGCCATTTGTTCTTTGAATGTAATTATTCGACAAAGGTTTGGGATATAGTGAAACGAAAGGTGGGCATGGATTCGGTTCAACCCAAATGGGCAGATATTGTAGATTGGTTGATTATTCGATCCAAATCTAAACTAGCTACGGATTATGTAGCTAGAGTGGTGGTCGCGGCTACGGCTTACATTATTTGGCAGGAGCGAAATGCTAGGATTTTCAAAAACCAGCTAAGACCGCCAGAGACTGTTGGTGCTCATATTATACAATTGGTTCGATACAAATTAATGGGTGCGAGACTGAAGAATACTGGTAACGTTCGCAGGCTTCTAAGCGAATGGGATGTTCATGGCAAAGAGTTATTGGACGATGGTGGCTAACTAGTTGTTGAATTGTTTTTTGTTTTCCTAGTGGTCAGGCTAGTAGTTTTTTGAGTTTGGTTTTGTAGTTGCTTGATTGTGGTTTATTTGGTTTACTTTCATGAGGTATGTCTCATGATTGAACTAGTGTAGACTCACTACACTACTTGGTTTGTATTTGTTTGTTGATATATAAAATCACCGGGGTAACCCTTTACCCAAAAGAATAAACCTAAGTTTAAATCAAATGCTATTGTGGTTTCTGTGCACTGAATTTCATAATTATGTACGCGTCCATAATTACGTAATTCCTTGCATAGTCCACACAGTGTATTTGATAATGTGTAGGGAGGAACCAAATGAACGAACCTGTGATGAGCATGACTAGACCATCATTGAGTCCTTTAGATCAATAAATGATCTTTTAAAACAGACTACCTAGAAGTCTTTCCAGCTATATCACATATCATTCTTGACCAGATGTTGAATCAATCTTTAACTAGACCACTCAAGGGGTCTTTTTCGAAATATGAAATGGCACTTATATAATCCAAGGGTCTTAACTACCACGTAGAAGCCCATTAAGGATTTAAGGTAGTACCTTTGAATATCCTACTATGAATCCCTCATATGAAGATATGGGAGATTCTATGAGGATTTCGAAAACAAATCGGATCGCACAAAACACAAAGGAGAACACATAAACACATAATCACAAAATCGCATAATTGATTAATTCGACCTTTAATTTGTTATCTTTGGACCAGGGTATTTAAAGTACGCCAGGAATCCAATCCGTGGATTTCATTTGGCACTTTAAATATTTCCAAGAGTCTAACCATGAAGATAGGAAGATCTTAATAGGAATTCGGTTCTTGATGGTAAGCTTATCAAGCTTACGATAATAGATACACATACAAAAAGATCCATCTTTCCTTTTCACAAAGAGGGCAGGAGCTCCCCAAGGTGAAAAAGCTCGGACAGATGGATCCTTTTCTCAAATAACAATGGGTTTTTAAAAGAAATGAGCGTTTAAGGTTCTAGGGGAGATCACAAGTGATCATGGGATTGACAGAACTACACGAGCAGTTTGTCTTTGTGTTGACATTACAAGGTTGCTTCAAACATTCATGCAATTGCAGTAGTTTAAAATAAAACCACAAATTTTATTTATATAACAACCGCATTGTCTGTTAAATGTTTAAAAGATAACAACCAGAAGAAATACAAAATACTAATTGTTTAAAGCTGCATCATCGATCACCTCGTTGATGTTAAACACTCGTCCACGAGCGGGATTCACATTCACGTTCGCGTTCGGATTTGGGTTAACATTCGCATTCGCGTTTACCAATCTCGGGCAATTGTTGCGAAAATGACCCATTTCTCCGCAATTGAAACATGAACCAGGTGGGAATCTCACAGCATTCCCTTGAGCTTGTGCTGGAACCTGGGCAGCCTGATTTTGATCAAAACGACAAGTATTGGCCAAATGCCCAAGCCTACCACATGTAGCACACTGTTTACAGGCCTGTTGGGCAACATGGTGACCATTACATCGAGTGCAGTGAGGTGCGGTACCAGCATATGCTTTCTTTGCAGGAGGTTGAGTCGGTGGGTTCTGAGGGTTCTGTGCAGTCTGATTGGTGACAGCGAAGTTTTGGGAAGCCTTGCGCTTCCTTGACTTCTTCGATGCCTCATCCTGCTTCTCACCCTTACCCTTTTCAGAATCGGTTGACTTCTTTTTATCACCCTTGCGGGTGAGTTTACCCTTCCTGACTTGAGATTCAGTCAGGGTAGCAGACAACTCGATCGCTTGACGAACGGTAGTAGGATTAACGCCAGTCAGGATGTCCTGAATGGAGTCGGGTAAACCATCGATATACCTCTCAATTGCCTTATCCAACGGGGTAACCATCGTGGGACACAACAAACTAAGCTCTTCAAATCGATCCGTATAAGCACGGTGTTCTCCCCCGACTTGTTTCAAATCGTCAAATTCTCGTTCCAACACTCGAATCTCGTGTCGGGGACAGAACTCTCTCATCATGAGAGCTCGGAGCTCATCCCAAGTCTGTGCTAGTGCCACTTCGGCACCCCTATCACGCATCACTCCGTTCCACCATGTAAGAGCTCGCTTCTCAAATACGCTTGAAGCAAACTCAACTTTGCGCGCATTCGGACACTGCACATGTCTGAATGTGCTCTCGATACTCTCAAACCATTGCAGGAGTGCGGTTGCTCCTTGTGACCCAGAAAACTTAAGCGGCTTCGCAGAATTGAAATTCTTGAAATTACACGGTGCATTGTTGTTGTTATTATTGTTATTGTATAGCTCGTGGATTTGGGTCACAATGCCTGGAAGCACAGCAGCCATTTGTTGAGAGACAAGGGCTGCGAGTTCCTCAGCAGTATAAGTTCGAGCATTGGTTTGAGTATTGCGTCGTGGAGGCATTGTCTAAAAAGGAAACATGGGAAACGCGTGAGGTTGACAATTGGAGGAACAAAAGAGGTATTGAAAATATCAACACCACACAAGGAAGGCGATCATTTGTTCGTTACCTTGAACAAACAAACGACACGCAGTGACAAATCAAAGTAAATAGGTCAAAATAATGTATCGCGAAGACATGCTCGCCTATAAGTGAACACTCACCCCAAGAGTTCCCAGGTAAGAGTGACTGGTCCGATAATGCGGATTTGTACGAACACTCTAGCCTTAGACAGAAAACTCAGGGTACAGGCATTCACTCTTCCAGTTTGCACGTGTTCACATTATTTAAACCCAAACTTTGACGAGATTTTGAAAACTCGAAAGGCACAAAGCCAAAGATGAATCAGACTGGAAGGGTTCAAAACCTTATAATAGAAGGTTCAAAACCTAGTAATCAATCATCTAAGGATAGATGATTAATTTTCGAAGCGGATTCGTTATTGTGTTCTTGTTGTGGTTATCACCTAAGGATAGGTGACAATATTGTTTTAAAATTTCTAAACACAAGTAAACTTGTGTTAGGGTCCTAAAGTTATAGTCTAGGTCAAAGCAATGCTAATAACCTAATTCCCTATAACCATTGGCTCTGATACCAACTCTTCTTATTGATACCAACTCTTCTGTCACACCCCGGCCGCGTAAAACAACAAACCGCGGCGGGAACGCCGGGGAGGTGAGTGGCGACAGAATTATTGTTTCAACAACCATGGCAATTAAAGTTATGTATTATTAAAATTTAAGTTACATTGTCTTTGAGTTCACACTAAACTAACATAATAACTGTCTTTTAAGTCACTAAGGCCCGAGTCCGCCTAAGTGTAGCACAAGCATCATCATGCATTAGCACCTGAAACACATGTAAAAATAGGTACGTCAGCATAAAAATGCCTGTGGGATACATAGGTTTTGTTTATGCAGATTCATGACTTGTATTTGAAAGGAGAGTTTAATAAAATGTAGTCATGAACCTTGTAAAATGTTTTCCTTTGTAAAACCATGTGAAAATCAATGAAAATCAAATGATGATGAAATGATAATGCATGGTTAAATGAATAACCAAGTAAAAGTGAATTTGTATAAAATATGTAATTTGTAAAACAATGTCATGTTTATGTATGAAATGTTTCATGTGTTGCCCAAGTGGTTTATATAACGCAACGATGTATAATACGATAAAAGCACTTATATATAGGAAGTACCAGCGGCGTATCCACCATGCTTTTATCATATGACACATAGCCCCGTTACATAAGTCACTTATCGATAACCAATCAAAATGTCTTGTTTCATGTCAAAATGTGTATGTGTAAACCGTGTACGATGTCATGTGTATCAGGTATAACCAATGAAATGCATAGCAAGTAGGAAATCATCTGCTTAACTATGTAATGATGTCTAATGTGAAAACAAATGTCATGTATGGTGAATAACTAGAAGTTACTCAACCCCATAGAAAATGTACAAAACATGTTTTTGAATAAACCTAAGTTTAAATCAAATGTTATGCTTTGCAGAAAAACAATGCTTTATGATTACAAACATTTATGCAGTAATGTTAATCACATACATTCAAGCCTTGAGACTGTGGCGACAAACCCTTAAACGAATTAAAGGTTCATCTAAAGTTATGTTGTCGGATTCTGTCATCCCCAACTTCCAAACAAACCCAGGAAGTCGGAAACGAGAGTTGTCAATTCCTATGGTACCATTACATAAGTCCGAGCGGCGTAGCTAATGTTAATGAATGTATTATTGTCCCGATTGAACATACCAAATGTCATAACCAATGTAGCATGTGAAAACCATGTACTAGGAATGCTAAGTAAACATGCCTAGTAGAAATGTTCATGTAAAAGCAATGTGCTAGCATGCTCAGTAAACATACATAGCAGAAACGTCATGTAAAACAATGTGCTACATATGCTAAGTAAACATATGCAACAAATGTGTAACAAATCAATGTGCTAGCATGCTTGACATACATAGCAAAACACAATGGAAAGCATGTACTATATATGTACTAGGTGAAACTAGCATGTTTATGTCATAAAAGCATGAAATGCACAAAAGTAACATGTATGTACATGTGTATCACCCCAAAATATTTGAAAACGGTAAAAGAGGGGAACTATGTACTCACTTGGGTTGCTAATTAGTCTTGAGAATAAGACCAATTTAAGCTCCAAGGGTCACGGAATCAACCGACACCTAGTATAGGTAACTATGTTAATAATCGGCTCCTAAATCGGGAGATAGGATAGAATGAGGTTCTATAAATCAAATGAGTGATTGAACTCATATGATATGATTTATTAGTCCCAACATTCTGATTGGAAGGCCTACCTAAGTGCTTTTGACCCGTTTCGACACATTATGGTAACATAAGCTACTATAAGGCGTCGTTAGCGTAAAACTATGATCGGATGGTTAACTATGTGCTATGTCAAGTCTTACATGCCCAATTATCCCTAAACATGTTACTAAATCAGATTACATGTCAAAATTATGTTCACATAGTCAAAATACGGATTTATGCTTCAAAAAGGGCATTTTGGTCATTTCCTATGGGCATACAAGCTAACAAGCAAATGACTAACCATTCCTATGTGATCATAAGGTATAACCTCAGTGGTTATTACCTATGCATCTATGATCACTAACTAAGCTTGGTCGGATCCTAAAGATCGACCAAACGGGTCGGGTTCGGAAGTATAAGCGGTTGTTTAGACCGCTTACCTTGCGATCCTAAATAAGCACAAACTAATAGTGTCGAGTTAGACATGTCAAAACATGTCTAACCTACTGATTTGGTATCAAAACAAAGTGTTTTGATACCCTAAAGTAGTTCCGTTGCAAAATGCGTGCTAAAACGCATTTTGACCGAAACTTTGACTCGACACTACAACTAGCTAACGTGGTAATCAGCGGTTATAATCACGAAGGATTATAACTATCGTGATTACAATCACGTTTCAAAGTTCAATTGAACTTTGACTTGACCAATTGATGGTCAAAACCGAAAGTCAAACTGTTGGCCAAACGTTTGACTTTCTGCACTACATAAGGAAAAAGGAAATAAAAAGAATGAAAGAAGCTCACTTAAGGTCCTTGCTATCTTTTCTACAAGAAGACAAAGTCCCAAATGCTTGAGAGAGAGCTCCAAAGCAGATGTGAAGAGAGGAATGAGTGAATGAGCAAAGAAATGAGTTGATGGAGCATGGTATTTATAGTTGGAGAAGAACAAGATCACTCCAAGTGTTTTTCTTAGTCATTAAGCATGAAATCACAACCATACATTTGTTAGGAGCAGGTGCAAAGCCTTGGAGAGGTGGTAACTTGGTTACCACACAAAGAAATTGCAAGATTGGCCCTGGAATTTACAAACTGTTGCTGAAAACACACTTTCTGCCCAGATGTGATGCTCGCGTAGCGCGACGGCATAGGCAGTAGGTGCTCGCGCTACGCTACCATGTATCAGGTTCAGCAAAGTTTCAAAAATGGCAGAAATGGTCCCTGCACGTGTTTAAAGCCTTTTTCGATGCGTTTAAACCCCGTTATCCTTATTTCAAGGCTCTAAAATGAAGTTAAAGTATAGGGGACTCAAAACATGCTCAAAAACATCTCGGATGTCGGTTCGTTTGATCGTAAAATTGCGTTGTTCGGTTAATTACGACGGAAGTCGTAACGAACGCAAAACCGATCCAAATTAAGTGACGAATGGAATTTTTGCATGGCGATCACTAAAATAAAAATATTTTAGTGTGTACAAAAATTTTGGATGTCCAGATGTGTCCAGAACGTAAGATATGCGCGAAAATGCAAACTTACGTCGTTTTTGACACTTTTAGTCCCTGTAAGATCATGTAAGCATGTTTTTGCACACCGAACCTATCAAAGCTTATTTCTAAGCCATGTTTAGGTTATTTATGGTATGTTTAACTTATGATCAAGTTTCGGACTGTACGTTGCCTTACGAAACGGCAGACTTTCGCAAGTTGACGCAAATAGTCCCTGAGAGCGAATAAACTTGTTTTTGCCATACCAAAGCCTTTAAAACTTATTTCTAAGTTATGTAAAGGTTATTTAAGGTATGTTAAGTTTATGATGATGTTCCGGAGTGTTTGTCGCGTTAAACTGATCGTGTTTACGCATCAGTTTGCGTATAACTTTCCAGAAAACGATATAGAGTTCAAAATCGATCAAAAATCAACATGGGCACAAAACCAAACATAAATGACAAACATTGGGATAAAAACAAACTGTTTTATTAATATTGTATTGTTCAGAGTTTGTAAAAATGATATCACAAGCACAGATGTCACAGTCTCCCCTACTTCAGGAAATTTCGTCCCGAAATTTATTTAGAGGAAACTTGTGAGAATAGATGCGGATATTTCGCTTTCATCTGATCTTCACGTTCCCAAGTAAACTCTGGGCCACGTTTAGATTCCCAGCGAACTTTGACCAATTTAATCCGCTTGCCTTTCAACTGTTTAAACGAACGGTCTACTATCTCCACAGGTTTCTCAACGAAGTGCATTGTATTATCAACACGAATTTCATCAAGTGGTATGTGGAGGTTCTCATCAGCTAAACACTTTCTGAGATTGGACACGTGGAATGTTGGATGAACATTTCCAAGTTCAGGAGGTAGCTCAAGTCTGTAGGCTACTTTTCCGATTCTTTCAACGATCTTAAATGGTCCAACATAACGAGGTGCAAGTTTTCCTTTCTTCCCAAATCTAATCACACCTTTCCAGGGGGATACCTTGAGTAGGACGTGATCACTAACTTGGAATTCCAAGGGCTTGCGTCGTCGATCCGCGTAACACTTCTGACGGCTTCTAGCTGTCTGAAGGTTTTCACGAATCTTCTTGACCTTATCTGTAGTCTCTAGAATGAGTTCAGGTCCAGTAAGCTGAGCTTCACCTATCTCATTCCAGCAGACCGGTGAACGACATTTTCGACCGTATAAAGCTTCAAAAGGAGCCATATTGATGCTAGAGTGATAACTGTTGTTGTAAGAGAATTCGATCAAAGGTAGATGCGAATCCCAACTACCACCAAAGTCAATCACACACGCTCTAAGCATATCCTCCAGTGTCTGGATTGTTCTCTCAGATTGACCATCTGTCTGCGGATGGTACGCTGAGCTTAAATGAAGTTGAGTACCCATGGCAGATTGCATGGTTCTCCAAAAGCGAGACGAGAATCGAGCATCTCTGTCTGATATAATGTTCAAAGGAACACCATGTCGAGATACAATCTCATCAACATATATCTTGGCAAGATCGTCAGCAGATAGACTCTCACGGATTGGCAAGAAGTGTGCTGACTTTGTAAGACGATCAACAACAACCCAAATGGCGTCATGACCCTTCTTAGTGCGCGGTAACTTGGTAATGAGATCCATAGAAATGTTTTCCCATTTCCAAATCGGAATCTCTGGTTGCTCTAATAATCCAGAGGGATGTTGATGTTCTGCCTTAACCTTAAGACAAGTAAGGCATTCTGAAACATATAAGGTAATGTCTTTCTTCATACCCGGCCACCAGTACTGGGTTCGAAGATCCTTATACATTTTGTCTGCACCAGGATGAATAGAATAACGAGACTTGTGAGCTTCATCCATAAGCAGAGTGCGAAGATCGTCGATACTTGGGACCCACAAACGGCCCGTGTAATAGAAAATCCCAAAATCTCTTAGTTCAAGCTCAGGATTAGTATGACATGGTAACTCTTTACCCATCAAGTCTTGTGCAACACAAGTATGTTGAGCAAGTATGTTGAGCCTGAATTATGCGAGATTGAATGTCAGATCGAACCTGAACACAGTGAAGCTTGACACGTTCCTTACGACTTAATGCGTCAGCCACGACATTCGCTTTACCAGGATGGTAGCGAATTTCGCAATCGTAGTCGTTTAGGAGTTCAACCCAACGTCGTTGCCTCATGTTTAGTTCTTTCTGATTGAAGATATGTTGGAGACTCTTGTGGTCAGTAAACACTACACACTTTGTACCGTAAAGGTAGTGTCTCCAGATTTTGAGAGCAAAGATTACTGCACCTAACTCAAGATCATGAGTGGTGTAGTTCTTCTCGTGCACTTTCAGCTGTCTTGATGCATAGGCTATAACTTTGTTTCTTTGCATAAGAACACAGCCAAGACCTAAATTGGATGCATCACAGTACACGACAAAATCGTCGTTACCCTCGGGCAAAGATAGAATAGGTGCATCACAAAGCTTCTGTTTCAAGGTCTGGAAAGCTTCTTCCTGTTTGGATCCCCACTCAAAAGGTTTGCTTTTCTGAGTCAAAGTAGTGAGAGGAACCGCAATCTTGGAGAAGTTTTCTATGAAACGGCGGTAGTAACCCGCTAGACCAAGAAATGAACGAACCTCGGTAGGAGTAGTAGGAGTATCCCAATCCTTAATCGCACTGATTTTGGCGGGATCTACATGAATACCTTGTTCGTTGACGATGTGCCCTAAAAATTGAACTTCCTTAAGCCAGAATTCACACTTGGAGAACTTGGCGAAAAGTTGTTCTTTCTTTAGGAGCTCCATTGTAAGACGAAGATGTTGTTCATGATCAGCTCGAGTCTTAGAATAGATCAAAATATCATCAATGAAGACGATAATGAACTTGTCCAAATAAGGCTTACAAACCCTATTCATCAAGTCCATGAAAACAGCAGCAGCATTTGTTAAACCGAAAGGCATAACAGTAAACTCATAATGACCATATCGAGTACGGAAAGCTGTCTTGGGAATATCTTCTTCGAGAACTCGAAGTTGATGATACCCAGAACGTAGATCAATCTTTGAAAAGCATGTAGCACCCTGTAGCTGATCAAAGAGATCATCAATGCGAGGTAGGGGATATCGATTCTTGATGGTAAGCTTGTTAAGCTCACGGTAATCGATACACATCCTAAAAGATCCATCTTTCTTTTTCACAAATAGGACAGGAGCACCCCAAGGTGAAAAGCTTGGACGGATGAATCCTTTGTCAGATAGCTCCTGAAGCTGCTTAGACAACTCTTGCATCTCAGACGGTGCAAGACGATAAGGTGATTTAGCAATGGGATTTGCACCAGGTACAAGATCGATGCGAAACTCAACTTGGCGTACAGGGGGTAAACCAGGTAATTCTTCAGGAAATACCTCTGGATAATCCCGAACAACAGGGATATCTTGGATTGTCTTACCCTTGCCTTTATCCTCTACGACATGTGCTAAGAAAGCAACATATTTCTTGCATAGATATTTGCGGGCTTGGGTACATGACATGAGTTTAACGGGTTTCTCCCCATGAACTTCTAAGATCTCACCAGTCGAAAACGGTATACGAACCAACTTCTCAAAACATACCACCTCTGCATGGTACTTGGATAACCAATCCATTCCAACTATAACATCAAAGCTCCCGAGTTGCCTCGGTGTGAGGTCGATAGGGAAAAGATGGTCATTGAGATTCAACTGGCAATTTCGAAGAGCAGAGTCGAGGACAACAGGTTCACCACTAGCTACTTCTACTGTCAAGGGCTTTCCTAGTTTTGTTCTAGTCATCGCAAGCAAAGGCTCAAATGCTAAGGACACAAAACTCTTATCGGCACCCGAATCAAATAGAACAGAAGCAGGATGGTTATTAACAAGGAACGTACCGTTCACCACTTCGTTATCCGCACGCGCCTCATTTGCATTCAGATTAAAAGCTCTACCACGAGCTGGTGTCTGATTTGCATTTACCAACCTCGGGCAATTGTTCCTATAGTGGGTCAGATCCCCACAGTTGAAACATGAACCAGGCGGAAAGTGAGGTCGTGCAGGATTCTGGGCAGGGTTTTGCACTGCTGGGTTTTGAGCTGCCTGATTCTGATTAGGAGCAAAGCGGCAGGTGTTTGCAAGATGACCAGACTTGCCACAATTCGTGCAAATATGGCATTGCATCTGTGGCTGGTGGTGGCTGTTACATCTGTTGCACAGAGATGCATTTCCCGCATACTGCCTCTTGGCAGCAGGTTGTGCAGCCTGATTCTGTGCTGCCTGATTAGTAGCAGCCTGGTTAGTCTGAGCAGTGACCGCGAAATTCTTGGAAGCCTTACGCTTCCTAGATTTCTTTGAAGACTCAGCAGCCTTCTTGCCCTTACTCTCCTTGGCGCTATCAGACTGTTTCTGTTTCTTATCACCTTTCCTGTGGAGTTTACCCTTCTTGATTTGGGATTCAGTAAGGGTAGCAGCTAGCTCAATGGCCTGTCGGACGGTAGTAGGGTGACTGCCAGTTACAATATCCTGAACAGGATCTGGCAAACCGTCTATGTACCTCTCAATAGCCTTATCCAAAGGCGTGACCATAGTCGGACAGAGCAAGCTTAACTCCTCATATCTGTCAGTGTAAGCCTGGTGTTCACCACTGACTTGCTTCAGATCATTGAACTCATCTTCGAGTGCCCTCTGCTCATGTCGAGGACAAAATTCTCTTATCATGAGAGTCCTGAGTTCCTCCCAAGTCTGACCCAAAGCAACATCAGCACCTCTATCTCTCATTACCCCATTCCACCAGGTAAGAGCCCTCTTCTGGAATACACTCGAAGCAAACTCGACCTTACGGTTGTTCGGACACTGAACATGGCGAAATGTGCTCTCAAGACTCTCAAACCACTGGAGAAGCCCAGTTGCTCCTTCAGTACCACTAAACTTGGGTGGTTTAGCCGAGTTAAACTGTTTAAAGTTGCACAGAGCAGGTGCATTAGCATTGTTATTGATGGCTTGGTTTATTTGAGTTATGAGACCAGGTAGCATAGCAGCCATCTGCTGTGCTATAATAGCTGCCAGTTCGGCATCAGGTTGAGGAACGTTACGTCGAGGAGGCATTCTAAAAGAGGAAACATGAGAGAAAACGAGTGAGATGATGTGATGAAAAGATGAGATAACAATAAAATTGACAAAAAGCAAGGAAGGTGGTCATTTGTTTGTTACCACAAAGCAAACAAACAACACACAGTGACAAAAAGTCGGGGAGTGGTATCAGAGCCAATGGTTATAGGGAATTAGGTTATTAGCATTGCTTTGACCTAGACTATAACTTTAGGACCCTAACACAAGTTTACTTGTGTTTAGAAATTTTAAAACAATATTGTCACCTATCCTTAGGTGATAACCACAACAAGAACACAATAACGAATCCGCTTAGAAAATTAATCATCTATCCTTAGATGATTGATTACTAGGTTTTGAACCTTCTATTATAAGGTTTTGAACCCTTCCAGTCTGATTCATCTTTGGCTTTGTGCCTTTCGAGTTTTCAAAATCTCGTCAAAGTTTGGGTTTAAATAATGTGAACACGTGCAAACTGGAAGAGTGAATGCCTGCACCCTGAGTTTTCTGTCTAAGGCTAGAGTGTTCATACAAATCCGCATTATCGGACCAGTCACTCTTACCTGGGAACTCTTGGGGTGAGTGTTCACTTATAGGCGAGCATGTCTTCGCGATACATTATTTTGACCTATTTACTTTGATTTGTCACTGCGTGTCGTTTGTTTGTTCAAGGTAACGAACAAATGATCGCCTTCCTTGTGTGGTGTTGATATTTTCAACACCTCTTTTGTTCCTCCAATTGTCAACCTCACGCGTTTCCCATGTTTCCTTTTTAGACAATGCCTCCACGACGCAATACTCAAACCGATGCTCGAACTTATACTGCTGAGGAACTCGCAGCCCTTGTCTCTCAACAAATGGTTGCTGTGCTTCCAGGCATTGTGACCCAAATCCACGAGCTATACAATAACAATAATAACAACAACAATGCACCATGTAATTTTAAAAATTTCAATTCTGCGGAGCCGCTTAAGTTTTCTGGGTCACAAGGAGCAACCGCACTCCTGCAATGGTTTGAGAGTATCGAGAGCACATTCAGACATGTGCAGTGTCCGAATGCGCGCAAAGTTGAGTTTGCTTCAAGCGTATTTGAGAAGCGAGCTCTTACATGGTGGAACGGAGTAATGCGTGATAGGGGTGCTGAAGTGGCACTAGCACCAACTTGGGAAGAGCTTCGAGCTCTCATGATGAGAGAGTTCTGTCCCCGACACGAGATTCGAGTGTTGGAACGAGAATTTGACGATTTGAAACATATCGGGGGAGAACACCGTGCTTATACGGATCGATTTGAGGAGCTTAGTTTGTTGTGTCCCACGATGGTTACCCCGTTGGATAAGGCAATTGAGAGGTATATCGATGGTTTACCCGACTCCATTCAGGACATCCTGACTGGCGTTAATCCTACTACCGTTCGTCAAGCGATCGAGTTGTCTGCTACCCTGACTGAATCTCAAGGCAGGAAGGGTAAACTCACCCGCAAGGGTGATAAAAAGAAGTCAACCGATTCTGAAAAGGGTAAGGGTGAGAAGCAAGATGAGGCATCGAAGAAGTCAAGGAAGCGCAAGGCTTCCCAAAACTTCGCTGTCACCAATCAGACTGCACAGAACCCTCAGAACCCACCGACTCAACCTCCTGCAAAGAAAGCATATGCTGGTACCGCACCTCACTGCACTCGATGTAATGGTCACCATGTTGCCCAACAGGCCTGTAAACAGTGTGCTACGTGTGGTAGGCTTGGGCATTTGGCCAATACTTGTCGTTTTGGTCAAAATCAGGCTGCCCAGGTTCCAGCACAAGCTGAACGCTGCGAGATTCCCACCTGGTTCATGTTTCAATTGCGGAGAAATGGGTCATTTTAGCAACAATTGCCCGAGATTGGTAAATGCGAATGCGAATGTTAACCCAAATCCGAACGCGAACGTGAATGTGAAACCCACTCGTGGACGAGTGTTTAACATCAACGAGGCGATCGATGATACAGCTTTAAACAATTAGTATTTTGTATTTCTTCTGGTTGTTATCTTTTAAACATTTAACAGACAATGCGGTTGTTATATAAATAAAATTTGTGGTTTTATTTTAAACTACTGCAATTGCATGAATGTTTGAAGCAACCTTGTAATGTCAACACAAAGACAAACTGCTCGTGTGGTTCTGTCAATCCCATGATCACTTGTGATCTCCCCTAGAACCTTAAACGCTCATTTCCTTTAAAAAACCCATTGTTATTTGAGAAAAGGATTCATCTGTCCGAGCTTTTTCACCTTGGGGAGCTCCTGCCCTCTTTGTGAAAAGGAAAGATGGATCTTTTTGTATGTGTATCTATTATCGTAAGCTTGATAAGCTTACCATCAAGAACCGAATTCCTATTAAGATCTTCCTATCTTCATGGTTAGACTCTTGGAAATATTTAAAGTGCCAAATGAAATCCACGGATTGGATTCCTGGCGTACTTTAAATACCCTGGTCCAAAGATAACAAATTAAAGGTCGAATTAATCAATTATGCGATTTTGTGATTATGTGTTTATGTGTTCTCCTTTGTGTTTTGTGCGATCCGATTTTGTTTTCGAAATCCTCATAGAATCTCCCATATCTTCATATGAGGGATTCATAGTAGGATATTCAAAGGTACTACCTTAAATCCTTAATGGGCTTCTACGTGGTAGTTAAGACCCTTGGATTATATAAGTGCCATTTCATATTTCGAAAAAGACCCCTTGAGTGGTCTGGTTAAAGATTGGTTCAACATCTGGTCAGGAATGACATGTGATATAGCTGGAAAGACTTCTAGGTAGTCTGTTCTAAAAGATCATTTATTGATCTACAGGACTCAATGATGGTCTAGTCACGCTCATCACAGGTTCGTTCATTTGGTTCTTCCCTACACATTATCAAATACACTGTGTGGACTATGCAAGGAATTACGTAATTATGGACGCGTACATAATTATGAAATTCAGTGCACAGAAACCACAGTAAGATTTATCATGTGTAAGAACTGATAGTGGCAACAATGACGGAATGTGAACGATGTAATGGAGGTACGGTGGACGCACCAATGACACTTCATATACTTGTATATAAGTGTCCCTCTTACACTGCAAGCATGATGTTATTAAAGTTACTAGAAGTTCAGAACCCAACCAGTATTGTCTTATCTTTCCGACTTCATGTTTCGAGCTCTCACAAGTTTCCTCTGATTAAATTTCGGGACGAAATTTCCTGAAGTAGGGGAGACTGTGACATCTGTGCCTCCAAGACCATCGAACAAATACCAAATCAATGAAATATTGTATTTCATACTTGGAATTTGTATAAATATGTGTATCATTTACACATATCAATTCTCGTTCGATTTCAAGCTCTAAATCGCTTTCTGGAAGGTTATACGCGATCTGATGCGTAAATATAACCAGTTTAATGCAACAAACACTCCGGAATAGTGACATAGGCTTAACATACCTTAAATAACCTTTACATAACTTAGAAATAAGTTTTGGATGGTTTGGTATACCGAAATCAAGTTTATTCGATCGCAGGGACTATTTATGTCAAACTGCGAAACTATACCGATTCGTATGGTGTCGAACAGTCCGGAACTTGATCATAAGTTAAACATACCATATATAACCTAAAAATGGCTTAGAAATAAGCTTTGATAGGTTCGGTGTGCGAAAACATGCTTATATGATCTTTCAGGGACTAAAAGTGTCAAAAACGACGTAAGTTTGCATTTTCGCGCATATCTTACGTTCTGGACACATCTGGACATCCAAAATTTTTGTTCACACTAAAATATTTTTATTTTAGTGATCGCCATGCAAAAATTCCATTCGTCGCTTAATTTGGATCGATTTTGCGTTCGTTACGACTTCCGTCGTAATTAACCGAACAACGCGATCGTACGACCAAACGAACCGACATCCGAGATGTTTTTGAGCATGTTTTGAGTCCCCTATACTTTAACTTCATTTTAGAGCCTTGAAATGAGGTTAACGGGGTTTAAACGCATCGAAAAAGGCTTTAAACACGTGCAGGGACCATTTCTGCCATTTTTGAAACTTTGCTGAACCTGATACATGGTAGCGTAGCGCGAGCACCTACTGCCTATGCCGTCGCGCTACGCGAGCGTCACATCTGGGCAGAAAGTGTGTTTTCAGCAACAGTTTGTAAATTCAGGGGCCAATCTTGCAATTTCTTTGTGTGGTAACCAAGTTACCACCTCTCCAAGGCTTTGCACCTGCTCCTAACACTTGTATGGATGAGATTTATTGCTTAATGGCTAAACAATCCACTTGTGATGATCTTGTTCATCACCAACAAGTATAAATAGCCAAGCCATCCATTGTTTCATTTGCTCATTCCTCATTTCCTCCCTTCTTATCTGCTTTGGAAGCTCTCTCAACTGATTTGGGACTTGTCTTCTTTGTAGAAAAGATAGCAAGGACTATTGTGAGCCTTCTTTCATTCTTTTTCTTACTTTTTCCTTATGTAGTGCAGAAAGTCAAACAGTTTGGCCAACAGTTTGACTTTCGGTTTTGACCATCAATTGGTCAAGTCAAAGTTCAATTGAACTTTGAAACGTGATTGTAATCACGATAGTTATAATCCTTCGCGATTATAACCGCTGATTACTACGTTATCTAGTTGTAGTGTCGAGTCAAAGTTTCGGTCAAAATGCGTTTTAGCACGCATTTTGCAACGGAACTACTTTAGGGTATCAAAACACTTTGTTTTGATACCAAATCAGTAGGTTAGACATGTTTTGACATGTCTAACTCGACACTATTAGTTTGTGCTTGTTTAGGGTCGTAAGATAAGCGGACTAAACAACCGCTTATACTTCCGAACCCGACCCGTTTGGTCGATCTTTGGATCCGACCAAGCTTAGTTAGTGATCATAATTTCATAGGGAATAACCACTGAGGTTATACCTTATGATCACGTAGGATCGGTTAGTCATTTGCTAGTTAGCTTGTATGCCCGTAGGAAATGACCAAAATGCCCTTTTGAAGCTAAAATCCGTAATTTGACTATGTGAACATATTTTTGATTTGTAATCTGATTTAGTAACATGTTTAGGGATAATTGGGCATGTAAGACTTGGCATAGCACATAGATTACCGTCCGAACATAGTTATACGCTAACGACGCCTTATAGTAGCTTATGTTACCATAATGTGTCGAAACGGGTCAAAAGCACTTAGGTAGGCCTTTCAATCAGAATGTTGGGACTATTAAATCATACCATATGAGTTTAATTACTCATTTGATTCATAGAACCTCATTCTATCCTATCTCCCGATTTAGGTGTCGATTTATTTATCTAGCAATCCGATACTAGGTACCACTTGATTCCTTGATTGCCCGTGCATCGATAGTTCACAAAATCAAGGATACCCTACAATCTCAAGTGAGTACATAGTTCCCCTATTTTACTGTTTTCAATTGTTTTGGGGTGATTCATATGTACAAAACGAATTTCAAGGTTTAAACGATAATTTCAAAAACGATGGTTTATACTAAACTAATAACGATTTCAATAAGGTGAACGAGACTTGTTGGTTGTGATTACATAACGAATGACATTCATTAGCTCTGATCAAGCCGACCAGTATTAGGTTATGGTACCATAGGATCTGACAAATCCCGTTATCAGACTACACCCATGGTTATGTGTGGGGGTTATGTAGGTAATGACCGAACCTGATGATTGTTAACTTACCCTTTGGTGGTTTGTTAATACGAAACGAGAAACGAGTTAAACGAGTCACGAAGGTTTGAATGTTATTAACGAGACGACCAAAAGTATTTTTCACTATTAAAACGAATACGATTTTGGGTCGAGTTAAACGATTTGAAACGAGACACACGATTTAAAACGAGATAAACGAATTAAACGATTGGCTTTGGGTAGTGATTAAATAATGGGATGGGTGTAGTATGATAGAATCATGGTAGATACGCCGCTGGTACTTCTTATATATAAGTGATTCTATCATATTACATTGCGTGTCACTATTTAGTGCACTTGGGAAAGACACCTGTGTCACCACGAACACCAAACAAATGCCAAACCTATGAAACATTGTGTTTCATACCTGGGATTTGTATAAATATGTGTATCCTTTGCACATATCAATTCTTGTTAAATTCCGAGCTTTAAATCGCTTTCTGGAAAGTTATATGCGCACTGGTGCGTAAACGTAATCAGTTTAGCGCGACAAACACTCCGGAATAGTGAAATAGGCTTAACATACCTTAAATGACCTTTACATAACTTAGAAATAAGTTTTGGAAGGTTTGGTATGGCAAAAACAAGTTTATTCAATCGCAGGGACTATTTGCGTCAAACTGCGAAACTATACCGATTCGTAAGGTAACGAATAGTCCGGAACTTGATCATAAGTTAAACATACCATATATAACCTAATCATAGCTTAGAAACAAGCTTTGAGTGGTTCGGTGTGCGAAAACATGCTTATATGATCTTTCAGGGACTAAAAGTGTCAAAAATGGCGTAAGTTTGCATTTTCGATCATATCTTACGTTCTGACCACATCTGGACATCCAAAATTTTTGTACACACTAAAATATTTTTATTTTAGTGATCGCCATGCAAAAAAAATTCCATTCGTCGCTTAATTTGGATCGATTTTGCGTTCGTTACGACTTCCGTCGTAATTAACCGAACAACGCGATTGTACGACCAAACGAACCGACATCCAAGATATTTTTGAGCATGTTTTGAGTCCCCTATGCTTTAACTTCATTTTAGAGCCTTGAAATGAGGTTAACGGGGTTTAAACGCATCGAAAAAGGCTTTAAACACGTGCAGGGACCATTTCTGTCATTTTTGAAACTTTGCTGAACCTGATACATGGTAGCGTAGCGCGAGCACCTCCTGCCTATGCCGTCGTGCTACGCGAGCATCACATCTGGGCAGAAAGTCTGTTTTCAGCAACAGTTTGCAAATTCAGGGGCTGTTTTGGTAAATTCTTGGTGTGTTGAGCAAGTTATGTGCTCTCCAAGTAATACCAGCTGTCCCTAACACATGTATTGTTGTAATTCATTGCTTAATGGCTAATCAAACCACTTGTAATGATCTTGTTCATCATCAACAACTATAAATAGCTTGGCCAACTTCCTCATTCTTTGCTCATTTCCTTCTCTTCACCTCTCTAATCTGATTTGGGAGCTTTCTAATCTGCTTGGAACTTTATTCTTTGTAGAAAAGATAGCTAGGACCCTTTGTAAGTCTTCTTTCATGCTTGTTCTTTATGTTTAAGCAGAAAGTCAATCAGTTTGGCCAACAGTTTGACTTTCGGTTTTGACCATCAATTGGTCAAGTCAAAGTTCAATTGAACTTTGAAACGTGATTGTAATCACGATAGTTATAATCCTTCGTGATTATAGCCGCTGATTACCTCGTTAACTAGTTGTAGTGTCGAGTCAAAGTTTCGGTCAAAATGCGTTTTAGCACGCATTTTGCAACGGAACTACTTTAGGGTATCAAAACGCTTTGTTTTGATACCAAATCAGTAGGTTAGACATGTTTTGACATGTTTAACTCGACACTATTAGTTTAGTGCTTGTTTAGGGTCGCAAGGTAAGCGGTCTAAACAACCGCTAAGCCTTTCGAACCCGACCCGTTTGGTCGATCTTTAGGATCCGACCAAGCTTAGTTAGTGATCATAGATTCATAGGGAATAACCACTGAGGTTATAACCTTATGATCACCTAGGATTGGTTAGTCATTTGCTAGTTAGCTGTATGCCCATAGGAAATGACCAAAATGCCCTTTTGAAGCTAAAATCCGTATTTTGACTATGTGAACATATTTTTGACATATAATCTGAATTAGTAACATGTTTAGGGATAATTGGGCATGTAAGACTTGACATAGCACATAGTTAACCATCCGAACCTAGTTTTACGCAAACGACGCATTATAGTGGCTTATACTACCATAATGGGTCGAAACGGGTCAAAAGTGTCACACCCCCAAATTCCACCTGCGGAGTAACATCCGCTTGAGGGCGTGACCGACCAGGATCCAGCCACCAATTATACTAAGCATTGGTTATTAGTAAAGTAATTTGCTATCTTGAGTAGTTTAGCAACATCTTAGTTTAAGTTCGATAGTAAGTTTAAACAAAACAGCGGAAGCATAAACCAAACAGTTTTAAAAGATAGTTCATGGTTCAAGATAAATAAAACCCAACACACGGGTTTTTGACGATCACTACACATTCCCAAGCAGCAGCTCCTCAGTCACTGGTTACCTGCAAAGCATGCAGTAAGGGGTCAACAATAATGCTGAGTGAGTACACTAGTTGTCCAGTTTTAATTACCAAAAACTTGTTCACCAGTTAATTTATCCGTTTATACATGCCATGGGGAGCTACCCCAAAAGTTAGCGACTAAACTGTTTTTCCAATACCGAACACTAGGTAACCGTTTGCGTTTCCGCAGGATGCCCCGATGTCAATGTTCTATCATCATTGACAGATGCCTGAGTACATTAGTTCACGACCGATCCCAAACCATGGCACGGTGTGAGGTTGGTAAAACCTAAATAGCGCTATCAACTAATAACCCGTTCGCCTGGCCCCGGCGACTAATCGGTATTATGTAGTAGGGACTTGAGTGATAGAGTTTCGTTTAGTGCCGTTAGTTGCAATCCGTATAAATAGTAATTAACCAAAGGTTCCCAATAACAAGGGAAGAAAAGTAAGTTGTATCCCTCATAGGGGATAGTGTTGTTTGTAGTTCCGTTTCCCCAAACCACCGGGAACGCATGCTTTAGGTTGTGAACTCACCTTGGGTTGCTCGGTAGATTAAATACCCGGTCAATCACGTTGGTCACCACGTCCTAGCATGGTCACCAAATATAGGTCAAGTTGGGGTACACGTAATCATGTATTAGTAACACGTATAAACACATTTAGCATACAAGCATACAAACAGTTGGGTTATTGGGCCTGCCTAACATCTACACAACAAACAGTAACAGATACACATGCAGTCCAGTCAACAGTTAGCCCAACAAGTCACGGCCCAATAACACTAAGGCAGCCCAGTCGAGACAAGGGCGGTTTCGACTCGTAATGCATGGTTTCGAGTCGCAACCGGGGGATTCCGACTCGCAACTCTGGTTTCGGCTTATCATGCCTTGGTCTCGAGTCGCAGCCAGAGGTTCCGACTCGCAACCTCGGTTGCGGTTCATCATGCCTGGTCTCGAGTGTGCTGCTTGCGAGTCGCAATCTCGAGTCGCAACTAGGAGATCTCGAGTTGTCATGCCTTGGTCTCGAGTCGCAACCAGAGGTTCCGACTCGCAACCGCAGTTACGTGCACAGAATCTTCTAGAACCTGTCGACAGTACTAACCAATAGAATTGCATTTTCATGAAATTTGTGTACTATCCCCACTAAACATGTTTCCTTGTCTGATTACAACCCAAAACAAATCAAACAAGCAGAATTTCAAATATTCATCATGTTCATAACATATTCAAATTGTTCATCAAAATCACCAAATGTTCATCATGTCTAGACTATCATTTAACCGACCCAAAACAAGTATTTTCCACTTTTCATTTGTAATATTATCGGCATTTCTAGCAGCCCTACGTTACAAACATCCAAAACATTCGAAACATGCCAAGTTACCCAACTAGATTTCATACTTGATCCTATTTCTAGCATGTAAGACACAAGAACATATAAACACATAATATTCACCCTCTTCGGCTTCACATCTATAATAGGAATGAAACTTATCACAATCAATAACATTTCTATTAAGCACATATCACTTATTTGGTTAACATAATTCATAAATCAACCAAGAAGTCATAGTAATCCTCAAAAATCCACTAACCGGTTGATGAAGGATAAGAGGGATGATCTTCCTAATGAGATGTTCGAGTTGATCCGAGGGCTTGGTGTTTCCGGTTTGTATCCGAGTATGAAGAGGATGAAGGTGAATGTTGGTGCTTGTAAGGTTTAGTGAGAGAGTGAGAGAGAGAGTGAGAGTGTTGTGAGAGGAGTGTTGTAAAAATGGTTAAGGGATGGGAGGGTTGGTTTATATAAGATCTCGAGTGGGCTTAGGGTGTTGCGACTTGGGCTTTCACATGGCCCAAACCAAACCGGCCCCTAATATGTCTTACTGTTCACTCGAGACCAAGGGGTCTCGAGTTGGGTCATGGTTTCGGCTCACCTCACACACATGCACACACTCACACACTTTATCTATATAAATATATATATAATACATACATGTTATCGACAATTAGCACGTCACGGAGAATCACAAACTTTCATTCAATATCATATATATACACGTTGATTAAATACAGAGATGGTTGCTCGGGAAAACCCGAAGTGTCACATTATCCCCAAGTTTTAAGAACTTTCGTCCCGAAAGTTAAGGCAGTCACTGGTAAGTTAGTGTAAGTGAAAACGTTTCAACGGGGTGTCACATCATCCCCCCGTTAGTTGGGAATTTCGTCCCGAAATTCAGTTGCAGCTTCAGTGCTGGGGTTTTCGTTTGGGAACAACTGGGGATACTTGTGCTTCATCTGGTCTTCCCGCTCCCAGGTAAACTCTGGGCCACTTCGCGAGTTCCAACGGACTCGTACAAGAGGTATCTGGCTACGTTTGAGGATTTTGATCTCTCGATCCGTGATCTCAATCGGTTCCTCAGTAAAGTGTAGCTGTTCATCAATAGTTAGTTCCTTGAAAGGAATTACGAGCGTTTCATCTGATAGACACTTCTTCAGATTAGATACGTGGAATACGTTGTGTACCGCACTCAGTTCTTCAGGCAGGTTCAATCTATAAGCAACCTTACCGATTTTCTCGGTAATTTCGAATGGTCCGATATATCGTGGATTAAGCTTGCCCCTTTTACCAAAGCGAACCACACCCTTCCAGGGTGAGACTTTAAGTAGAACCCGGTCACCGACCTGGAATTCCAATGGTTTCCTACGCTTATCAGCGTAACTCTTTTTTTTTTGGGTAAAGGGTTACCCCGGTGAATCTATTAAAAAATGCAACCGCGAATAAGTACAAGTAGTGTGGATGTGTTCCACACTAATTCATATACAGGACATGCCCCATATATGTAGAACAAATAAAAACCAAAGACCTATCTCACCACTTGACCTAGTCTACTATACATCAAGACACGACATCTAGTAGACAAACCAAAACAAAAAAAACACAACCATAAACTTCAACCACCATCATCGAATATAAAAAAGCCGCAAAACAGCAGCCCCTTCAGACGGAATGCAGAAAGCCTATCCATTCGAGAATTTGGAAGAAGAGGTGCTTGCCCCTGCTTTCGAAGACGAAGAAGAATGATGAATGCCCGATGTCATAAATTTACTAGTTTCATTGTAGATTTCCTCCACCACTTCTTCATCCGAATCCTCCCTGTCCGTAGACGGTTTCTTCTCCACTCGACCCCCAGTAGAACCTCCCTGATTACCATTATCATCCTTTAGAACTTCAAACGGGTTAGACGTTAAAACCTGATTCTGCACCGGGCTCTTTGAGGACGATTTGGGCTTAGGGTTGACAACTGGCCTGTAAACAACCTTTGGCTTCTGGTTTTTCATATGAAGCCCTTGATTATTAGGTTTTTTCTTTTTGGCTCCTACGACCTGAAAATCATCATTTTTCTGCTTCTCAGTATCCCCGCCCATGTTTACCTGAGGGCTCTTAGGACACGAATTATCATCGTGACCAAAAACACAGCAAGAAGAACACCTTAAAGGCTCCCAATCATAGTCAATTTTGACCTCCACCTTAGAATAGCCATTACCATCTAAAGATGGAACTGCAACAGTAACACTTCTTTTTAGATCAGTCCCCGCCTGCACTTCAATTAGAGCTCTGGCATAACTACTTCTACCCCAGGATTCAGCACACATCGTGGCAGTATACGAATCCAACATCTTAGGCACCCCTAACTTAGAAGCAACCAAACTAAGACCATCCTCAGTATATGCCGCTAACGGCACATCATGCATCTTAACCCACACTGGAATAGCTTTAATATCCTCTTTCTCAAGTTTGGTAGAGGCCGACCACTCCTTCAAAATAATCGGAACATTCCTAATCAACCATGGCCCATCCTCTAACATCTTGTCCATCCCTTCCTTAGTGTTGAACTTAAAGAAGAAGAATCCATTCGCATTCATCATCAATCTCGTTAGACCATACTTAACCCAGTTGTTCTTAGCAAAAAAATCAACCACCGGAAACGCTAACCTTTTACCCAAAAAATACCCATAGAGTGTATTTGCATACCTATCAGCGTAACTCTTCTGACGGTCACGAGCTGCCGCCATGCGTTGTCTGATCTGGGCAATCTTTTCCGTTGTATCTACCACCATCTCTGGGCCCGTGATTTGACTATCACCGATTTCTGCCCAGCAAAGAGGTGACCGGCATTTACGACCGTACAATGCCTCAAAAGGTGCTGCCTGAATACTAGTGTGGTAGCTGTTGTTGTAGGAGAACTCTACTAGCGGTAGATGCTTCTCCCAATTCTTGCCAAAATCGATCACACATGCTCTAAGCATGTCTTCTAGGGTTTGAATGGTGCGTTCGGACTGTCCATCCGTTTGCGGGTGATAAGCAGTGCTCATGTCCAAACGTGAGCCAAAGGATTTATGCATAGCTTGCCATAATTCCGAGGTAAAACGAGCGTCTCGGTCGGAAATAATTGAGGTTGGCACCCCATGCCTCGAAACTACTTCCTTTAAGTAAATCTCCGCCAAGGTAGAAAACTTGTCTGTTTCTTTAATAGCCAGAAAGTGCACGGACTTGGTCAATCGATCTACTATTACCCAAATAGTGTCATTTCCGCGTTGAGATCTAGGTAGCCCTGTAACAAAATCCATGGAAATTTGCTCCCATTTCCATTTCGGGATTTCTGGTTGTTGAAGTAGGCCTGCTGGCTTCTGGTACTCTGTCTTGACTCTTGCGCAAGTCAAACATTTGCTGACATATGTTGCGATGTGGGCCTTCATACCAGGCCACCAATATGTAGTCCTCAAGTCGTGGTACATCTTATCCGAGCCAGGATGTACTGAGTAGCGGGACTTGTGGGCTTCATCCATCACGAGTTCACGTAAATCTCCATAGAGTGGGACCCAAATGCGCCCTGTTACATAGTAAGCGCCATCTTCCTTCTGTTCTAGTCGCTGTCTCGATCCTCGCAGGGACTCAGCCCTGATGTTTTCCGGTTTCAATGCTTCGACTTGAGCATTGCGGATCTGGGTAGGGAGGTTAGACTGGATGGTAAGCTGCAATGCTCGCACGCGCTTTGGTATAGTGTCCTTTCGACTGAGGGCGTCTGCCACGACATTGGCCTTGCCCGGATGGTACTTGATGGCGCATTCGTAGTCATTCAGGAGTTCGACCCATCGACGTTGTCGCATGTTTAATTCCTTTTGCCTAAAGATATGCTCGAGACTCCTGTGATCGGTGTAGATAGTGCACTTGGTACCGTACAGGTAATGTCTCCATATCTTAAGAGCAAAGATCACTGCTCCCAGTTCCAAATCATGCGTAGTGTAGTTTCTTTCATGCGTCTTGAGTTGTCGAGAGGCGTAGGCAATAACCTTCTCGCGTTGCATTAACACGCAACCGAGCCCATGGATAGACGCATCGCAGTAAACTACAAAGTCGTCAGTGCCTTCAGGCAACGAGAGAATAGGAGCGCTACAAAGGTTATCCTTTAGCCTTTGAAAAGCCGACTCCCGAGCTTCATTCCACTTGTAAACAATGCCTTTCTGGGTAAGAGTCGTGAGAGGTTGTGCAATCTTTGAGAATCCCTTGATGAATCTGCGGTAGTATCCTGCCAATCCCAAGAATTGGCGAACTTCGGTTGGGGTCTTGGGCGTAGGCCAATTCTTTATCGAGTCGATCTTAGCGGGGTCGACGTGAATGCCGTCCCTGTTGACCACATGCCCAAGGAAATGGACCTCTCGAAGCCAAAAGTCACACTTCGAGAATTTGGCGTACAATTGCTCCTTGCGTAAGAGTTCGAGGATAAGGCGTAGGTGTCGTTCATGCTCTTCTTGACTTTTCGAGTAGATCAGGATGTCGTCGATAAACACAATCACGAATTTGTCGAGGTAAGGCTTGCACACTCGGTTCATGAGATCCATGAAAACCGTAGGTGCGTTAGTCATTCCAAAAGGCATAACGAGGAACTCGTAATGACCGTAACGGGTTCTGAACGCAGTCTTAGAGATGTCTTCATTACGAACTCTCAGCTGATGATAGCCTGATCGCAGGTCAATCTTAGAATAGTAGCTCGATCCTTGCAACTGATCGAACAGGTCGTCGATGCGCGGGAGAGGGTAACGATTTTTGATGGTAACCTTGTTCAACTCACGATAGTCGATGCACATTCAGAATGTGCCATCCTTCTTCTTGACAAAGAGTACTGGGGCTCCCCAGGGTGACGAACTAGGACGGATAAATCCTTTATCCAATAGTTCCTGTAGTTGCGTAGAGAGTTCCTTCAGTTCTGCAGGGGCTAGACGGTAAGGCGCACCAGCTATGGGTGCTGCTCCGGGAGCTAGCTCGATTTGAAATTCGACCTGACGGTGGGGAGGGAGTCCAGGTAGTTCCTCAGGAAATACCTCGGGATAGTCACGTACTACAGGAAAATTTTCAATCCTCTTTTCCTTTTCGTGGGTGTCGGTGACAAGTGCTAGGATAGCGGTGTGCCCTTTTTGTAAACACTTCTGAGCTTTCAGGAGCGAGATAATGCCTGTGACTTCTCCACTTTTGTTGCCTTGAACGATGAGGGGTTGGCCAGAACGCCGAGGTATACGAACCGCTTTCTCTTGATAGAGAATCTCAGCGCGATGTTTGGATAACCAATCCATACCGATGACGACGTCGAAGCTTCCAAGTTTGACAGGGAAAAGATCGATACTAAACGTGTGGCCAGACAATTCTAGTGTGCAGTCGTGGATCACGTGCGTGGCCTCGATGTTCCTACCATTAGCTATCTCGACGACGTGCTTAGAACTTAATAATGCAGGCGGGTGCTTAAGTTTCTTACTAATGCGAAGGGATACATAACTGGCATCGGCACCGGAATCAAATAACACAGAAACATAACGATCATCAAGTAGGAACTTACCCGCCACGACGTTGGGGTCGTTCCTTGCTTCTCCAGCTCCAATCACGAAAGCTCTGCCCCTTGCACCATTCCCAGCATTGTTGTTTTGCTCATTGTTCCCAGCTCCCTGGTTGTTGTTGCGATTCTGATTCAGTTCAGGGCAATCCTTTCGCATGTGCCCTGTTGCCCCGCATTTAAAACA
The DNA here is from genome assembly GCF_002127325.2 of Helianthus annuus. Taxonomy (NCBI): domain Eukaryota; kingdom Viridiplantae; phylum Streptophyta; class Magnoliopsida; order Asterales; family Asteraceae; genus Helianthus; species Helianthus annuus. Next base: position 86,948,937 of record NC_035434.2, read on the forward strand.
GGCTCGGTTGTTTCCCTGCTGCTGTTGCTGTTGAGGTTGTTGCTGATTCTGCCTTGCTGGGAACTGACTTCTACAATCCTTGGCGTCGTGCCCCATCTTGTGGCATCGCTGACACTGACCCTTGTTACATGCCCCATTGTGGTGCCTGTTACACTTGTTGCACTTAGGGTAGCTTCCCCGGTAGCCACCCTGTTGCTGAGTGCCCTTGTTGTTGTCAGTTTTCCTTTGCTGAGCTGGGGCCTGAGTAGAGTTAGCATCTTTGCCCTGATTTCCATCCCACTTTCGTTTGCCATCACTGGAAGTTCCTTCCGTAGCACTGATCCTTTTGGGCAACCTGCCCTCTTCCACAGCCTGGTTAGTGAGTTTGTGGGCAAGACGGACCACAGGCTGTATGGTAGTGAGGTTGGCCGAGGTCACATGGCTCCTGATTTCTGGGACTAAGCCCTTGACGTACAATTCGATCCTTCGGTACATGGGTCGGGACATGTTTGGGCAAAGAGCAGCATAGTCGTTGGACAGCTTGGTGTAGGTCTCAATCTCTGACCCAACCATCTTGAGTTCATAGTACTCGTCCTCGAGTTTGTGGATGTCATCCCTGTGACAGTACTCTTCCTTGATCATATCCTTGAAATCTTCCCATGCAGTAGCGTTAGCAGTCTCCAAACCAAGCATTTGAATTTGCGCCTTCCACCACGAAAGTGCGCTTCCCTCGAGAGTACCAGTAGCAAACTTTACCCAATTAGCAGGGGGACACTCGCAGACAGCAAAAACAGCTTCGACCTTCTCGATCCAGTGTAGAAGACCTATGGCGCCCTCAGTGCCACTGAACGGAAGAGATTTGCAATCCATGAAGGTCTTGAAGGTACAAACACGTGGTTGCACAGGCGCAGGCTGACCTGTTGTGAGGAGTGAAGCGAAATAGGTTTAGAGGCGAAAAGACGATGTGGCGGTAGGATCTAAACATCCTAAAACAACGAGCTTACCTATAGGGTGAGCTGCGAAAGCTGCAGCCACCGTGTTGAGCAGGTTAGTGAACTGAGCCTGAGTCATGTTGACGTTTCCTCGTCCGCGTCCACTCATTGTCTTCATAACCAGAAAACATAGTATGAGTGTGGTGTCGTAACATAGCGAGAATGAGATAGAAGAGGGAAGGCGTATCTATCTAATCTGGCAAACTAGTACGTATAGTAAAGCAGAAAGCATAAGACAAACAAGCAAGTAAATATGGGTCCTAGCTATGAGGTCAGATAAGTCGAGCCTTGCACTTGGAGTGTAGTGTCGTCACAAGTCACGGGTTATAGTCTGGTTTTTCTCAAAAAGATTTTCCCCTTTTTAAAACCAAGTTCACTATAACCAATGGCTCTGATACCAATCTGTCACACCCCCAAATTCCACCTGCGGAGTAACATCCGCTTGAGGGCGTGACCGACCAGGATCCAGCCACCAATTATACTAAGCATTGGTTATTAGTAAAGTAATTTGCTATCTTGAGTAGTTTAGCAACATCTTAGTTTAAATTCGATAGTAAGTTTAAACAAAACAGCGGAAGCATAAATCAAACAGTTTTAAAAGATAGTTCATGGTTCAAGATAAATAAAACCCAACACACGGGTTTTTGACGATCACTACACATTCCCAAGCAGCAGCTCCTCAGTCACTGGTTACCTGCAAAGCATGCAGTAAGGGGTCAACAATAATGCTGAGTGAGTTCACTAGTTGTCCAGTTTTAATTACCAAAAACTTGTTCACCAGTTAATTCATCCGTTTATACATGCCATGGGGAGCTACCCCAAAAGTTAGCGACTAAACTGTTTTTCCAATACCGAACACTAGGTAACCGTTTGCGTTTCCGCAGGATGCCCCGATGTCAATGTTCTATCATCATTGACGGATGCCTGAGTACATTAGTTCACGACCGATCCCAAACCATGGCACGGTGTGAGGTTGGTAAAACCTAAATAGCGCTATCAACTAATAACCCGTTCGCCTGGCCCCGGCGACTAATCGGTATTATGTAGTAGGGACTTGAGTGATAGAGTTTCGTTTAGTGCCGTTAGTTGCAATCCGTATAAACAGTAATTAACCAAAGGTTCCCAATAACAAGGGAAGAAAAGTAAGTTGTATCCCTCATAGGGGATAGTGTTGTTTGTAGTTCCGTTTCCCCAAACCACCGGGAACGCATGCTTTAGGTTGTGAACTCACCTTGGGTTGCTCGGTAGATTAAATACCCGGTCAATCACGTTGGTCACCACGTCCTAGCATGGTCACCAAATATAGGTCAAGTTGGGGTACACGTAATCATGTATTAGTAACACGTATAAACACATTTAGCATACAAGCATACAAACAGTTGGGTTATTGGGCCTGCCTAACATCTACACAACAAACAGTAACAGATACACATGCAGTCCAGTCAACAGTTAGCCCAACAAGTCACGGCCCAATAACACTAAGGCAGCCCAGTCGAGACAAGGGCGGTTTCGACTCGTAATGCATGGTTTCGAGTCGCAACCGGGGGATTCCGACTCGCAACTCTGGTTTCGGCTTATCATGCCTTGGTCTCGAGTCGCAGCCAGAGGTTCCGACTCGCAACCTCGGTTGCGGTTCATCATGCCTGGTCTCGAGTGTGCTGCTTGCGAGTCGCAATCTCGAGTCGCAACTAGGAGATCTCGAGTTGTCATGCCTTGGTCTCGAGTCGCAACCAGAGGTTCCGACTCGCAACCGCAGTTACGTGCACAGAATCTTCTAGAACCTGTCGACAGTACTAACCAATAGAATTGCATTTTCATGAAATTTGTGTACTATCCCCACTAAACATGTTTCCTTGTCTGATTACAACCCAAAACAAATCAAACAAGCAGAATTTCAAATATTCATCATGTTCATAACATATTCAAATTGTTCATCAAAATCACCAAATGTTCATCATGTCTAGACTATCATTTAACCGACCCAAAACAAGTATTTTCCACTTTTCATTTGTAATATTATCGGCATTTCTAGCAGCCCTACGTTACAAACATCCAAAACATTCGAAACATGCCAAGTTACCCAACTAGATTTCATACTTGATCCTATTTCTAGCATGTAAGACACAAGAACATATAAACACATAATATTCACCCTCTTCGGCTTCACATCTATAATAGGAATGAAACTTATCACAATCAATAACATTTCTATTAAGCACATATCACTTATTTGGTTTACATAATTCATAAATCAACCAAGAAGTCATAGTAATCCTCAAAAATCCACTAACCGGTTGATGAAGGATAAGAGGGATGATCTTCCTAATGAGATGTTCGAGTTGATCCGAGGGCTTGGTGTTTCCGGTTTGTATCCGAGTATGAAGAGGATGAAGGTGAATGTTGGTGCTTGTAAGGTTTAGTGAGAGAGTGAGAGAGAGAGTGAGAGTGTTGTGAGAGGAGTGTTGTAAAAATGGTTAAGGGATGGGAGGGTTGGTTTATATAAGATCTCGAGTGGGCTTAGGGTGTTGCGACTTGGGCTTTCACATGGCCCAAACCAAACCGGCCCCTAATATGTCTTACTGTTCACTCGAGACCAAGGGGTCTCGAGTTGGGTCATGGTTTCGGCTCACCTCACACACATGCACACACTCACACACTTTATCTATATAAATATATATAATACATACATGTTATCGACAATTAGCACGTCACGGAGAATCACAAACTTTCATTCAATATCATATATATACACGTTGATTAAATACAGAGATGGTTGCTCGGGAAAACCCGAAGTGTCACAAAAAGCACTTAGGTAAACTTCCAAATCAGAATGTTAGGTCTATTAAATCATACCATATGAGTTGAAATACTCATTTGATTTATAGAACTTCATTCTATCCTATCTCCCGATTTAGGATCCGATTGTTTAACATAGTGATCCATACTAGGTGCCACTTGATTCCTTGATTTCCCGAGCTTTGTTAGGACACTTAATCAAGGATACTTGCAATCTCAAGTGAGTACATAGTCCCCTCTTTTACTGTTTTCAATTGTTTTGGGGTGAAACATATATGCCTATCTGTTATTTTCCTGATTTTAAACTATATGATTACACATGCTTAATACATATTCTTTTGACAAATTAAACAATTACCTATCTGATTTTCCAAAACTTAATAAACAAATTGTTGGATTGTACCATTTTTATACATTCACCCAGCCGATTGGTAGTATGATATAGCGCTATAGGACTAGACACCCCATTCCTGTTGTATGGAATGTCAGAAACCAAATTTAAACCAAATAGAAATTGCCTTCGTGGTATTTCTATAGTCTCCAAAGTGTAGTTTGATACACTAAGGCTTTGTTGAATACCAAATCACACTCTCTTTGTATATGTTGATATACTACAAAAGTACAGTTTGATGTGCTCTCAAATGTGATCTACCAAAGTATATTTTGATATACTAAGTACAAAATCCAACATATGTTTTAACATACTACTTTGTTATTTACCAAAGCATAGTTGATATGCTATTTTTAAACCAAGGCATAGTTTGATATGCTACTGTTTACCAAAGTATAGTTTGATATACTACCAACATTGTTATTTCATGTTTGGGGAACCCTATGCTCTCTCTCCTAAATGGCGATTTTGACTGTTTCTTCATGAATCCTATGTTTTTCTTCGTGATCTTGTGTATAACAGTCTGTGATTAGAGACTTGATCTCTATAACGAACTCGTTAGCACTAGGGATCGATTTAGAACTAGGGTTTTCGGTTTTCTTCTTACAATCGCCGCTCTAGTTTTTGATTCAAGAACCCTGATTTATTAAACTGGTAGTCGTTGATTGCGGTTAACTGAGTTTAATTTAGCTAGATTGATGCTCAGGTTTAATCGATTAAGGGTTCAGGTTTCAAACTAGGGTTTTTAGGATTAGGGTTTTTCTGTTTTCTTGGTCTTCGTTCTTTGCGGCTATAGGGTTTTGGATTTCGGGTGCTTGTTTCTTTGGTCTGCTGGTTTTCTAGAGAGAGTTGTTTTTGATTTGTTGCTGTTGTCATGAATGATCGCTCAAAGCCGTTGCAGGAGGTTGCCACTCCGGGGACGGATGAGAAGACACCACCAGTCCGTGGTATTGGATTGCGAGTGACTAATATTGAGGGGATTAATCGGATTCCGAAGCGAGGTATGTTTTCAATGAATACTACGTCGGTTATTGATGGCTTGATCGATATATCTAAGCCAGTTGAATTAAATGCTGATCATGCATGTGGGATGGATTATGAGTCGGTTATGGGGGCGCCCCATGCAAACCCTAATCCTGCTAAAGGTGTGACGTTCAAACCGGTTGCATCTGGGGCTGCTCATGGTGTTCAAAGTTCGTTTAATGGTCAGAGTAGTAGCTCTACTCCTTTGTCTTATGCGGAATCGGTTGCAGCAAGGAGTGGTCAGAAAGTTAATTTTCGTTCCTTAGAGAGTCCGGTTGTGCATGAAGGATGTGATATAGTGCTTCCCAAAGAATCTGTTCGAACCGTGCAAGAGAAGTTATCTAATACTATTTACGGGTATTTTTTGGGGGACCGGGTTGCATTCCCGGTTGTTGATTACTTTGTTAAAGTTCAGTGGAAGAAATATGGGTTGCAGAAGTCGATGATGAATGCTAATGGATTTTTCTTTTTCAAGTTCAACGATGAAGGGGGAATGTTGAATGTCCTCAAGGATGGTCCGTGGATTATTAGATCGCAACCGTTGTTTCTGAACATATGGACCCCAACGACCAAACTTGAAAAGAAAGAAGTTAAGAAGGTGCAGGTTTGGGTTAAAATTTATGAGGTTCCTATTGCGGCTTATACGGAAGATGGTCTTAGCTTGATAGCTACAAAAATCGGTGAGCCTAAGATGCTGGATTCTTTTACAACTTCTATGTGTACCGATTTATGGGGTCGTAGCAGCTATGCTAGAGCGTTGGTGGAAATTTCGGCGGATAAGGAGTTTCGTGAAGAGATTACTATGGCGATACCTGAACCGGAAGGGGAGGGTTTTATTAAAGAAACTATGTATGTGGAGTATGAATGGAGTCCATACCGTTGCCACACTTGTTGTGTGTTCGGTCACACGGCTGATGGGTGTCCGAAAACACCGGTGAAGGTTGTTAAGAATGATGTACCGAACCGCAATTTTCAAAAGAACGTGCAGAAGAAAAAGGGTCCGATTGTTGATCAGGATGGGTATACTGAAGTTCATGGTAAGAAGGTTGCTAGAAAAATGGGTATTCCGGTGAACAAGCAGAAAAGCAGATTTGAATATCGGCCAGTGGCTCCAAAACCACAGCCGAAGGGTAACCTTGGGTCATCTTCGGTGCCGATTAAACTGAATAATCCCTTTGATGTGTTAAACAATGCTGATTCGGGAGAGGGAACTAGCAAGAAACCCTCGGGTTCGGCATTGGAGGATTCGGATAATGAAGTTGAAGAAGTTTATAACGAAATGGATGAGTTTATGAGGCAAGGGACGTGTAAAATTCAGAGCAAACAAGGGGCAAGCACTCCTTCTCAGGTGGTTGCTAATGATTAGTCTCGCGGTCTGGAATATAAGGGGGTTGAACCGCCCTCTCAAACAAATGGAGGTTCGGCAAGCTGTGAAAGATTATAAGTTGAGTCTGTGTGCGATTTTAGAGTCCCATGTTAATGTTGCTAACTTGGCTAGTGTTTGTAAGTCCGTTTTTCGCTCGTGGGATTGGACTTCGAATGGTAGATGTTGTGAGAAAGGCACTAGAATCATTGTGGGTTGGAATCCGGCCGTTTTTGACGTGATGGTTTTGGCTCAGTCGGATCAGGTTATGCACCTTCAACTCGTGTTTAAATTGGATAAAAGGAGGGTCTTCTGTTCTATTGTTTATGCTGCTAATTATTATGTGACCCGGAGGGAGTTGTGGCACCAACTTTCGTTGCACAAAACTCTTGTTGCGGATAGTCCGTGGTTTATTATGGGTGATTTTAACTCGGCTCTGAATATAGAGGACAGTTCCATGGGCACTTCTTCTTGTTCGACCAGTATGAGGGAGTTCCAGGCTTGTGTTGATGATATTGAAGTGGTCGATATTAATCGGTCAGGTATTCATTTTACTTGGAACCAAAAGCCTAAGAAGGGGATTGGGTTACTTAAGAAAATTGATCGGGTGATGGGGAACACTTCTTTTCTAGCGGAATATCCGAACTCGGTGGCTGTTTTCAAGCCATATCGTCTGTCGGATCATTGTCCATGTATATTATCGTTCCCGGATGCTGTGATAGTGAAACCGAGGTCTTTCAAGTTCGCTAATTTTCTGGTTTTCAAACCAGAATTTTTGGAGATCGTTTCTAATGGTTGGGGTACGCATGTTGAGGGAGTGTATCAGTTCCGAGTTGTAAAAAAACTTCGTTTGCTGAAACACCCGTTGAGGTCGTTGCTCTTTAAACAAGGAAATCTCCACAAGAAAGTAGATAACCTTAGATTGAAGTTGGATGTTATTCAGCAAAAATTGGATCAAGACTCGTCAAATGTTGCTATTCGTGCTGATGAGGCTACTATTAGCCGCGAGTTACAGGCGGCTTTGCTAGACGAGGAGAGGTTCCTGAAACAAAAATCTAAGGTGGACTGGTTAGCGGCCGGTGATATGAACACGAAATTCTTTCATTCTTCGTTGAAAGCCAGAAATCATTTTTCTAGAATAGAAGTTATTACGGATTCGGGTGGGGTTACTTATGAAGGTGACATGGTTTTTAAAGCGTTTGTTCAGCACTATGAGGGATTTTTTCGGATCGGTAGGGGATATTTCTCTTCAACCGGCTCCAGATTTATTCCCGAAAATGTTATCTCATGATGCGGCGTCCAATATGATTCGGCAGGTAACGACGGAGGAGGTCAAAAAGGCTATGTTTTCGATTGGTAACGACAAAGCCCCTGGGCCGGATGGTTATACGGCAGCCTTCTTTAAGAGTGCTTGGTCTGTAGTTGGTAATGATATTTTTAACGCGATTAAGGATTTCTTTGAAACGGGTAATCTTCTCCGGGAATTGAATCATACGTTAATTGTTCTCATTCCAAAGGTTTCGACCCCTATGCTTGTTACTGATTTTCGTCCAATTGCTTGCTGTAATGTTTTTTACAAATGTATCAGTAAGATCATTGCGGACAGAATTAAAGGTGCCCTTAATGATATTGTTAGCATCAACCAATCGGCTTTTGTTCCTGGTCGGAAAATCTCGGATAACATTCTTTTAACCCAGAAATTAATGCATAATTATCATAGAGATGCGGGTCCCCCGAGATGTGCGTTTAAAGTCGATATTCAGAAAGCTTACGATACTGTGGCTTGGGGGTTTTTGAGAAAAGTGCTGATTGGTTTTGGCTTTAACATCAAAATGGTGGAGTGGATTATGGTATGTGTATCTACTACATCGTTTTCGGTTTGTGTCAATGGCTCAGTGCATGGGTTTTTCAAAGGGAAACGGGGGTTGAGGCAGGGTGATCCAATGTCCCCGTATTTATTTACGTTGGTTATGGAGGTATTAACGAGTATTCTGCAACGTTCGGTACAAATTGATTCCTCTTTCAGGTTCCACAATAGGTGTGAAAGACAGCGAATTATTAATCTTTGCTTTGCAGATGACTTGTTTTTATTCGCTAGAGGGGAAGTTAGTTCGGCTAATTGCATTATGTCCTCCCTCTCGAAATTCACTAAGATGTCGGGTTTGGTCCCTAGCAATCAGAAAAGCACGGTTTTCTTCTGCAATGTGAAAAATCATACTAAGCAAGCTATTCTGAATATCATGCCTTTTAAGGAAGGAAAGCTGCCTGTCAGGTACTTGGGGGTCCCTTTGATTTCGGCTAGGCTTGGATACAACGAATGTCGAGTTCTTGTGGAGAGGTTGGAAAAGCGTATCATGCATTGGAGAAATAAGCTGTTATCCTTCGCAGGAAGACTTCAGCTTATTAATTCTGTTCTATCTTCTATGCATATCTACTGGGCCTCAGTGTTTATTTTGCCGGTTCGAATAATCAACGAGCTTGAAGCTAAGATGAGAAACTTTCTTTGGTCTCAAGATTCTGCGTTTAATAAAGGTAAATCGAAAGTCTCTTGGAAATTGGTTTGTACGCCAAAATATGAGGGGGGCTTGGGTATTAGACGTGTGGGGGATATGAATAAAGCGTTGATGTCGTCTCATATTTGGAGCATTGTTTCTAAACGGGACTCCTTGTGGGTTGATTGGGTGCACTCGTATCGGTTAAAGGGCAAGAGTTTTTGGGTATGTAAAACGCCCGCTAGCAGTTGTTGGTCGTGGAGGAAGATATCTCAGTTAGGGCCGCTGGTTAGAAATCATTTTTGGTCGGAGGTTGGTAACGGTGCCTCTACCTCAGCGTGGTATGATATTTGGTCCGAGTTGGGGCCTTTGGCCGATTTTCTTTCGCCTAGGGTTATTACAGATGCTGATTTTAGGTTGGAGGATTCGGTGGCCGATGTGCATTCGAATGGTGGTTGGAGTTGGCCTATAGCGTGGCGGGATTTGTTCCCGGTCTTGATTCAGATTGATCAAGTTAGTCTGGATCCGATGAAAAATGATAGGCTTTTATGGAAGGATGGGAATGATCTTAATGGGTTTTCGACGTCTGGGGCTTGGCATTCGTTGCGCCATAGGGAACCGGATGTTGATTGGTGCAAAATCGTGTGGTTCGCTCAGTGTATTCCGAGGCACGCATTCATGATGTGGCTGATTATGAAACGTAAGCTACTTACACAGGATAAAATTCTGCAATGGGATTTGTCTAGAAGGAAAAACATGAATATGATGTGTTGCTTATTGTGTTTTGAGAACTTTGATTCCCATCCACACTTGTTCTTTGAATGCAAGTATTCTGCACAGGTGTGGACGCTAATCCGGGATAAGGGGGGTATGAACTCGGTCAGTCCGATATGGTCAGAAGTTGTTCACTGGCTTAATGCTCGTAGTCTTCAGAAGCGGGCGGATATTTATGTGGCTAAGCTCCTCGTTGCGGCTACTGCTTATAATATTTGGCAAGAGAGGAATGCTCGGTTGTTTAAAAATCAACTTAGACCTCCTGAGACGGTTAGTGATGTTATTCTCAAAACAGTGCGATACAAGTTGATGGGAGCTAAGTTGAAGGATACCGTGAGGGTGCGAAAGATTCTTGAAGAATGGGAGATCTATGCGGACGACAAAGACGACGATGGAGGCTGATTAGCTGTGTTTGGTTTTGTTTCTAGATTGTAGTCTAGTGGTTGTTTTCCTTGTCTTGGTTGTTTTGTTTTGGTTTGTTTTTGGTTTGACTTTCATGGGGTGTGTCTCATGATTGAACTAGTGTAGGCTCTCTACACTACTTGTGCTTTTTTGATTGTGAATATATAGAATCACCGGGGTAACCCTTTACCCAAAAAACATTGTTATTTCATAAACCAAAGTATAATTTGATATACTACTAAAGCATAGTTGATATGCTATTTTTAAACCAAAGCATATTTGATATGCTATTTTCAAACCAAAGTATAATTTGATATACTACCAATACTTTTATCCTTAAACCAAAGTATATTTGAGTTATACTACCAAAACTATTATTTTAATTACTAAAGTATATTTCGATATACTATCCATTTAACTATTTCAAAACTAAAGTATACTTTGATATACTATTTATACAAACTTTTCAAAACCAAAGTATATTTGAGTTATACTACCAAAACTATTATTTTAATTACTAAAGTATATTTCGATATACTATCCATTTAACTATTTCAAAACTAAAGTATACTTTGATATACTATTTATACAAACTTTTCAAAACCAAAGTATATTTTTGTCTATACTACAAACCCGTTTTCCAAAACGACACGTTTTCAGAAACAAAACTTTTACATTAGATTCATGGCTATTTTGAAAACATAAAACCTTTTCTCGTATTATCTAAAGCCATGAATCTAATACACAAAAACCTATGTTACTCACAGGCATTTTTATGCTGACGTACCATATTTTCATATATGTTTCAGGTACTGCTATGTGATGATTGTTGACGCACGCTACATATAGGATGGACTTGTGCCTTAGTGACTTAAAACTGAGAAACAATTATTTGTATTATTCTAAATTGTACCAAAACATTGAACTCAATAATTCAATAAAACAAAACTATTTGATCCATGGTTGTGAAACAATGATTCTGTTACAACACTCCCCGACGATTCCGCCACGATTTGTTGTTTTACGTGGTCGGGGTGTGACAGATGGATGTGTTATATCCATTAGGAACCACTCTTTTCCATTGTCCCTACTTCCTTTGAAGTTAGCCGGTTTCGATATAGTTATATGTACAATTTGGTGATTTTGCGTTTATGTGTAACTCCAAAGCTCGTTATCTAAGTCCTGGTGGAATCTTCCGTATTTTCATATGTTAGATTCTCAGAAGGATACTCAAAGTACTGTCTTAAATCCTTAAGGGGCTTCTATGCAAATAGTAAGAACCTTGGATTCCAAAGTGCTGATTCAAAACGATTATTTGGTTCCGAGTTATAAAGATCCCTTAGGTGGTCTATTTAAAGAGATCATACAACGGTCTAGTTAAGGAAGATCATGTGTTGATCTGGTTAAAAGGATCGTTCATTGATCTAGTTAAAAAGATCCTTTGGTGGTCTAGTCAAGTCATTTCATGGTTATTCGATTGATTTTACCCTACACATTATGAGATGAACTGTGCGGACTGTGCAAGGAATTACGTAATTATGGATGCATACGTAATTATGGAATTCAGTGCACAGAAACCACAGCAAGTTTTGTCATGTGTTAAGACCTATAGTGATAAGAATAACGAGACGGGAACAATGTAAAAAGGGCATGGTGGATACGCCACTGGTACTTCCTATATATAAGTGTTCCTTATTACATTGCGAAAGTAGCGTTATTTAAATTGCTAGAAGTCCTGGACCTTGACCAATGTCAATCTTATTTTGCATTCTCCGACTCTGATTTCGAGCACACACAAGTTTCCTATAATAGTCTTCATAGGAAACATTCTCCTATCCGTTGTTCAAAACCCCATGTTTTTGGTACTACAACAACGACATTTTGGCAGTTAACAGATTCGCTAAGAATCCAAACGTGACCTAGAGTTCTACTTGGGAAACGAAGGATTCATTTGAAAGCGAAACGATCACAGTTGTCTTCACAAGTTTCCTCTAGAATTAAATTTCGGGACGAAATTTCCTAAAGTAGGGGAGACTGTGACACCTGTGTCACCACGAACACCAAACAAATGCCAAACCTATGAAACATTGTGTTTCATACCTGGGATTTGTATAAATATGTGTATCCTTTGCACATATCAATTCTTGTTAAATTCCGAGCTTTAAATCGCTTTCTGGAAAGTTATATGCGCACTGGTGCGTAAACGTAATCAGTTTAGCGCGACAAACACTCCGGAATAGTGAAATAGGCTGTATTAAGCTGAAATGCTACTGTGTGCCATATGACTGCTTATTATCTGTGTTAATATGTGGTATGTTTGTATGGCAAACTGATCATCGTGGTAATTATACTAGGACTTGATTAACTAAGTGTGAACAAGTAACTAATCATACCGAGCAATCCAAGGTGAGTTCACTGCTCTTTTCTAAGCATGCGTCCCGGTGGTTTGGGACATTTGGCAAACGTTCCTGGAAGGAAAGCTGGGTAAAATATTAAACTGGGATGTTGGTTATTAAACTTAGTATCTATCCTATAAGACCCCTTACATCTACCGTGTTGCTGAGAAGGCAACGAGGTATTTAGTTGATAGCGCTATTAGGATTGGCACCCTCACACCGTGCCGGAAAGGATGGGCGTGAACTAATTACCTTGACCACTTGACCAATGCTTTGATAGAGGCATTGGGGTTTGGGCAAACACACCTAGTAGCCACATACGGTAATCGAGTTAATAACATCATCAAATCAAATCAATGAACTGTTTTATACTCACATCCGGTAACTAAACGCGTTAACGAAACTTTGAACTCACCAGCGTCGTCTGATGCTTGCAGGTCGTTAGATATCTGATTATGGACTTGCTAGCTGGGAGTGCTAGAGTGGTCATGGATCGAGACTCTTGGATATATTCGATACACTGGTTTTGAGCTTTTATTTTGGAAACAATTGTTCAACAATTTACTATATGCTTTCGCTGAATGTTTTCTTTGGTTAAAACATATGACTTGGCTTTATCTTATGAAATGAATTGAATGTTTTATTTAAATATTTATTATTAGTTCAATGTGATTGGTGGCTTGGATCCTGGTACGTCACATGTCCCGCGGTGATTCCGCAAGTGGTATTTTGGAGGTGTGACACGTGGAATGCGTGCCCGATGTCATAAACTCGTTGCTTTCATCATAGACCACCTCTACCTCATCCTCATCAAACTCCTCATTTGGACCACGTACCCCTTCTCTGTTTTCCTGTATGGAACCTCCATTCCCCCCAACAACTTCAAGAGCACTAAACGGGTTATGAGTTTAAATCTTAGACGAAATAGTACCCTGCTCATTCACATAGGGAGAACTCCCTGTCTTTTTCTTTCTATCCACAGGTCGATATTCGAACTTAGGTTTCAGGTTATTAACTTGAAAACCACTCTTCTTTGCACTCTTTTTTGACCTAACTTCCGTGTAACCATCCTCATCTACTTTCGGCTTGTTTGAAGGAGGTTGCGATGTCAAACCATTGCTTTTAGGACATCCCTCAGAGTCATGTCCAAACACATGACAGTGGGCACATCTTGGGGGAATCCATTCATATTCCACTCGAATAGCCTCAGTAACATACTTTCCTTCTTCCAACTCGGGAATAGCCATGGTTAGAACCTCTTTAAAGTCATGTTCAGCCGATATTTCAATGAGAGCCCTAGCATAGCTGCTCTTTCCCCAAGCCTCATTACATATATCACTTGTATACGAATCCAACCGCATAGGTGAACCAATTTTAGAAGCCAGCATGCTTAACCCATCATCTGTATACGCCACTAAGGGAACCTCATGCAATTTAACCCAAACCGCAGCCTTTTTAGTATCTTCTTTTTTAAGGGTGTTTGTAGGGGACCAAGTGTTGAGAAACAATGGTTTATTACGAATCAACCATGGCCCCCCTTCAAGCACATTATTCATACCCTTCCTATCATCAAACTTGAAGAAGAAAAACCCATTTGAATTCATCATAGACTTATGCAGACCATATTTATTCATTAAGGTGAACTTCAGGGCAATGGAATCGAGTGAAGTTGTTAATGGAGCTGATGTAGTGATTCCATTGACTTCGGTTAAACAAGTCACAGACAGGTATGCTAATACTTTGTATGGGTACTTTCTGGGAAAATGTTTGGCGTTCCCTGTGGTGGATTTCTTTGCAAAGAACAACTGGGCTAAATATGGGTTATCTAGATTAATGATGAATGCAAATGGTTTCTTTTTCTTCAAGTTCAAGACTAAAGAAGGGATGGATCAGATGTTAGAGGATGGCCCTTGGTTGATAAGAAATGTTCCGATAATTTTGAAAGAGTGGTCAGCTTCTATTAAGATGGAGAAGGAGGATATCAAAGTTGTTCCAGTTTGGGTCAAGATGCATGATGTGCCGTTAGCGGCATTTACTGAGGATGGCCTTAGCTTGGTCGCCTCTAAGATAGGGGTTCCTAAGATGTTGGATTCGTATACGGCCACAATGTGTGCTGAGTCTTGGGGAAGAAGCAGCTATGCAAGAGCTCTCATTGAAGTGCAGGCGGGGACTGATTTAAAGAAGAGTGTTACTGTTGCAATCCCATCTTTAGATGGTGGTGATCATTCTAAGGTGGAGGTAAAAATTGAATATGATTGGGAGCCTTTAAGATGCTCTTCTTGCTGTGTTTTTGGTCATGATGATAGCTCGTGCCCAAAAAACCATCAGGTTGGTTCGAATGGGGATTCTGGAGTGAAAAATGATGACTTTCAGGTTGTGGGTACCAAGAAGAAAAAAGCTAATAACCAAGGTCTTCATATCAAGAATCAGAAGCCAAAGGTAGTGTACAGGCCAGTTGTCAACCCTAAACCAAAATCGTCCTCAAAGAGTCCGATGCAGAATCAGGTTTCATCGTCTAACCCGTTTGATATTCTGAAGGATGATAATGGTAATCGGGGAGGTACCACTGCGGGACGAATGGAGAAGAAACCATCGGGGGAAAGGCAGGAATCTGATGAAGAGGTGGTTGAAGAAGTCTACACTGAAACTAGTAGATTTATGACATCGGGTACTCATCCTTTCTCTTCGAAAGCAGGGGCAAGCACCTCGTCTTCCAAGTTCTCGAATGGATAGGCTGTCTGCATTCCGTCTGAAGGGGCTGCTGTTTTGCGGCTTTTTTATTTTTGATGATGGCGGTTGAAGATTATGGTTGTGTTTTTGCATTGTTTTTGTCTACTAGATGTCGTGTCATGATGTATAGTAGACTAGGTTATGGGGTGATATAGGTATTTGGTTTTATTTTGTTCTACATATATGGGGCATGTCCTGTATATGAATTAGTGTGGAACACATCCTCACTACTTGTACTTATTTGCGGTTGCATTTTAATAGATTCACCGGGGTAACCCTTTACCCAAAGTATTCAACAACCGGATATGCAATTCTATCCCCCAGGAAATACCCATAGAGAGTGTTAGCTAACCTGTTGTTGACCTGATGCACAGAGGCGATTGGTAAGACAACATCCACTCCCTCCACTGAGACATCAGACTTTAGTGCTCGAAAATTAATCTTGGGAGTTTGATCAGCTGATTCAGTAGTGTTCATAGCTGAATTAGCAACTTTCATCGCACCCAAATCCATTTTAGCACCACCCTGTTCAGCTTGTTCATTTGAAACCACATTAGCGTATGATTGGTGTTGAGAATGAACACGGGGGAGAGGGCTAACGTCATTAAACGGAAGCACAAAAGCAACTTTTCGTTTGTCAACAACCTTAGCGTATTGCTGGTTAGGAGAATCAGAATTGTGACAACTCGTAATTCGAACCTACTTTGTGTAACGTTACGTGCTTATGTGAACCTTGTTGATTAAATGAATGTTATGTTTGATTTGTGCTTGTATGTATGTATGTATGCAATCGGCCCAAATACACCACTCACACCCGATCGCACAAACCCATCCGGGCCTTACCTTTGTACACGGACCAAGGGCGACCCAATAGAGGGCTCGGCCCACCCACCTTACACGCATAACACTAGGGTGTTAGTAACTTTCTCGTACTTTTTGCAAAACATCCTCACACACTCAAAACCCTAGCTCTTTCTCTCTCCCTCACGAACCCGACGGCAAGCACCCTTCGAAGCTCTTGAACCGGATCGATTCTCTCAACCGGTTAGTGTTTGATGTTATTTGCTTTGATAGAGGATGTTTTGATTGTATATGATTACATTAGGGTTATCCATGCTAGTAAACGATTGAAAACTATGCACTCGAATTCGGTTATGCGTATATAGGATGATGTTCATGTAAATCGGATGTTGTAATGTTAACTTAAGAACCGAATGCTTGTTAATCAGATACTCGTTTGCTGAAATCAGGTTAGTGTAGGGTCGATCACGGTTTGATTTTGAAGATTCGAAACCCTTAAATGGATATGTTTAAATATCTTGATTATTGTTTGTAATTATGATCATGTTAGGGTTCATAAGAATTGCTTAGAAAATATTTAGTTTGATCGGTTGTATGTTAAAAGAATAGTTGGAAAATTGTTAATTGATAAGGGTAAATAAGGAAACTATGGCATGATTTTAACAGATTGCTTGATTTATGGAATGTTTAAACTGATCACACATGTCCCGCTCGATCGCACAAGATCAGGTCATGTAAGACCTGATCTGATCGCACAAGCTGAACGCACAAGTAAGATCGCACAAGTTATGTACAAATGGATAAGCACAACGTACAACCCCACATTGCATGATCGCACAAGATCTTGTGGATCGCACAAGACGGTGCCGATCGCACAAGGTCTTGGGCCACACACACTTATGTATTGAATCCTGATACGCTGTTGGGCCGAGCAGCCCAAATCACCATCGAACAAGCCCAAACCACCATCGCACAAGCTGTCCGGATCGTACAAGGTCAACCGGACCGCACAAGTCACTTATACGTTATTTTATTTGGGCCGATATGTTATTGGACTGTTATGATAATTGGGCCGACTATCTTTTGGGCTTAGACAGTTAAATCGCACAAGTTGAATGTATTGATTGCTTGACTGTTAAAATGTTGCCATGATCGTTACGTGCTCGTAATGTTAACTATGTGTAATCATACGTGCGTTACTTGAACCTAGACCTAACTTGTATGGTAACCCTGTTAGGACGGGGTTGACCACTCTTAGTTCAAGTGACCTTTTGTGTATCTGCTGAGCAAACCAAGGTGAGTTCACACAGCCAAGGCATGGGGTTCCCAGGGTGGGAATGGGATTAGATGATTTACTTGTACTTACCTAGCTAATGGAACTTACTGATATGGTCCTCGGGTGAGGAAGGGTTATTGATAAGATACGACTAGACTAGTGATACTAATAGAACTGATCTTCGCACACACGCCGGGGTTGGCTGCGATAATATGACTAATCTTCGCACACATGCCTGGGATGGCTGCGAACCATATACTAAACTTCGCACACATGCCAGGTGGCTGCGATACAAATATACCTAGTCTAGAATACTTGGGAAACTCCCACTAATCTTCGCACACATGCCTAGAGGGCTGCGATACAAACACATACTAAACATGGATTTCTAAACGAATAATACGATTACTATAACTGAACAAATCACTGTGAACTCGCTCAACTAGTTGTTGACTCTCTGTTACATGCCTTGCAGGACCTTAGGTATACATGGAGCTTGCACGGGAGGCACAGTCATTGTGGGACATGGATCGTGGATGCCATGCTAAAACATTTAAACATTTGAACTTATTACTTACATTGGGTTTACATTAATGCTTCCGCTAAACACTTAATATGTCTTGTTTTGAACACCTTTCATATTGATGGTTGATTTACATTTATTACTTACTATATTCGATATGATTGGTGGCTTGATCCTGGTCATGTCACGCCTCCAACCGGTGGTACTCCGCGTGTGGATTTTGGGGGTGTGACAGATTGGTATCAGAGCCATTGGTTATAGAGAACTTGGTTTTAATAAGGGAAAAACGTTTTTATTAAAACCAGACTATAACCAGAACAGTGCTCTCAACGATCCACAACGACGCTTCGCTCCACGTGCAAGACTCGACATTCTAGGTAATATGGTTTATGTTTATATTGCCTACTTGCTAGACATAGAACTTTGCTCAGGGTATGCTTAGATACACATAACTACTAATGCTTGAGAACACTTGTGTGCTTACTCTCTTCTGTCGTCGCACTTTTCGCGAACCTCTCTCTCTTACCTATGTTATCTTTGCTATGAAGATCATGTCTGGATGAATTAACATGACTCAAGCCCAGTTGACGGCACTCAATAACAAACAAGTTGCTGCGGCACTTGCAGCCGCACAAGCAGGAGGTATATCCTATAGTCATAACTCACACTAGGATCTTTAGATCCTACACTCCTAAACCAACTCTTGTGTTTAACTCTGTCCTATTCGTACACAATAGGTCAACCCGCACAGCAACCTGTTTGCACTTTCAAGAACTTCATGGACTGTCGTCCAAGCACGTTTAGTGGCACTGAAGGAGCAGTGGGACTGATGTTATGCTTTGTGATGTTATATGAGGTCCGATTTTGTGATGATATGGGGCTCTGGGCGATTTTTGGAGACAAGCGTGAAACCCTAGAAAATTCAATCTATCCCTGATCTTGATCGATATTGGTTAGCATCTAAGGATTTCCATTCATCCTTTAGACGCTATACAGTTTGAAATCAGATTAGGGTTTTAATCATTAGGGTTCCGTTTTCCATTTTTTCCGGTTGTTTTCTGATTGACGACGAGGTATTGGCTGATCGGATGACTTTCTGCAATCAATTAGGGTTTCGGCGGGCCGCATCCTCTGTCGCTGATTAAGGTGGGTACGATTTTGTGGTTTCATAAGTGATTCGTATCGACTGGTTTGGTGTCCTGTTCTTGTGCGACTTCAGTTAGGGTTTCCAATGAGTCATCTAAAATCGGATGGGTTGTTTCCTCCGGTTGATCGTGGTAAACCTCTTGTTGATGGCGACAGACCCACATACTCGTTTGAAACTTTGGCCAGCCGGGTTATTGATGTAGACGGTAATACTTGGTTACCCCGATGGGGCACACTTCAGTCGGCTCAATCTGAACCCTGTAAGGTTAATTTAATCGATGAATTGGCAAAGGTTTCATTTCCAATCGATGCTGAAAACCTGCGGCCAGCCATTAGGATTCCTGATGTGCCAAGCTCAGTTGCTGCATCGGCTGGTCAAGGGAACGTAAAAACTTCAGGCTCGACGGTTCCGGTATCATTTGCTAATGTAGTTAACAACACTCAGGAGAAGGTGAAGGTGAATTTTAGGGAGATGGAGTCCACCGAGACTGTGGATGGAGCTGATGTTGTTATTCCATTGTCTTCGTTTAAACAAGTCACGGACAGGTATGCAAATACACTCTATGGGTATTTTTTGGGTAAACGGTTAGCGTTTATGGTGGTTGATTATTTTGCTAAGAACAACTGGGTTAAGTATGGTCTGGCTAGATTGATGATGAATGCGAATGGATTCTTTTTCTTTAAGTTCAACACTAAGGAAGGGATGGACAAGATGTTAGAGGATGGGCCATGGTTGATTAGAAATGTTCCGATTATTTTGAAGGAGTGGTCGGCCTCTATCAAACTGGAGAAAGAGGATATGTCACACCCCCAAAATCCACACGCGGAGTACCACCGCTTGGAGGCGTGACGCGACCAGGATCAAGCCACCAATCATATCGAACATGTAATTAACGTCAAGTATAATAAATGTAAACCAATCATTCAATACGATTGATGTTCCAACAAAATATAGTTTAAGTAGCGGAAGCGTAACAATGAGAATCCAATGTATGTAAATAGTTCAAGTGTTGTAAGTGTAACATAACATCCACGATCCAAGCTCCACAACGACCTGCTCCTCCCTGTGCAAGCTCCATATGTACCTAATGTCCTGCAAGGCATGCAGCAGAGAGTCAACAACTAGTTGAGCGAGTTCACAGTTAACAGTTCAGTAATAGTATAGTGTGAGTAGTAGTATGTTCGTTCGTTATGTCACATATCGTATTAATTTCCATCGCGGCCTCCCAGGCAGGTATGCGAAGATATTAGGGGATGTTCATCCCGAGTATTCTAGACTAGGTTTACCTGTATCGCGGCCTACCAGGCAGGTGTGCGAAGATTAGTAAGTTCCAGTTCGCGGCCTTCCAAAGGCAGGTGTGCGAAGTCAGTCATAATATCGTGGCCAACCCTTGGCAGGTGTGCGAAGATCAGTTCAATAAGTGTTACTAGTCTAGTCGTATCCTTATCGTTAGGTTCTATCAACTGAGTATATACAATAAAGTAATCCGATCCCATTCCCACCCTGGGAACCCCATGCCTTGGCTGTGTGAACTCACCTTGGTTTGCTCGGTATGTTATTGCTTCTAGCGTTAAATAAATGTCTAAATCCGTTACTCAAGACCACGGTCAACAAGAAAGAGATGTTCTTTACGAGCCTCGAAGCCACAGGGCTGCCGTCAATAAAGGAAAGAGCTCTAGGGTTTTTAGAGTTTTTTTTTTTTAACCGTTCTCAAGCACATCCTAAATTAATATAATCACGTAACTAAACTTGGGCCATAACTGGGCTTTACGAGTCTTGGGCCGGCGAAATAGATGTTTCGTCGAGAGCGGGTTGACGGATCAAATTTCTGTTAATGGCGAAACACATCTTGTGTTTCGTCGAGCCCATACGTGACTTAATTATTCTAGGTTCCATAACAAGTTCCATATTATAACACCAAACACTTAACATATAATAATCCAAATATGTATCCTCTTATTACAACATGTACAATTACAAGTCAACCAAGTCAACACTTAAACAGTCAAAGTCAACGTGCATTAAATGCAATAGTGTGAGTCGAAAGGTCGAGTTGTCACATTATCCCCAACTTGAAAGAAATTTCGTCCCGAAATTTGGTACGTACTCACTGAGGAAGCTAGGTAGGTTGCATCGTTCACTGGTTTTCCTGGGGTGTCACATCCTCCCCCCGTTGATCTGGAATTTCGTCCCGAAATTCCGTGGTAGTAGCTTCAGCCTCAGCAGTGGTTGTATTGGTTTCGAATAACTGGGGATACTTTTCTGTCATCTGGTCTTCGCGTTCCCAGGTGTACTCTGGGCCACGACGGGAGTTCCAACGAACTCGAACAAGAGGGATTCTCTTGTTTTTGAGGACCTTAACATCCTGGTCCGTGATTTCAACTGGTTCCTCGACGAACTGCAACCGCTCGTCGAAAGTGAGTTCCTTAAAAGGAATTATGAGGGTCTCATCTGACAGGCACTTCTTCAGATTCGACACGTGAAATACATTGTGAACTGCACCGAGTTCAGCTGGTAGATTTAGCTTGTAGGCCACTTTGCCTATTTTCTCAATGATCTCGAACGATCCGACATACCGCGGATTTAGTTTGCCTCGTTTGCCAAAACGTACCACACCCTTCCAGGGTGAGACTTTAAGTAAAACCTGGTCCCCGACCTGAAATTCCAAAGGCTTTCTACGCTTATTCGCGTAGGCTTTCTGACGGTCGCGTGCTGCCGCCATGCGTTGTCGTATTTGTGCAATCTTTTCTGTGGCGTCCACTACAATCTCTGGACCCGTGATCTGACTATCCCCCACCTCTGCCCAACAGAGAGGTGACCGGCATTTACGCCCGTACAATGCCTCGAATGGAGCGGCTTGTATGCTGGTGTGATAACTGTTATTGTATGAGAACTCCACCAAAGGGAGATGCTTTTCCCAGCCGTTGCCGAAGTCGATAACACACGCCCGAAGCATGTCTTCAAGAGTTTGGATCGTTCGCTCAGACTGCCCATCCGTCTGAGGATGATATGCTGTGCTCATGTCAAATCGAGAGCCAAAAGCTTTATGCATCGCTTGCCATAGTTCTGAGGTGAATCGCGCATCCCGATCCGAAATGATAGAGGTGGGCACCCCGTGCCTCGAAACAACTTCTTTAAGATAAATGTCTGCGAGGGTGGAGAACTTATCCGTTTCCTTTATAGCCAGGAAGTGTGCAGACTTGGTGAGTCGATCCACGATCACCCATATGGTGTCATTCCCACGCTGGGATCTGGGTAGGCCTGTAACAAAATCCATGGAAATTTCTTCCCATTTCCATTGCAGTATCCTGGGTTGCTGAAGTAGGCCTGAGGGTTTCTGGTACTCTGTCTTGACTCTCGCACAAGTCAAACATTTGCCGACGTAAGATGCAATGTGGGCCTTCATACTAAGCCACCAATATGTAGTTCTGATGTCGTGGTACATTTTATCCGATCCTGGATGTACCGAGTAGCGAGACTTATGAGCTTCATCCATCACAAGTTCTCGTAAACCGCCGTATAGTAGGACCCAAATGCGCCCCGTTACATAGTAGGCGCCGTCTTCCTTTTGTTCCATACGTTGCCTTGAGCCGCGTAAGGCTTCAGCCTTGACGTTTTCGGGTTTCAATGCTTATATCTGAGCAGCTCGTATCTGTGCAGGAAGACTGGACTGAATAGTAAGCTGTAGCGCTCGCACGCGCTTAGGTAGAGTGTCTTTCCGACTGAGGGCGTCAGCCACAACATTGGCCTTGCCTGGATGATATTTGATGGCGCATTCGTAGTCGTTCAGTAGTTCAACCCATCTCCGTTGACGCATGTTCAAATCCTTTTGCTTAAGAATATGCTCGAGACTCCTGTGATCGGTGTAATTCGCGCACCTGGTACCGTACAGGTAGTGTCGCCATATCTTAAGCGCGAAAACAACAGCTCCCAGCTCTAAATCGTGCGTCGTATAATTCCGTTCATGAACCTTAAGTTGTCGCGAAGCGTAGGCAATAACTTTATCCCGTTGCATCAATGCGCAACCAAGCCCCTGTATCGATGCGTCGCAATAGACCACAAAATCGTCTGTGCCCTCTGGCAATGAGAGAATAGGTGCACTGCAAAGCCTATCCTTTAAGTACTGAAAAGCGGTTTCCTGGGAATCTCCCCAACGGTAGGTGACACCTTCCTGTGTCAGCATAGTAAGCGGCTGCGCGATCTTCGAAAAGTCTTTAATAAACCGTCTGCAATACCCCGCCAAACCCAAGAATTGGCGTATTTCCGTCGGTGTACGCGGTGCAGGCCAGTTCCTGATCGAATCTACCTTGGATGGATCGACATGAATCCCATCCATGTTCACCACATGGCCTAAGAAGTGGACTTCACGAAGCCAGAAGTTGCATTTAGAAAACTTTGCGTACAGTTGTTCCTTTCGAAGAAGTTCCAAGATAAGACGTAAGTGCTGCTCGTGCTCCTCCTGACTCTTGGAGTAGATCAGAATGCCGTCGATGAAGACAATGACGAACTTGTCAAGATAGGGTTTGCACACCCTGTTCGTAAGGCCCATAAATACGGCAGGTGCGTTCAATAATATCAAGCCATCAATCATATCAAACATAAAATATAGTAGTTAAAATAATTCATAAAACCCAATACAATTGATGTTCAAACCAAACTTTGTTTGAGTAGCGTAAACATAATAATGAAAACCCAAGATAAGTCATAAGTTCAAATATTGTTCATTGCGTCTCCTCCTCCTAACACGAAAACTCGACCTCTTGCCTCGTTGCCAATGTTGTTGTTGTTTCCCCCGTTGTTGTTGTTGTTCCCGTTGCCCTGGTTATTGTTGTGGTTCTGATTCTGGTTCAACTGAGGGCAATCGCGTTTGTAATGACCTTCTGCCCCACACTGGAAACATCCCCGGTTTCCACGCTGTGGTTGCTGCTGCTGGTTCTGTGGAGCTGGCGGTGGGAGTTGCTGGTTCTGATTTGCTGGCCGTGAGCTTCTACAATCCTTAGCCTCATGACCTATCTTGAGGCATCTTTGACAACGTTCCCTGCGACATCTTCCGCTGTGGTGTCTGTTGCACTTATTACACAGTGGGTGAATTCCCCGATATCCACCCTGCCCCTGACTGCCAGATGATTGCTGACTCGAATTCTGGTAGTCACTTGTCTTGCGCTGCTGAGACTGAACATAAACCGATCCCTTGCTGGAATCCCCCTCCCATTTCCTCTTGTTGTCACTGGGAGCAGTAGAAGTAGTGACAGCAGTAGCAGTAGCCTTGACACGTTTTGGCAGCCTGTTCTGATCCACTGCCTGATCTGTAATACGATGGGCAAGGCGCTGGATAGCCTGGATATTATCAAGATTAGCCGATGTAACATGGCTCTGGATCTCTGGCGCCAAACCCTTGAGATACAACTCAATACGTTTCACTGGAGGGTCCACCATAGTTGGGCATAGCACGGCCAGTTCATTCGATCGTTTGGTATAGGCTTCGATCTCTGACCCAACCATTTTCAAGTGATACAGTTCATCTTCCAGCTTGTGAATGTCTTCACGAGTGCAGTATTCCCTTTTGATCAATT
Source organism: Helianthus annuus (assembly GCF_002127325.2). NCBI lineage: Eukaryota > Viridiplantae > Streptophyta > Magnoliopsida > Asterales > Asteraceae > Helianthus > Helianthus annuus. The sequence goes on from NC_035434.2 coordinate 86,973,595, forward strand.
CCTTGAAATCATTCCAAGGGGTGGCGTTAGCAGCTGCCAACCCTAGGATCTGTACTTGCGCGTTCCACCAAGTCAACGCAATTCCTTCCAAAGTGCCAGTGGCGTACTTGACCCTGCGAGCCTCAGGGCATTCACACATTTCGAACACAGATTCTAGCTTCTCGAACCAATGGAGGAGTCCCACTGCCCCCTCGGTGCCACTGAATGAGCTTGGACGACAGTCCATGAAGTTCTTGAATGTGCAGACAGGCTGCTGCGCGTGTTGACCTATTGTGCACGAATAGGACAAGGTTAAATACGAGAGTTAATGTTGGATCTAAGGATCCTAGTGTGAGTCTATACTGCAGGGTATACTACCTGCTTGAGCAGCTGCAAGTGCCGCAGCAACTTGAGCTTGAACGAGAGCCTCTAGCTGGGCTTGAGTCATGTTAATTCGTCCGGCCATTGATCTTCACATCAAAGGCAACATAAGTGAGAAAGGTTCGCGAATAGTGCGATGACAGAAGAGTGTAAGCACATAGGTGTTCTCAAGCAATAACCAGTAGTGAGCAAAGTAATGTAAGCATACTACGAGCAAAGTTCTATGCAGTTCTAGCAAGCAGGTAATAAACATAAACCTTATTACCTAGTATGTCGAGTCTTGCACGTGGAGCGAAGCGTCGTTGTGGATCGTTTGAGAGCACTGTTCTGGTTATAGTCTGGTTTTAATAAAAATGTTTTCCCATATTAAAACCAAGTTCTCTATAACCAATGGCTCTGATACCAATCTGTCACACCCCCAAAATCCACACGCGGAGTACCACCGCTTGGAGGCGTGACGCGACCAGGATCAAGCCACCAATCATATCGAACATGTAATTAACGTCAAGTATAATAAATGTAAACCAATCATTCAATACGATTGATGTTCCAACAAAATATAGTTTAAGTAGCGGAAGCGTAACAATGAGAATCCAATGTATGTAAATAGTTCAAGTGTTGTAAGTGTAACATAACATCCACGATCCAAGCTCCACAACGACCTGCTCCTCCCTGTGCAAGCTCCATATGTACCTAATGTCCTGCAAGGCATGCAGCAGAGAGTCAACAACTAGTTGAGCGAGTTCACAGTTAACAGTTCAGTAATAGTATAGTGTGAGTAGTAGTATGTTCGTTCGTTATGTCACATATCGTATTAATTTCCATCGCGGCCTCCCAGGCAGGTATGCGAAGATATTAGGGGATGTTCATCCCGAGTATTCTAGACTAGGTTTACCTGTATCGCGGCCTACCAGGCAGGTGTGCGAAGATTAGTAAGTTCCAGTTCGCGGCCTTCCAAAGGCAGGTGTGCGAAGTCAGTCATAATATCGTGGCCAACCCTTGGCAGGTGTGCGAAGATCAGTTCAATAAGTGTTACTAGTCTAGTCGTATCCTTATCGTTAGGTTCTATCAACTGAGTATATACAATAAAGTAATCCGATCCCATTCCCACCCTGGGAACCCCATGCCTTGGCTGTGTGAACTCACCTTGGTTTGCTCGGTATGTTATTGCTTCTAGCGTTAAATAAATGTCTAAATCCGTTACTCAAGACCACGGTCAACAAGAAAGAGATGTTCTTTACGAGCCTCGAAGCCACAGGGCTGCCGTCAATAAAGGAAAGAGCTCTAGGGTTTTTAGAGTTTTTTTTTTTAACCGTTCTCAAGCACATCCTAAATTAATATAATCACGTAACTAAACTTGGGCCATAACTGGGCTTTACGAGTCTTGGGCCGGCGAAATAGATGTTTCGTCGAGAGCGGGTTGACGGATCAAATTTCTGTTAATGGCGAAACACATCTTGTGTTTCGTCGAGCCCATACGTGACTTAATTATTCTAGGTTCCATAACAAGTTCCATATTATAACACCAAACACTTAACATATAATAATCCAAATATGTATCCTCTTATTACAACATGTACAATTACAAGTCAACCAAGTCAGCACTTAAACAGTCAAAGTCAACGTGCATTAAATGCAATAGTGTGAGTCGAAAGGTCGAGTTGTCACAGGATATTAAAGCTATTCCAGTGTGGGTTAAGATGCATGATGTGCCGTTAGCGGCATATACCGAGGATGGTCTTAGTTTGGTTGCTTCTAAGATAGGGGTGCCTAAGATGTTGGATTCGTATACTGCCACGATATGTGCTGAATCTTGGGGAAGAAGTTGTTATGCTAGAGCTCTAATTGAAGTGCAGGCGGGGGCTGACTTAAAAAGAAGTGTCACTGTTGCAATTCCATCTTTAGATGGTAATGGTTATTCTAAGGTGGAAGTCAAAATTGAGTATGATTGGGAGCCTTTAAGGTGTTCTTCTTGCTGTGTATTTGGTCATGATGATAGTTCATGCCCAAAGAACCCTCAGATTGTTCCAAATGGGGATTCTGGAAAAAATGGTGATGATTTTCATGAAAAATCAGAAACCTAAGTTTGTTTATAGACCAGTTATCAATCCTAAACCAAAACCGCCTTTGAGGAGTTTGAACCGGGTTTCAACATCAAACCCGTTTGATGCCCTTAAGGACGATGATGGTGATCAGGAAGGTACCACTGTGGGGCGAATAGAGAAGAAGGAGAAACAGTCGAGTGACAGGCATGATTCGGATGAAGAGGAGGTCCTTGAAGTTTACAATGAAACTAGTGAATTTATGACATCGGGTACTCATCCTTTTTCCTCGAAAGCAGGGGCAAGCACCTCTTCCACAAAATTCTCAAATGGATAGGCTGTTATTGGTTCGTTTGAAGGGGTTGCCGGTTTGTGGCAGCTTTATTTTTGATGATGGCGGCTGAGGATTTTGTTTTTGTTTTGCAATGTTTTGTCTACTAGATCTCTTTCATGATGTATAGTAGGCTAGGTTATGGGGTGTCATAGTTACTTTGTTTTGCTGTGTCTTACATATATGGGGCATGTCCTATATATGAACTAGTGTGGAACTCATCCTCACTACTTGTACTTATTTGCGGTTGAATTTAATAGAATCACCAGGGTAACCCTTTACCCAAAAAAGGAGCAGTGGGACTCCTCCATTGGTTTGAGAAGCTCGAGTCGGTATTTGAAATGTGTGAATGCCCTGAGGCTCGCAGGGTGAAGTACGCCACTGGTACTGTGACAACACGTAATTCGAATCTACTTTGTGTAACATTACGTGCTTACGTGAACTATGTTAATTGAATGAATGTATGAATGTTATGTTTTATTATATGTGAATGTGTGTATATATACAAGTGATCCGACCGCACAAGACTCACGAACGCACAACACTTACTTGAACGCACAAGGCCATTTGGGCCACATCCTTGTAATCGGATCTTAAGGGCGGCCCATTGAGGGGTCCGGCCCACCTCTCTTATACGTACAACACACACATGAGGGAGTTGTCCTCTCATTGTTACAAAACACATTACACTCACAAAACCCTAGCTCTTTCTCTCTTCTCAAACCGACGGCAACCGAAGACCATTGTGCTCGGATCACCCTCTTGTTGGATCATTCTCGTTATCATTCCTCTAATCGGTTAGTATGTAACTTTTTACTTCCATGAATTCTATGATAATATGTTATACGCTTACATGATGATGTATTGTTATGATTTGTTTGATTGATACGTGATAAGGCATGAATAAATTAACCGGCCATATATGTGTTGTATTCGAACCCGATTGGATTGGTTATTATATTCAGGAAAGCGGGTTGCAATTGAGTATTAGAAATTGGTTATGTTAATCGGGATTCATACTAGGCTCGGATTCGGACACTTGTTTTAATCGGCTGTGATATTGTTGAACCCGGGTAATATGGTTAGATTATAGGGTTTAATCCGATAATATGTTTTGTGATAAATGGGTGTTCACGTTTTGATCATGTTAAGGTTCATGAGATTTGATGTTAAAAGTGCTCGGTTTGATCGATTATTGTTAGGATAGAAATTGTTGATTTTGTTAATTCATTTGTAAAATTTGGAAACTGATTAATTATGTAACTGTTGCCATGATTTGCGGGTATTTTAAATGGATCGCACAAACGCTCTGATCGCACAAGAGCCCCAATCACACAAGTTCCACTCGGTCGCACAAGATACCAAAGTCGCACAAGGCTGTTGGATCGCACAAGTAGTATGTTTTGTTTAACTGTTTGGGCCGGGTGTTATGTTGGGTTGGGCTGGTTCGGATCCCACAACCCAAAGGGTTCGCCCAAGGTGTCCCGATCGTACAAGATCAGCCGGACCGCACAAGACCACTAATTGTTATTTGGGCCGAGAGCTTTATGTTGGGCTTATTTATTGGGCCAATATGTTACTGGATCGCACAACATGTTGTGGACTGCACAACATGTTGGGTCGATTACTTTTGGACTTATTTTAATCGCACAAGTTGAATGTGTTGTTTGACTGTTAAGTGTTGCCATGATCTATCCGTGTTTGTAACGTGTTAACTCTGTGTAACCATACGTGCTTTACTTAAAACAAACCTGACTTGTATGGTAACCCTGTTAGGACGTGGTTGACCACCTTTAATTCAAGAACCTTTTGTGTATCTTACCGAGCAAACCAAGGTGAGTTCACTGCACTTTTCAAAGCATGCGTCCCGGTGGTTTGGGACATCTAGTAAACCATTGGAAGGGAATGTTGGGTAAACGATTAAACTGGGATGTTGGTTATTGAACACAGAATCAATCATCTACCGGGTTGCCTGTAAGGCAATGGGGTAATTAGTTGATAGCGCTATTAGGTTTGGCACCCTCACACCGGGCCGTAAGGACGGGTGTGAACTAATTACTTGGACATCTTGAAAACACATCGCGGATATAAGACCTCCTACAGCTTGTCAAGGTTGTTTGATACCATGACTTTGACCGATGCCTGGTTATGGGCATTGGGGTTAGGCATTCCCATCATTGACGCTACATACGGTACAGTAATCAAGTTAATAACAACATCTGAAACAAAATGACGAGTTAACTTAACAAACATTTGGTAACTTCACACGTAAACAAAACTTTGAACTCACCAGCGTAGTCTGACACACTTGTCTGCATGCTTGTAGGTCGTTAGATAACTTGACATGGACTTGCTATCTGGGAGTGCTGGAGTGGTCATGGATCGAAACCCTTGGATACTTAACATATCACTATGAGCTTATGATTCTAAACAATCAACTGATAATTTACATTATGCTTCCGCTGGATATTTAAATTGGTTTGAAACCCTTATGTTGGGAATTATTTATTATGAAATGGAATGTTTGTTTACATATTTATTACTGGTGCAACTTGATTGGTGGCTCGAACTCTGATGCGTAACACACCTCACGGAGTTCCCGCAGGTGGTATTTTGGGGGTGTTACAGTTTGGTATCAGAGCCACTGGTTATAGTGAACTAGGTTTTAAAACGTTTTTGTAAAACCAGACTATAACCGAACACCTTCGAAAATCGATCATGACACTCAGCTCCAGATTGCAAGGTTCGTCTTTCTCACTTTATACATTACTTGCTTAGCAGTCACACACTCACAACATATATGAAACGATACATTAAACACTATAGTGACTTGATAGTGTGACACTACTCTTCGACTTATGTTTTTTTTTGGGTAAAGGGTTACCCCGGTGATACCATCTGTTGTGTTGTTTTAACGGGGGAAACTTCGAGCATAAGCTAAGTGGCACTGAGATAAACGTGCAAACCACCTTATTATTATGGGTGCACACTTAATAATAACGTGGGGTGCATGCAAGTCCCAGTAAGGCTTATCGAGCGTGAGAAGGGTTCTGCCTTACTATGTGTGAACTTGGTAATACGTAGATATCAGTATGATACTTGACTTCCATCTCGTTTTGATTCCTAAATGGGTTCATCTCCATATATAGAATCATGAGTGGACGAGGACATGGACGTGGCAACATCAACATGACTCAGGCTGAGTTGACTGACCTAATCAACACCCGTGTGGCTGAGGCTTTAGCAGCCTATCAAGCTGGTACGGAATGTACCAAGTACTCTCTACTCTTATACCGCGTACACGTCTTTTCACTCCTATAATGTGTTTCCTTTCGTCCTTTAGGTCAACACGCGCAACCCCACAACAACCAGCCTGCTTGTACGTTTAAGACGTTCATGGACTGCAAGCCACAGACCTTCACCGGGACTGAAGGGGCTGTGGGACTCTTGAGATGGTTCGAGAAAGCAGAGTCAGTATTTGCTATATGCAACTATCCCGCTGGGGACAGGGTGAAATATGCTGCGGGTACCTTGGCGGATGGTGCCCTAACGTGGTGGAATGCCCAAGTTCAACTGTTGGGCATCGAGGCAGCGAATGCTACAACTTGGGATGACTTTAAAGAACTGATCAGGGAGGAGTATTGCCCACGGGACGAGGTCCAGAAGTTGGAAAACGAGTATTATGACTTGAAAATGGTAGGATCTGAAGTCGAGGCATATGTACAGCGATCGTATGAATTGGCTGACATGTGTCCGAACTTGTCACGGCCCATGTCTCGGAAGATTGAGTTGTTTATCAAGGGGCTGCCTCCGCGTGTGAAGAGTCTGGTTACTGCAGCACATCTCAATGATTTGACACAGATTGTCCGTTTGACCCACAAGATTGTGGATCAAGAAGTAGAGAGTAACTCGTTACCACCGCGTGTTTCAACCACTACTACTGCTGCACCCACTGCCACTGCGTCCGCTAATGATAACAAGCGGAAGTGGAACGACTACGACAAAGCATCTAGTGCGGGTCAGACTCAGAAAAGGCCAGACACAATAGCAATCGCAGCATCAGCCAGTCGTCTTCTGTCAATCAAGGCCAAGGAGGTAGTCAAAGTCAGGGTTCGTACGTGGGACGGAAACCACAGTGTAACAAGTGTGGCTATCATCATTTCGGGCAGTGTAGTCGCACATGTCGCAGGTGTGGTAAAGCGGGCCATGAGGCCAAGGATTGTAGAGCCCCACAGCCCAAACACCAGCAGCAACAAAACCAGCAGAACCAGAGACAGCAGGGACAACCACCCCAGCAGAATCAGGGCTTCAGGAAGGGGTGCTATCAGTGTGGTGACGAGGGTTACTTTAAGCGGGATTGCCCTCAGCTAAACCAGAACACTAACGACAACCACCCGAATAACAACAATGCTGGGAACAACAACAACAATGGCAACAATGGGGGTAATGGTGCCCGAGGCAGAGTGTTCCAGCTTGGGGCAGGGGATGCTAGGAATGACGGCAATGTCGTGACCGGTACGTTTCCTGTAAACAATCATATTGCTTCTGTGTTATTTGATTCTGGTGCCGATTGGAGTTATGTGTCCCTAGAATTTAGTCGACGATTGGGGATAACCCCAACACCTTTAGAAGTTAAACAAGTAGTAGAACTAGCAGATGGTAAGACGATAGAGGCCTCGAATGTCCTTTTCGGGTGCAAACTAGATCTCGTGGGTCAGGTTTTTGATATTGACCTCCTTCCCGTTACGCTCGGTAGTTTTGATATAGTGGTAGGCATGGATTGGTTGTCCAGGCACCAAGCGGAGATTTTGTGTAAGGAAAAAGTTGTGCGTATTCCTCTCCCAGATGGGGAGTCATTATCAGTTCAAGGACATCGTAGTGGGACGATGGTTGGTATTATCTCGGCCACGCATGCGCAGAAGTATCTACAAAAGGGGTATCCTGCAATGTTAGCGTTAGTTACTAACGCTCAGTCTGAAGAAAAAAGGATCGAGGATCTGCCAGTGGTGCGAGAATTCACTGATGTGTTCCCAGAGGAGCTACCAGGGTTACCTCCTCACCGTCAAGTAGAATTTCAGGTTGATCTTGCGCCGGGAGCGGCTCCTATTGCCCGAGCTCCTTACCGGCTAGCACCTGGGGAGTTGCAGGAACTATCCAATCAACTACAGGAATTATTGGATAGAGGTTTCATTCGACCCAGTTCTTCACCTTGGGGAGCCCCAGTTCTGTTTGTAAAGAAGAAGGACGGGTCATTCCGTATGTGCATTGATTATCGGGAGCTCAACAAGGTAACCATTAAGAACCGATATCCATTACCACGAATCGACGACTTGTTTGATCAGTTGCAAGGGTCAAGTTTCTATTCGAAGATCGACTTACGATCGGGATATCATCAGGTAAGGGTTAGGGAGGAGGATGTTCCCAAGACGGCTTTTCGAATGCGCTACGGACACTATGAGTTTTTGGTCATGCCGTTTGGATTGACTAATGCACCAGCGGTTTTCATGGATCTCATGAACCGCGTGTGTAAGCCATATCTCGATGATTTCGTTATCGTATTCATTGATGACATCTTGGTCTACTCGAAGAACAAGGAAGATCACGAGCATCACCTAAGACTCATCTTGGAACTTTTGAGAAAGGAACAATTGTATGCGAAGTTTTCTAAGTGTGATTTCTGGATTCGGGAAGTGCATTTCCTTGGCCACGTTGTTAATGAAAAAGGGATACATGTGGATCCTGCAAAAGTAGATGCGGTTAAGAATTGGGCGGCACCAAAGACTCCCTCTAAGGTGCGACAATTTCTCGGTCTCGCAGGATATTATCGGAGATTCATTAAAGATTTTTCGAAGATCGCGCAACCCCTCACCTCGCTGACACAGAAGAACACGGCATACTCTTGGGGAATGAAGCAGGAAGAGGCTTTCCATTTGCTAAAACAGAAACTTTGCAGTGCACCGATCTTGTCTTTACCAGAGGGTACCGAAGATTTTGTGGTCTATTGTGATGCATCGATTCAGGGTCTCGGCTGTGTGTTAATGCAATGCGAGAAGGTGATAGCCTATGCTTCGCGACAGTTGAAGATTCACGAGAAAAACTACACGACACACGACTTGGAGTTAGGAGCGGTGGTATTTGCGTTGAAGATCTGGAGGCACTATCTGTACGGTACCAAATGCACCATCTACGCCGACCATAGGAGTCTTCAGCATATCTTCGACCAGAAAGAATTGAATATGCGGCAACGACGATGGGTTGAGCTATTGAATGATTATGAATGTGCCATCAAGTATCATCCGGGCAAGGCGAACGTCGTAGCTGACGCCCTCAGCAGAAATGATAATGCACCTAGGCGCGTGCGAGCACTACAACTTACGATACAGTCCAATCTTCCTTCTCAGATACGAGACGCTCAGGTAGAAGCGTTGAAACCAGATAACGTCCGAGCTGAAGCTTTACGCAGCTCGAGGCAACGACTAGAACGAAAGGGAGACGGTGCTTACTACGTAACCGAACGCATTTGGGTCCCACTCTATGGCAACTTACGAGAACTTGTAATGGAGGAGGCACATAAGTCACGTTACTCAGTACATCCTGGATCAGATAAGATGTACCACGACTTGAAAACTACATACTGGTGGCCTAGCATGAAAGCTCACATAGCAACCTACGTCAGCAAATGTTTGACTTGTGCTAAAGTCAAAGCAGAACATCAAAAGCCCTCGGGTCTACTTCAGCAACCAGAGATACCCACATGGAAGTGGGAACAGATCGCCATGGATTTCGTGACAGGGTTACCTCGAACTTAGGCTGGGAACGATACCATTTGGGTGATTGTTGACCGTGTCACAAAATCAGCACATTTTCTGGCAATCAAAGAAACAGACAAGTTTTCGCATCTGGCAGCAATCTATCTTAAGGAAGTAGTTTCTAGGCACGGGGTGCCAACTTCTATCATTTCAGATCGAGATCCGCGTTTCACATCTGATCTTTGGCAATCAATGCATAAGTGGTTCGGTTCGCGACTCGACATGAGTACCGCTTATCACCCGCAGACGGATGGTCAAAGCGAGCGCACCATCCAGACACTTGAAGATATGCTTCGGGCATGCGTAATCGATTTTGGGAAAGGGTGGGAGAAACACTTGCCGTTGATAGAATTCTCCTACAACAACAGCTATCACACTAGTATACAGGCAGCTCCGTTCGAAGCGCTGTACGGACGGAAATGCCGTTCACCTCTCTATTGGCTGGAGGTGGGTGATAGTCAGATCACAGGCCCTGAGCTTGTGCTTGAGACATCAGAAAACATTGTGCAGATCCGAAACCGTATGGCCGCAGCTCGCGACCGCCAGAAAAGCTACGCTGACAAGCGTAGTAAACCGTTGGAATTCGAAGTTAATGATCGAGTCATGTTAAAGGTCTCACCCTGGAAGGGTGTGGTGAGTTTTGGGAAACGCGGCAAACTAAACCCTCGTTATGTGGGGCCATTCAAAATTCTGGAACGAATTGGAAAGGTGGCCTACAGGTTGGAATTACCTGCTGAGTTAGGTAATGTCCATGATGTGTTTCACGTATCGCAGTTAAAGAAGTGTTTGGCTGATGAAACACTAGTTGTACCATTTCAAGAGCTGAAGATAGACGACAAATTGCAGTTTGTCGAAGAACCAATTGAGATTATGGATCGGGAAGTTAAAGTTCGTAAACACAGCCGTATACCGATTGTGAGAGTTCGTTGGAACTCAAGACGTGGTCCAGAGTTCACGTGGGAACGCGAGGATCAGATGGAACTTATGTATCCACATTTGTTCCCCAAAGACAAGACAAAACCTAGCAAACCTAATGTTGATGCAACTAGTGAATTTCGGGACGAAATTCCCATTCAAGTTGGGGATGATGTGACACCCCAGGAAAACCAGTGAACGATATAACTTACCTAGCTTTCTTAGTGAGTGCGTACCAAATTTCGGGACGAAATTTCTTTTTAGTTGGGGATACTGTGACAACACGTAATTCGAATCTACTTTGTGTAACGTTACGTGCTTACGTGAACTATGTTAATTGAATGAATGTATGAATGTTATGTTTTATTATATGTGAATGTGTGTATATATACAAGTGATCCGACCGCACAAGACTCACGAATGCACAACACTTACTTGAACGCACAAGGCCATTTGGGCCACATCCTTGTAATCGGATCTTAAGGGCGGCCCATTGAGGGGTCCGGCCCACCTCTCTTATACGCACAACACACACATGAGGGAGTTGTCCTCTCGTTGTTACAAAACACATTACACTCACAAAACCCTAGCTCTTTCTCTCTTCTCAAACCGACGGCAACCGAAGACCATTGTGCTCGGATCACCCTCTTGTTGGATCATTCTCGTTATCATTCCTCTAATCGGTTAGTATGTAACTATTTACTTCCATGAATTCTATGATGATATGTTATACGCTTACATGATGATGTATTGTTATGATTTGTTTGATTGATACGTGATAAGGCATGAATAAATTAACCGGCCATATATGTGTTGTATTCGAACCCGATTGGATTGGTTATTATATTCAGGAAAGCGGGTTGCAATTGAGTATTAGAAATTGGTTATGTTAATCGGGATTCATACTAGGCTCGGATTCGGACACTTGTTTTGATCGGCTGTGATATTGTTGAACCCGGGTAATATGGTTAGATTATAGGGTTTAATCCGATTATATGTTTTGTGATAAATGGGTGTTCACGTTTTGATCATGTTAAGGTTCATGAGATTTGATGTTAAAAGTGCTCGGTTTGATCGATTATTGGGGATAGAAATTGTTGATTTTGTTAATTGATTTGTAAAATTTGGAAACTGATTAATTATGTAACTGTTGCCATGATTTGCGGGTATTTTAAATGGATCGCACAAAGGCTCTGATCGCACAAGAGCCCCAATCACACAAGTTCCACTCGGTCGCACAAGATACCAATAGTCGCACAAGGCTGTTGGATCGCACAAGTAGTATGTTTTGTTTAACTGTTTGGGTCGGGTGTTATGTTGGGTGGGCTGGTTCGGATCGCACAACCCAAAGGGTTCGCCCAAGGTGTCCTGATCGTACAAGATCAGCCGGACCGCACAAGACCACTAATTGTTATTTGGGCCGAGAGCTTTATGTCGGGCTTATTTATTGGGCCGATATGTTACTGGATCGCACAACATGTTGTGGACCGCACAACATGTTGGGCCGATTACTTTTGGACTTATTTTAATCGCACAAGTTGAATGTGTTGTTTGACTGTTAAGTGTTGCCATGATCTATACGTGTTTGTAACGTGTTAACTCTGTGTAACCATACGTGCTTTACTTGAACCAAACCTGACTTGTATGGTAACCCTGTTAGGACGTGGTTGACCACCTTTAATTCAAGAACCTTTTGTGTATCTTACCGAGCAAACCAAGGTGAGTTCACTGCACCTTTCTAAGCATGCGTCCCGGTGGTTTGGGACATCTAGTAAACCATTGGAAGGGAATGTTGGGTAAACGATTAAACTGGGATGTTGGTTATTGAACACAAAATCAATCATCTACCGGGTTCCCTGTAAGGCAATGGGGTAATTAGTTGATAGCGCTATTAGGTTTGGCACCCTCACACCGGGCCGTAAGGACGGGCGTGAACTAATTACTTGGACATCTTGAAAACACATCGCGGATATAAGACCTCCTACAGCTTGTCAAGGTTGTTTGATACCTTGACTTTGACCGATGCCTGGTTATGGGCATTGGGGTTAGGCATTCCCATCATTGACGCTACATACGGTACAGTAATCAAGTTAATAACAACATCTGAAACAAAACGACAAGTTGACTTAACAAACATTTGGTAACTTCACACGTAAACAAAACTTTGAACTAACCAGTGTAGTCTGACACACTTGTCTGCATGCTTGCTTGTCGTTAGATAACTTGACATGGACTTGCTATCTGGGAGCGCTAGAGTGGTCATGGATCGAAACCCTTGGATACTTAACATATCACTATGAACTTATGATTCTGAACAATCAACTGATAATTTACATTATGCTTCCGCTGGATATTTAAATTGGTTTGAAACCCTTATGTTGGGAATTATTTATTATGAAATGGAATGTTTGCTTACATATTTATTACTGGTGCAACTTGATTGGTGGCTCGAACTCTGATGCGTAACATACCTCGCGGAGTTCCCGCAAGTGGTATTTTGGGGGTGTTACAGGTACTCTAGAAGGAATTGCGCTAAATTGGTGGAACACGCAAGTTCAGATTTTAGGGCTGGCAGCTGCTAACGCCACCCCTTGGAACGATTTTAAGGAACTGATCAAGCGAGAATACTGCACGCATGATGACATCCACAAGTTGGAAGTGGAGCTTTATCATCTGAAAATGACGGGGTCGGAAATCAAAGCTTACACGAAACGGTCGAACGAGCTGGCCATCTTGTGTCCAACCATGGTGGACCCTCCAATCAAGCGCATTGAGTTGTACCTCAAGGGTCTAGCATCAGAGATTCAGAGCCATGTTACATCGGCAAACCTCGACAATATCCAGGACATTCAGCGTCTTGCTCATCGCCTCACGGATCAGGCGGTGGAACAGAACAAGCTGCCAAGGCGCATCAGTGCAACTACTGCTACCACCTCTGCTACTCCTGCTGCACCCAGTGACAACAAGCGGAAATGGGATGGGGATTCCAGCAAGGGATCAGTTTCCGTTCAGTCTCAAACACAGCAGCGCAATGTCACACCCCCAAAATCCACCTGCGGAGTATCACCGCTTGGGAGCGTGACTGACCAGGATCAAGCCACCAATCATATTGAACATGTAATTAATATTAAGTAAAATAAATGTAAACCATCCATCCAATACGATAGGTGTTCAAAACATAACCATAGTTTCAAAGTGTAGCGGAAGCATAGTAAATAATCCAACAATAGTTAATAGTTTTAAATGTCATAATAGTTCAACGTAGAAACCACGATCCTTGTCCACAACGACCCGCTTCTCCAGTGCAAGCTCCAAGTACCTAACGATCTGCAAGGCATGTAACAGAATGATCAACAAACTAGTTGAGCGAGTTCACAGTAAGTAAGTGCGTAACAGTAAGTAACGGGTGGCTCTACTGGGCCAATAGTAAGTTATACAGGTGGGGGCTTCCCATGTTATGTGACCACTAGACTATTCGTATCAACTACTCGTATCATCCCTGTTCTTCTTCCGAGAACAGTAGCGCGTATGGGGTGTGCGTAGGTTTTACGCACGTATCCTTCACAACCGAGGATAGAAGTAAGTAATGCGTACACGTAGGTTTTACGTGCGTGCCTGACATCCGAGGCAGTAATTGGCATATGACCACGTAGGTGTTATCCTAACCTACGGAACCGTCCTTTGTACCGAGGATAGAAGTAATGCGTACACGTAGGTTTTACGTGCGTGCCTGACATCCGAGGCAGTGATTGGCATATGACCACGTAGGTGTTATCCTAACCTACGGAACCGTCCTGACATCCGAGGATAGAAGTAATGCGTACACGTAGGTTTTACGTGCGTGCCTGACATCCGAGGCAGTGATTGGCATATGACCACGTAGGTGTTATCCTAACCTACGGAACCGTCCTGACACCCGAGGACCATGGTAGGTGATAGTCTAGGAAAAGCATATATATGTTCTTAGTCAATGGTAACCTTTATCCCATTCCCACGACCCGGGAATCCCATGCCTTAGTAGGAGTGTGAACTCACTTCGGTTTGCTCGGTATGCTATGCTCTAGGGTTTAACAATGGCCTAAGTCCGTTACACACGACCTAGGATATATTGCACAGGATATAATGTAAGTGTTTGAAATCAGTTATCAATTAGGGTTTACAAGTCTTGGCGTTCAATCAACTGAGTTTGATAATCGATTACATACTCAACTAACATGGTTTGCACATAAACACAGTAATATACCACAATTACAGCAACATAGATATCACATCATGTAGAACAGAACATGCTGTTATTGTATCACACAGTACACAGATGGTAAAACTCAGATGTTAACACATTCAGGCAAGTTTCAACAAAGAAAGTCAGACTACATACTCATTCAATAACCTCGGGCCCAATTAAACTCGGACATTAGTCATTTCACTAATCTCGGCCCAAGCACATACTCGGACAATAGTCATTTCACTAAACTCGGCCCAAGCACATACTCGGCCCATTTGATTAATTAAACTCGGTCCATTATGAGGTCAATAAACTCGGACCAAGTACATTGATTAAAGTCGGACAAGCATTGTATTGATTAAACTCGGACCAGCATTGTATACAATAAACTCGGACCAATATCAAGTATTATTCTCGGACCAAATAGAATTCCTTAAACTCGGTCCATGTGTGACATTATACTCGGACCATATATCATCATTAAACTCAGACTTTCAAACAATTAAACTCGGACAACCATTCAGGAATTAAACTCGGTCCATATTGCATCATTAAACTCGGTCCAAGACATTCTTTGAAACTCGGACCACATGACTCATTAAAGTCGGACCATTTGCAACTATTTAAGTTCGGACCATGTTAAACTCGGGGGGGGGGGGGGGTTTCCTTCATTAAACTCGGACAAGAGGTCCAATTATACTCGGACAAGGTAGTCCACTTAAACTCGGGCATCATCAATTTATTTAAACTCTGACTAACAACAACGTACATTCAAATGATCAATTCGACAGGATTATAACAGTTACGTATATCATTCAACAAACCCTAAATCTAATCATATGACGGCAGACAACAAGATTATTCAATCGATGCTAAACCACAACAATCATCACAATGATAACCTATCAAGCATGCATCTAATCATCGTCGTAATCTCAACTACCCAGAATTAAATCACAGGATATCACATAAGAGATTAGGGTTTTCCAAGAACACACAATCAAGAAATCAATCAACAATTAATCATGAACAATGGTTAAACAATTACCTTGAACGATTCTAGAGGAAGAGGAATCAAGTGTGATGATTATCTAGTGCCAATGATGATGGTGATGATTGCTAGGGAGCCAAAGAAATGAGAGTACGTGCTTGAATTCTTGTGAAAATGATTAGTGAAGTTTAGATTAGGGTTAAGTATCTAGGATTTCACTAATTACCATTTACATCCCTAAGTATTATAATTTACAAATGCACACCATCTCATAACTGTTTCATAGTTTCACCACCAAGTTTACACATTTGACAAGTTTATCATAATTAACACATAATGATGCAACGTCTCGCAACACACCTCATTGTATCAACACATATACAATTTCCATAACATCAAATTGTGACATCATTCAACTAAATAATACAAGAACGTGCAATAAATGCGAAATAGAAATCTTGTAAGTTCGAGTTGTCACATTATCCCCAACTTAAAAGAAATTTCGTCCCGAAATTTGGTACGCACTCACTGAGGAAGCTAGGTAAGCTGTACTGTTCACTGGTTTTTCCTGGGGTGTCACATCATCCCCCCGTTGATTTGGAATTTCGTCCCGAAATTCAGTAGTAGCAGCTTCAGCCTCAGTAGTGGTTGCATTGGTTTCGAATAACTGGGGTACTTTTCTGTCATCTGGTCTTCGCGTTCCCAGGTGTACTCTGGGCCACGTCGGGAGTTCCAACGAACTCGAACAAGAGGGATTCTCTTGTGTTTGAGGACCTTACATCCCGGTCCGTGATTTCAACTGGCTCCTCGACGAACTGCAACCGCTCGTCGATAGTGAGTTCCTTAAAAGGAACTGTGAGGGTCTCATCTGACAGGCACTTCTTCAGATTCGACACGTGAAATACATTGTGAACTGCACCGAGTTCAGCTGGTAGGTTTAATCTGTAGGCTACTTTGCCAATTTTCTCAATGATCTCGAACGGTCCGACATACCGCGGATTTAATTAGCCCCGTTTGCCAAAACGAACCACACCCTTCCAGGGTGAGACTTTTAGTAAAACCCGGTCCCCGACCTGAAATTCCAATGGTCTCTTACGCTTATCCGCGTAGGCTTTCTGACGGTCGCGTGCTGCCGCCATGCGTTGTCGTATCTGCGCAATCTTTTCTGTGGCGTCCACTACAATCTCTGGACCCGTAATCTGACTATCCCCCACCTCTGCCCAACAGAGAGGTGACCGGCATTTACGTCCGTACAATGCCTCGAATGGAGCGGCTTGTATGCTGGTGTGATAACTGTTATTATACGAAAACTCCACTAACGGGAGATGCTTTTCCCAGTCGTTGCCGAAATCGGTAACGCATGCCCGAAGCATGTCTTCAAGAGTTTGGATCGTTTGCTCAGACTGCCCGTCCGTCTGAGGGTGATAAGCTGTGCTCATGTCTAGCCGTGAGCCAAACGCTTTGTGCATCGCTTGCCATAGCTCTGACGTGAATCGTGCATCCCGATCCGAAATGATAGAGGTGGGCACCCCGTGCCTCGAGACAACTTCTTTGAGGTAGATATCTGCGAGAGTGGAGAAGTTATCCGTTTCCTTTATAGCTAGGAAGTGTGCAGACTTGGTGAGTCGATCCACGATCACCCATATGGTATCATTCCCACGCTGAAATCTAGGTAAGCCTGTAACGAAATCCATGGAAATTTCTTCCCATTTCCACTGTGGTGTCCTGGGTTGCTGAAGTAGGCCTGCGTGTTTCTGATATTCAACCTTGACTCTTGCACAGGTCAAGCACTTGCCAACATAGGTGGCGATGTGGGCCTTCATGCTAGGCCACCAATAAGTAGTTCTGATGTCGTGGTACATTTTGTCCGACCCTGGATGTACCGAGTAGCGAGACTTGTGTGCTTCGTCCATCCCAAGCTCTCGTAAACCGCCATAAAGTGGGACCCAAATACGCCCCGTTACATAGTAGGTGTCGTCTTCCTTTTGTTCCATTCTTTGCCTTGAACCGCGTAAGGCTTCAGCCATGACGTTTTCGGGCTTCAGTGCTTCTGTCTGAGCAGCTCGTATCTGTGCAGGAAGACTAGACTGAATCGTAAGTTGTAGCGCTCGCACGCGCCGAGGTAAAGTGTCCTTTCGACTGAGGGCATCAGCCACAACATTGGCTTTGCCTGGATGGTACTTGATGGCGCATTCGTGGTCGTTAAGTAACTCGACCCATCGTCGTTGACGCATGTTCAAATCCTTCTGCTTAAGGATATGCTCGAGACTCCTGTGATCGGTGTAAATCGTGCACCTGGTACCGTACAGGTAGTGTCGCCATATCTTAAGCGCGAAAACAACAGCTCCCAGCTCTAGATCGTGCGTCGTGTAGTTTCGTTCGTGAACCTTGAGTTGCCGAGAAGCGTAGGCAATAACCTTATCCCGTTGCATCAATACGCAACCAAGTCCCTGTATCGATGCGTCACAATAAACCACGAAGTCATCTGTGCCCTCCGGCAAGGAGAGGATAGGTGCGCTGCAAAGCCTATCCTTTAGGTACTGAAAAGCGGTCTCTTGGGAATCTCCCCAACGGTAGGTGACACCTTTCTGTGTCAGCATAGTAAGCGGCTGCGCGATCTTCGAAAAGTCTTTAATGAATCGTCTGTAGTACCCCGCCAAATCCAAGAATTGGCGTATTTCCGTTGGTGTACGCGGTGCTGGCCAGTTCCTGATCGAATCTACCTTGGATGGATCGACATGAATCCCATCCCTGTTCACCACATGGCCTAGGAAATGGACTTCACGAAGCCAGAAGTCGCATTTTGAAAACTTTGCGTACAGTTGCTCCTTTCGAAGAAGTTCCAAGATAAGACGTAAGTGCTGCTCGTGCTCCTCCTGACTCTTGGAGTAGATCAGAATGTCGTCGATGAAGACAATGACGAACTTGTCAAGATAGGGTTTGCACACCCTGTTCATAAGATCCATGAAGACTGCAGGCGAGTTCTGAATGCTGTCTTGGAGACGTCCTCATCCCGGACTCTCAGCCGATGATAACCAGCCTGTAGATCAACCTTGGAGTAGTAACTCGACCCTTGCAACTGGGCGAATAAGTCGTCAATGCGTGGAAGAGGATAACGGTTCTTCACTGTGACCTTGTTCAGTTCACGGTAATCAATTTCACATCCTGAAGGTGCCATCCTTCTCTTTCACAGATAATTGGTATCCAAGAGTTCTTGTAGTTGCGTAAGTAGTTCTTCCGATTCTGATGGAGCTAAGCGATACGGTGCTCGAGCTATGGGTGCTGCTTCTGGAGCGAGCTCGATTTAAAATTTGACCTGACGATGAGGCGGTAGACCAGGTAAGTCTCTAGGAAACACCTGAGGAAAGTTGCGTACAACTGAAATATCCTCCAGCTGCTTTTCCTTTGCTGATGCGTCAGTGACAAGTGCCAGGATTGCAGTGTGCTCCTTTCGTAAACATTTCTGCGCCTTTAAGAGGGAGATGCTGCCAACCACAGCACCACTCTTGTCGCCTTGAACTTCGAGAGGTTCTTGACCAGAACGAGGAATGCGAACAATCTTTTCTTTGCATAGGGTTTCTGCTTGTTGTCGCTAGGAGTAACGGAAGTAGCAGAGGTGGTAGCGGTAGTAATAGCGCTGATACAACTAGGCAGCCTGTTCCGTTCCACTGCCTGATCCGCGAGGCGATGAGCAAGACACTGAATGTCTTGGATATTGTCGAGGTTAGCCGATGTAGCATGGCTCTGCATGTCTGAGGCTAGATCCTTGAGGTACAATTCGATACGCCTGCTTGGAGGGTCCACCATGGTCGGACACATGTTGGCCAGTTCGTTCGACCGCTTCGCATAAGCTTCAATCTCTGACCCCATCATTTTCAAATGGTAAAGCTCCACGTCCAACTTGTGGATGTCATCACGCGTGCAGTATTCCCTTTTTAATGAGTTCCTTAAAAATCGTCCCAAGGGGTGGCGTTAGCATCTGCCAAACCTAATATCTGAACTTGCGCGTTCCACCAGGTTAGCGCGATTCCTTCCAACGTAACAGTGGCGTACTTGACCCTGTGAACCTCAGGGCATTCACACATCTCGAATACCGACTCGAGCTTCCCAAACCAATGGAGTAGTCCCACTGCTCCTTCTGTGCCACTGAATGTGCTTGGACGACAGTCCATGAAGTTCTTGAATGTGCAGACAGGTTGCTGTGCGTTCTGACCCGTTGCGCGAGAAAGATAGGTCAAGGTTAAGCGCGAGAGTTGGGTCACGAGAGTAGGATCTAACGTCCTAGGATAGGTCTGGAATAGCAGGTTATACCTCCTGCTTGTGCGGCTGCAAGCGCCGCAGCAACTTGTTTGTTAATAAGAGCCGCCAACTGGGCTTGAGTCATGTCAACACGTCCAGACATGATCGAACGGCAAAGGTAGCATAAGTATGAATGGTTCGCGAGTAGGGCGATGACAGAAAAGTGTAGGCACATAGGTGTTCTTAAGCAGTAACAAGTAGTGAGCAAAGTGATGTAAGCATACTTCGAGCAAAGTTCTATGCAGTTCTAGTAAGCAGGTAATAAACATAAACCTTATTACCTAGTATGTCGAGTCTTGCACGTGGAGCGAAGCGTCGTTGTGGATCGTTTGAGAGCACTGTTCTGGTTATAGTCTGGTTTTAATAAAAACGTTTTCCCATATTAAAACCAAGTTCTCTATAACCAATGGCTCTGATACCAATCTGTCACACCCCCAAAATCCACCTGCGGAGTATCACCGCTTGGGAGCGTGACTGACCAGGATCAAGCCACCAATCATATTGAACATGTAATTAATATTAAGTAAAATAAATGTAAACCATCCATCCAATACGATAGGTGTTCAAAACATAACCATAGTTTCAAAGTGTAGCGGAAGCATAGTAAATAATCCAACAATAGTTAATAGTTTTAAATGTCATAATAGTTCAACGTAGAAACCACGATCCTTGTCCACAACGACCCGCTTCTCCAGTGCAAGCTCCAAGTACCTAACGATCTGCAAGGCATGTAACAGAATGATCAACAAACTAGTTGAGCGAGTTCACAGTAAGTAAGTGCGTAACAGTAAGTAACGGGTGGCTCTACTGGGCCAATAGTAAGTTATACAGGTGGGGGCTTCCCATGTTATGTGACCACTAGACTATTCGTATCAACTACTCGTATCATCCCTGTTCTTCTTCCGAGAACAGTAGCGCGTATGGGGTGTGCGTAGGTTTTACGCACGTATCCTTCACAACCGAGGATAGAAGTAAGTAATGCGTACACGTAGGTTTTACGTGCGTGCCTGACATCCGAGGCAGTAATTGGCATATGACCACGTAGGTGTTATCCTAACCTACGGAACCGTCCTTTGTACCGAGGATAGAAGTAATGCGTACACGTAGGTTTTACGTGCGTGCCTGACATCCGAGGCAGTGATTGGCATATGACCACGTAGGTGTTATCCTAACCTACGGAACCGTCCTGACATCCGAGGATAGAAGTAATGCGTACACGTAGGTTTTACGTGCGTGCCTGACATCCGAGGCAGTGATTGGCATATGACCACGTAGGTGTTATCCTAACCTACGGAACCGTCCTGACACCCGAGGACCATGGTAGGTGATAGTCTAGGAAAAGCATATATATGTTCTTAGTCAATGGTAACCTTTATCCCATTCCCACGACCCGGGAATCCCATGCCTTAGTAGGAGTGTGAACTCACTTCGGTTTGCTCGGTATGCTATGCTCTAGGGTTTAACAATGGCCTAAGTCCGTTACACACGACCTAGGATATATTGCACAGGATATAATGTAAGTGTTTGAAATCAGTTATCAATTAGGGTTTACAAGTCTTGGCGTTCAATCAACTGAGTTTGATAATCGATTACATACTCAACTAACATGGTTTGCACATAAACACAGTAATATACCACAATTACAGCAACATAGATATCACATCATGTAGAACAGAACATGCTGTTATTGTATCACACAGTACACAGATGGTAAAACTCAGATGTTAACACATTCAGGCAAGTTTCAACAAAGAAAGTCAGACTACATACTCATTCAATAACCTCGGGCCCAATTAAACTCGGACATTAGTCATTTCACTAATCTCGGCCCAAGCACATACTCGGACAATAGTCATTTCACTAAACTCGGCCCAAGCACATACTCGGCCCATTTGATTAATTAAACTCGGTCCATTATGAGGTCAATAAACTCGGACCAAGTACATTGATTAAAGTCGGACAAGCATTGTATTGATTAAACTCGGACCAGCATTGTATACAATAAACTCGGACCAATATCAAGTATTATTCTCGGACCAAATAGGATTCCTTAAACTCGGTCCATGTGTGACATTATACTCGGACCATATATCATCATTAAACTCAGACTTTCAAACAATTAAACTCGGACAACCATTCAGGAATTAAACTCGGTCCATATTGCATCATTAAACTCGGTCCAAGACATTCTTTGAAACTCGGACCACATGACTCATTAAAGTCGGACCATTTGCAACTATTTAAGTTCGGACCATGTTAAACTCGGGGGGGGGGGGGGGGTTTCCTTCATTAAACTCGGACAAGAGGTCCAATTATACTCGGACAAGGTAGTCCACTTAAACTCGGGCATCATCAATTTATTTAAACTCTGACTAACAACAACGTACATTCAAATGATCAATTCGACAGGATTATAACAGTTACGTATATCATTCAACAAACCCTAAATCTAATCATATGACGGCAGACAACAAGATTATTCAATCGATGCTAAACCACAACAATCATCACAATGATAACCTATCAAGCATGCATCTAATCATCGTCGTAATCTCAACTACCCAGAATTAAATCACAGGATATCACATAAGAGATTAGGGTTTTCCAAGAACACACAATCAAGAAATCAATCAACAATTAATCATGAACAATGGTTAAACAATTACCTTGAACGATTCTAGAGGAAGAGGAATCAAGTGTGATGATTATCTAGTGCCAATGATGATGGTGATGATTGCTAGGGAGCCAAAGAAATGAGAGTACGTGCTTGAATTCTTGTGAAAATGATTAGTGAAGTTTAGATTAGGGTTAAGTATCTAGGATTTCACTAATTACCATTTACATCCCTAAGTATTATAATTTACAAATGCACACCATCTCATAACTGTTTCATAGTTTCACCACCAAGTTTACACATTTGACAAGTTTATCATAATTAACACATAATGATGCAACGTCTCGCAACACACCTCATTGTATCAACACATATACAATTTCCATAACATCAAATTGTGACATCATTCAACTAAATAATACAAGAACGTGCAATAAATGCGAAATAGAAATCTTGTAAGTTCGAGTTGTCACACGCAAGACTAATGATTACCAGAGTCCGAATCAGCAATCATCAGGCAGTCAGGGGCAGGGTGGATATCGGGGAATTCACCCACTGTGTAACAGATGCAACAGACACCACAGTGGTCAGTGCCGCAAGGGCCGCTGTCAGAGATGTCTCAAGATAGGGCACGAAGCTAAAGATTGCAGGAGCTCGCGACCTGCGTATCAGAACCAACAACAACCACCAGCGCCTCAAAACCAGCAGCAGAAACAGCGAGGCAACAGGGGATGTTTTCAGTGTGGTGCTGAAGGTCATTTCAAGCGGGATTGCCCCCAGTTAAACCAGAATCGCAACAACAACAACAATCAGGGGAATGGTAACAACAACGGTGGAAACAATAATGGCAACGAAGCTAGGAGACGTGTTTTTGTGCTGGGGCAGGGTGATGCCAGGAATGATCCCAACGTAGTTATGGGTAAGTTTCTTCTTGATGACTTTTATGTTACTGTTTTGTTTGATTCGGGTGCGGATACAAGTTATATGTCACTAAAAGTTTGCAAAATGTTAAAACGTGCACCAACTCCCCTAAACACCAAACATGTCATAGAATTAGCTAACGGTAAAAGTCTAGAGGCCACACACGTAGTTCAGGGTTGTAATCTTATCCTCGCTGGTCAGACTTTCTCTATCGATCTCATTCCCATAGTTTTGGGTAGTTTTGACATCGTCATTGGCATGGACTGGTTATCACAACAGCACGCAGAGATTCTATGTAAAGAGAAGATCGTTCGCATTCCTCGTTCTGGTAAGGAACCTCTCGAAGTTCAAGGCGACAAGAGTGGTGCAGTGGTTGGCATCATCTCCTTTCTAAAGGCTCAGAAGTGTTTGCGTAAGGGCCACACTGCCATTCTGGCACTTGTTACTGATGCATCAGCTAAAGAAAAGAAAGTGGAAGATATTCCAGTTGTACGCGACTTCCCTCAGGTGTTCCCTGAAGATTTACCTGGTCTACCGCCTCATCGCCAGGTCGAGTTTCAAATCGAGCTAGCACCAGGAGCAGCACCGATAGCACGTGCACCGTATCGCTTAGCTCCATCAGAGTTGGAAGAACTCTCAACACAACTACAAGAACTCTTGGATAAGGGATTTATCCGACCTAGCTCTTCGCCCTGGGGAGCTCCAGTATTATTCGTGAAAAAGAAGGACGGTACCTTCAGGATGTGCATCGATTACCGTGAACTGAACAAGGTGACAGTGAAGAATCGCTACCCTCTTCCACGTATCGACGACTTATTCGACCAGTTGCAAGGGTCGAGCTACTACTCCAAGATAGACCTGAGGTCAGGTTATCATCAGCTGAGAGTCCAGGATGAGGATGTCTCCAAAACAGCATTCAGAACTCGCTACGGCCATTACGAGTTTCTAGTCATGCCTTTCGGGCTAACAAACGCCCCTGCAGTCTTTATGGACCTTATGAACAGGGTATGCAAGCCCTACCCAGATAAGTTTGTGATTGTATTCATCGACGACATTCTGATCTACTCCAAGCGTCAGGAGGAACACGAGCAGCATCTACGACTTATTTTGGAACTTCTTCGAAAGGAACAACTGTACGCCAAGTTTTCAAAGTGCGACTTCTGGCTTCGTGAAGTCCACTTTCTAGGCTATGTGGTAAACAAGGATGGGATCCATGTTGATCCATCCAAGGTAGATTCGATCAGGAACTGGCCTGCACCGCGTACACCAACGGAAATACTCCAATTCTTGGGTTTGGCGGGATATTACAAACGGTTCATTAAAGATTTCTCAAAGATTGCACAGCCGCTTACATTACTGACACAGAAGGGTGTCACCTACCGTTGGGGAAATACTCAGGAAACCGCTTTTCAGCACTTAAAGGATAGACTATGCAGTGCACCTATCCTCTCATTGCCAGAGGGCACGGACGATTTTGTGGTATATTGTGATGCATCGATACAGGGGCTTGGGTGTGTATTGATACAACGGGATAAAGTTATTGCTTACGCTTCGCGCCAACTTAAGGTTCACGAACGGAACTACACGACGCACGATTTAGAGCTGGGAGCTGTTGTTTTCGCGCTTAAGATATGGCGACACTACCTGTACGGTACCAAGTGCACTATCTACACCGATCACAGGAGTCTCGAGCACATCTTCAAGCAGAAGGAATTAAACATGCGTCAACAACGATGGGTTGAACTACTGAACGATTACGAATGCGCCATCAAGTACCATCCAGGCAAAGCCAACGTTGTGGCTGACGCTCTCAGTCGAAAAGACACTCTACCTAGACGCGTGCGAGCACTACAGCTTACTATTCAGTCTGGTCTCCCTGCACAGATACGAGATGCTCAGGTAGAAGCATTGAAACCAGAAAACGTCAAGGCTGAAGCCTTGCGTGGCTCAAGACAATGATTAGAACAGAAGGAAGACGGTGCCTACTATGTAACAGGGCGAATTTGGGTTCCACTTTATGGCAACTTGCGTGAGCTAGTGATGGATGAAGCTCACAAATCTCGCTACTCGGTACATCCAGGGTCGGATAAAATGTACCACGACATTAGAACAACTTATTGGTGGCCTAGCATGAAGGCCCACATCGCTACCTATGTCAGCAAGTGCTTGACCTGTGCAAGAGTCAAGGCAGAGTATCAGAAACCAGCAGGCTTACTTCAGCAACCGAAGATACCACAGTGGAAATGGGAGGAAATTTCCATGGATTTTGTTACAGGCCTGCCTAGATCTCAATGTGGAAACGATACTATTTGGGTGATCGTGGATCGACTCACCAAGTCTGCTCATTTCCTGGCAATCAAAGAAACAGACAAGTTTTCCACACTAGCAGACATATACTTGAAGGAAGTAGTCTCAAGGCACGGGGTGCCCACCTCTATCATTTCGGATTGCGATGCACGATTCACTTCAGAGCTATGGCAAGCAATGTACAAGGCTTTTGGCTCTCGGCTAGATATGAGCACGGCTTATCACCCTCAGACGGATGGACAGTCTGAGCGCACGATTCAAACCCTAGAAGACATGCTTCGAGCATGTGTTATTGATTTCGGCAACAGCTGGGAAAAGCATCTCCCTTTGGTGGAGTTCTCGTACAATAACAGTTATCACACCAGCATTCAAGCCGCTCCATTCGAGGCATTGTACGAGCGTAAATGCCGGTCACCTCTCTGTTGGGCAGAGGTGGGGGATAGTCAGATCACGGGTCCAGAACTTATAGTGGACACCACGGAAAATATTGCACAAATACGACAACGCATGGCGGCAGCTCGCGACCGTCAGAAAAGCTACGCGGATGAGCGTAGGAAGCCATTGGAATTTCAGGTCGGGGACCGGGTTTTACTTAAAGTCTCACCCTGGAAGGGTGTGGTACGTTTTGGCAAACGGGGCAAACTAAATTCGCGGTATGTCGGACCGTTCGAGATCATAGAAAGAATAGGCAAAGTAGCCTATAGACTGAACCTACCAGCTGAACTCGGGGCAGTTCACAACGTTTTCCACGTGTCGAATCTGAAGAAATGCTTGTCAGATGAGATCCTCATAATTCCTTTGAAATAGCTCACTATCGACTCAGGATCATGGGATTCAGAATCGGTAGAGACCCGAAGCAAAGGAAACTATTGGATAGATGGTTGATCGCGAAGGCGAACATGGATATAGACCCTGGCTAGGGTGGATGTAGTCTCCTAGTATTTCTATTTTGGGTTAGGGGCTGTGTTGGTTTGGTTTCTAGTTTTGTTTGGTTGTGGAGTGTTAATGATACATGGGCATCGATTATGCAGTGGATGGAGCTCAAAGCTAATTCTAGTACTCTAGAACACATTGTTTGTAATATTCTGGTGGCTGCTTCCACGTATTTTATATGGTAAGAAAGGAACAACCGGCTTTTCTCTCAGGTGCGAAGGAATGCTAGTGTCCTCTCCAAGGTTATTATAGACACAGTTCGGCTTAGGATCATGGGATTCAGAATCGGTAGAGACCCGAAGCAAAGGAAACTATTGGATAGATGGCTGATCGCGAAGGCGAACATGGATATAGACCCTGGCTAGGGTGGATGTAGTCTCCTAGTATTTCTATTTTGGGTTAGGGGCTGTGTTGGTTTGGTTTCTAGTTTTGTTTGGTTGTGGAGTGTTAATGATACATGGGCATCGATTATGCAGTGGATGGAGCTCAATGCTAATTCTAGTACTCTGGAACACATTGTTTGTAATATTCTGGTGGCTGCTTCCACGTATTTTATATGGTAAGAAAGGAACAACCGGCTTTTCTCTCAGGTGCGAAGGAATGCTAGTGTCCTCTCCAAGGTTATTATAGACACAGTTCGGCTCAGGATCATGGGATTCAGAATCGGTAGAGACCCGAAGCAAAGGAAACTATTGGATAGATGGCTGATCGCGAAGGCGAACATGGATATAGACCCTGGCTAGGGTGGATGTAGTCTCCTAGTTTTTCTATTTTGGGTTAGGGGCTGTGTTGGTTTGGTTTCTAGTTTTGTTTGGTTGTGACTGTTTGTCGTGTTTTGTTTGTTTTGTCCTAGTCTTGGTATGGCAAGTCTAGTAGTGTGTATCGATGTCACGATGCACCCTGTTTGTTCTTGTTGGTTGATATATAAAATTCACCGGGGTAACCCATTTACCCAACAAAAAAAAAAAGAGCTCACTATCGACGAACAGTTGCACTTCGTCGAGGAACCAGTTGAAATCACGAACCGGGATGTTAAGGTCCTCAAGCACAAGAGAATCCCTCTTGTTCGAGTTCGTTGGAACTCCCGTCGTGGCCCAGAGTACACCTGGGAACGTGAAGACGAAATGAAGCAAAAGTATCCTCAATTGTTCGCGAACAGTACACCTACTACTGAGGCTGAAGCTACCACGGAATTTCGGGACGAAATTCCAGATCAACGGGGCGAGGATGTGACACCCAAGGAAAACCATGCAACTTAACTAACTTCCTCAGTGAGTACGTACCAAATTTCGGCATGAAATTTCTTTTAAGTTGGGGATAATGTGACAACTCGTAATTCGAACCTACTTTGTGTAACGTTACGTGCTTATGTGAACCTTGTTGATTAAATGAATGTTATGTTTGATTTGTGCTTGTATGTATGTATGTATGCAATCGGGCCAAATACACCACTCACACCCGATCGCACAAACCCATCCGGGCCTTACCTTTGTACACGGACCAAGGGCGACCCAATAGAGGGCTCGACCCACCCACCTTACACGCATAACACTAGGGTGTTAGTAACTTTCTCATACTTTTTGCAAAACATCCTCACACACTCAAAACCCTTGCTCTTTCTCTCTCCCTCCCTCACGAACCCGACGGCAAGCACCCTTCGAAGCTCTTGACCCGGATCGATTCTCTCAACCGGTTAGTGTTTGATGTTATTTGCTTTGATAGATGATGTTTTGATTGTATATGATTACATTAGGGTTATGCATGCTAGTAAACGATTGAAAACTATGCACTCGAATTCGGTTATGCGTATATAGGATGATGTTCATGTAAATCGGATGTTGTAATGTTAACTTAAGAACCGAATGCTTGTTAATCGGATACTCGTTAGCTGAAATCAGGTTAGTGTAGGGTCGATCACGGTTTGATTTTGAAGATTCGAAACCCTTAAATGGATATGTTTAAATATCTTGATTATTGTTTGTAATTATGATCATGTTAGGGTTCATAAGAATTGCTTAGAAAATGCTTAGTTTGATCGGTTGTATGTTAAAAGAATAGTTGGAAAATTGTTAATTGATAAGGGTAAATAAGGAAACTATGGCATGATTGTAACCGATTGCTTGATTTATGGAATGTTTAAACTGATCACACATGTCCCGCTCGATCGCACAAGATCAGGTCATGTAAGACCTGATCTGATCGCACAAGCTGAACGCACAAGTAAGATCGCACAAGTTATGTACAAATGGATAAGCACAGCGTACAACCCCACATTGCATGATCGCACAAGATCTTGTGGATCGCACAAGACGGTGTCGATCGCACAAGGTCTTGGGCCACACACACTTATGTATTGAATCCTGATACGCTGTTGGGCCGAGCAGCCCAAATCACCATCGAACAAGCCCAAACCACCATCGCACAAGCTGTCCGGATCGTACAAGGTCAACCGGACCGCACAAGTCACTTATACGTTATTTTTATTTGGGCCGATATGTTATTGGACTGTTATGTTAATTGGGCCGACTATCTTTTGGGCTTAGACATTTAAATCGCACAAGTTGAATGTATTGCTTGACTGTTAAAATGTTGCCATGATCGTTACGTGCTCGTAACATGTTAACTATGTGTAATCATATGTGCGTTACTTGAACCCTAGAAGGATGCCCACCTCTATCATTTCGGATCGCGATGCACGATTCACGTCAGAATTATGGCAAGCAATGCACAAGGCTTTTGGCTCTCGATTAGACATGAGCACGGCATATCACCCCCAGACGGATGGGCAGTCTGAGCGCACGATTCAAACCCTAGAAGACATGCTTCGGGCATGTGTAATTGATTTCGGCAACAGCTGGAAAAAGCATCTTCCGTTAGTGGAGTTTTCATACAATAACAGTTATCACACCAGCATACAAGCCGCTCCATTTGAGGCATTGTACGGGCGTAAATGCCGGTCACCTCTCTGTTGGGCAGAGGTGGGGGATAGTCAGATCACGGGTCCAGAACTTATAGTAGACACCACAGAAAAGATTGCACAGATACGACAACGCATGGCGGCAGCACGCGACCGTCAGAAAAGCTACGCGGATAAGCGTAGGAAGCCATTGGAATTTCAGGTCGGGGACCGGGTTTTACTTAAAGTCTCACCCTGGAAGGGTGTGGTTCGTTTTGGGAAACGGGGCAAACTTAATCCGCGGTATGTTGGACCGTTCGAGATCATTGAAAGAATAGGCAAAGTGGCCTACAGACTAAACTAACCAGCTGAACTCGGTGCAGTTCACAACGTATTCCACGTGTCGAATCTGAAGAAGTGTCTGTCGGATGAGACCCTCATAGTGCCTTTCAAGGAACTCACTATCGACGAGCGGTTGCAGTTCGTCGAGGAACCAGTTGAAATCACGGACCGGGATGTCAAGGTCCTCAAGAACACTAGAATACCTCTTGTACGAGTTCGTTGGAACTCCCGTCGTGGCCCAGAGTATACCTGGGAACGAGAAGATCAAATGGAACTCAAGTATCCCCAGTTATTCGGAAACCGTACAACCACTACTGAGGCTGAAGCTACTACTGTAGAATTTCGGGACGAAATTCCAAATCAACGGGGGGATGATGTGACACCTCAGGAAAACCAGTAAACGATACAATTTACCTAGCTTCCTCAGTAACCGCATGCTAAATTTCGGGACGAAATTTCTTTCAAGTTGGGGATAATGTGACAACTCGAGTTTCCAAGATTCCTATTTTGCATTTATTGCACGTTTTTTTTTTTGGGTAAAGGGTTACCCCGGTGAATTTTATTAATCAACCAATAAGAACAAAAGTGTGGCTGAAATACCACACCCAAACTAGCGTTGACAACCCAACACTAGGAAACAGACAGCCCAAAAAAACACAACTAGGCGGCCACAAACTAGCTAACAAACAAACACGACCAAACAAAACAACTAAAGACAAAGACAACTATCTAGCCGGGATCAATCTCAAAATTGTTTCCAGGAATCTTCCACTTTTCCACCAGGCTACCATTATCAAAGCTTCGTTTAAACTTGAGGGAAATAAGCCGCAACCGAACAGTATAAATGATCTCTTGAGACACTACCATAGCCGTCCGATGGTTCCGACAAAACAGTCTGTTGTTACGTTCTTGCCATATAAAGTAGGAAGCAGCCGCAACCACCAACCGACTAACAACATTTATTGCACGTTCATTGATTGTTTAGTTGTTTATTTGCACAATTAGTTGCTATGGAATTTTATACGTTTTGACACAATGAATCGTATTGGGTGATTGTGCATGATTGTTTGTTACTTATGAAAGATTTGTCTAATGTATGAACTTGGTGGTGGAACTGTGAAATTGTTTGAGATGGTGTACTATTGAAAAACATAATAATAAAGGGTGTATAGAGTAATTAGTGAAACTTAAACTATTCTTAACCCTAATCCCTTTTCACTTATCCTTACACAAAACAAAACACGTACTTTCATTTTTTGATTCTCTGGCAATCATCATCTCCATCACAAGCACAAGTCTCCTACATCAATCTTAATCTTGCAATCTAGTTAGACTCAATCCAAGGTAAATGGTTATTGATTGTTTGATTGTTTTCAATTCTTGAATATGTGATTCATAGAAACCCTAATTCTATATGTGATAGTTTTGCGTTTGATTGAGTTTGATTGTGGTAAATGGTTTATGATCGATTGTGTAATCCGTTGTGCAATTACCTGCTGAATGTTAAATTGCCTGAAATAATAGAATGGTTGATTTTTAATTTGATTTTCTGCAATGCAATGAAATTAGGGTTTCTGGTCGTAAGAAACGTAACTGTGAACTTGAATATTCATATGATGATTGATTGCTGATCTGAGTTTTGTAACGTAATGAATAGTCCGAATTTGATGTTATAGAGAAGGTCCGAACTTTACAAGAGTAAAGTGTTGTCCGATGTTTACATACTACACTTATGGTCCGAGTTTTACTATATGGAAATAGGGTCCGATCTTTAACCCTAGATAGGGGCCGAGTTTCTTAAACACAAGTGTGGTCCAAGTTTCAGGCCCCCGCACCCCTTGTCCGACCTTTAAACTCATGAAGGGGTCCGAGTTTTAACCCCTTGCCCCTTGGTCCGAGCTTTAAACCCCCACCCCCCATGGTCCGACTTTCATGTTGTAAGCCTCTAGTCCGACTTTTGAACAGGGAAGCTCCCCCCCCCCCCCCACTTCTTGTCCGAGTTTCAACATAGTGTGGTGTGTCCAAGTTTGGTGAAGATGGGCTTTCTTTTGTCCGGACTTTTGTAAAAGAAATGGATGTCAGTTGTTTGTCGCTTATGATGTGATTTAGATAGGAGAATTGTAATCGAAAGTGTAACACCATTTTGTCACCCAAATTGTCCCACACCCTTTTATTTGTTGAAAGCTTCTGATCGCACAAATGTGTCCCAATCACACAACATATGTTGGGCCTCACATATTACCAATATGCACATTGGGCTGCGATATGTTGCTGGGCCATGTTTATTTATGAAATTTGTTACTATTTGGCCAATGTGATACTATCTACGAAATTGGACCCAGTGCGTGTAATTATATGAAACGTGATCTATGTGCTACTTGAATACGTGAATAATTGTGTACGAGTTTAATTAAGATGTAGTAATGGTAATAGGACGGGATTGACCAAAGTTGCATTAACAAGTTAAACACTCTACCGAGCAAAACCAAGGTGAGTTCACACAGCCAAGGCATGGGTTCCCAGGGTGGGAATGGGTTAGATTATTTATTTGTGTTTACCTAGCACATGGAACTTAGTTATATGGTCCTCGGGTGAGGAAGGTTATTGATAAGATACAACTAGACTAATGGTACTAAATTGAACTGATCTTCGCACACACGCCAGGGTTGGCCGCGATATTATGACTAATCTTCGCACACATGCCTAGGAAGGCCACGAACTATACTCTAAACTTCGCATACATGCCAGGGTGGCCGCGATACAAACATACCTAGTCTAGAATACTTGAGAACTTTCCTTAATCTTCGCATACATGCCTAGAGGGCCGCGATACGAACTAATACGATACATGACTTAATGAACGAATACAAGGCTTACTATACTATTACAATTACTGAACTATAAACCGTGAACTCGCTCAACTAGTTGTTGATCCTCTGTTACATGCCTTGCAGGTCGTTAGATACATGGAGCTTGCACAGGGAGGAGCAGGTCGTTGTGGAGCATGGATCGTGATTGTCTTGCTAAACACTTTATGACATTTCATACTTTACTATGTTTGGGTTTTACTTATACGCTTCCGCTAAACAGTGATAACATATTTATGTTTCGGGACACCTTTCATATGGATTGGTTTGGTTAAATTGCAATTACTTTTACTTTATACATTGTTCTATATGATTGGTGGCTTGATCCTGGTCATGTCACGCCTCCAAGCGGTGGTACTCCGCGTGTGGATTTTGGGGGTGTGACAAAAACAATTGATAGGGTGATGAGGGATGTTATGGGTTGAACATGATGTTTTGTGTAGGAATGTTAGGTATTTCATGGTTAGAAAACGATGTTGTATAATTGAATCAATTCATGAATTCAGATTTGCTCATGGGTTGCGATGGGTGATTTTAATTGTGCTTTGAAACTTGAAGACATTTGTACGGGGTCCTCAACGTTTAATGTGGGTATGTGGGATTTCAAAGAGTGCTTAGAGCTAGTGAAACTATTTGATGTGAATAGTTCGGGTATTCACTACACTTGGAATCAAAAACCAAAATCGGGTGTTGGCCTATTAAAGAAGATTGACAGGATCTTGGGTAATGTGGCTTTTACTGATAATTTTCCTACGTCTATGGCTGTGTTTTATCCGTCTCGAGTTTCTGATCATACTCCATGCATATTGAAGATCCCCTCATTGAGTAGATGCAAGCCTCAACCTTTTAAGTTCGCTAACTTTTTAGTACATAAACCAGGTTTTGCGCAATTGATAAAAGATTGTTGGGTAAATCAAGTAGATGGGGTGAAACAATTTCAGGTTGTGAAGAAGTTAAAAATTCTTAAATCCCCGATTCGAGCTTTATTTAAAAGTCAAGGTAATCTCCACAAGAAAGTGCAAGAACTTCGATCTAAGCTAGATGAATACCGAAAGCAATTGATGCGGACCCTTTTGATGCTAATCTAAGGGAAGAGGAAGGGAAATGTAGTCTAGCTTTTCAAGAAGCCAGCTTAGACGAAGAAAGATTTCTTAAGCAAAAGTCTAAAGTGCAATATTGGGTTAGCGGAAGGAGATCGAAACACGACCTTCTTTCACGTCACTCTATAATGTAGGAATCATCGAAATAGCATTCATATGATAAAAGATAGTGGAGGTGTTTTGTATGAGGGCGGCCAAGTGCCGAATGCTTTTGTCAATCATTTTGAGAAATTTCTTGGTAATGAAGAAGAGATGACGTTGCATCCCACACCGGAGCTTTTTTCTCACACGCTAGGGGATGAGGCAGCGCTACACATGATTCGACCGGTCCTTCAAGATGAGATAAAAAATTCCATGTTTTCAATTGGGGATAATAAAGCCCCAGGCCCAGATGGTTATACGTCAGCATTTTTTAAACACGCTTGGTGTGTTATTGGGGATGATGTTACTCGAGCAATTCAAGATTTCTTTGAAAAAGGTAAGCTTCTCCAAGTAATTAATCACACTATTATAGCGCTGGTCCCAAAAGTAGCTACTCCCACGTATGTCACGGAGTATAGACCCATTGCCTGTTGTAATGTGCTTTATAAGTGCATCACCAAAATTATAGCTGATCGTATAAAGGATTATTTGGGGGAAATTGTTAGTATAAACCAATCAGCATTTATTCCCGGTCGGAAAATATCGGATAATATTTTGCTAACTCAAGAGTTAATGCATAACTATCATAAGCAAGTTGGTCCTCCAAGGTGTGCGTTCAAAGTGGACATCCAAAAAGCTTATGATACTGTTAACTGGCAATTCCTTGAGAAGATTTTGAGGGGTTTTCGGTTTCATCCAAGATGATTCAATGGATAATGATGTGTATTTTCTACGTCTTCTTTCTCTGTTGCAATTAATGGCAATTTGCATGGTTATTTTAGAGGTAGAAGAGGATTGAGACAAGGAGATCCTTTATCCCCGTACTTGTTTACATTAGTCATGGAGATCCTTACTCTTATGTTGCAGCAAACGGTTAGCATTGACACTTCTTTTGCCTTCCATAATAAATGTGAAAAACAGAAAATAGTTAGTTTATGTTTTGCGGATGATCTTTTTCTGTTTGCGTGTGGAGAAGTTCGATCAGTTAATTGCATTATGGAATCACTGAGTGGGTTTTCTAAGATGTCTGGATTGAAGCTGAATATTTCGAAAAGTATTGTGCATTTTTGCAATATTCCGAACCATGTTAAGGG
The DNA here is from genome assembly GCF_002127325.2 of Helianthus annuus. Lineage (NCBI taxonomy): Eukaryota > Viridiplantae > Streptophyta > Magnoliopsida > Asterales > Asteraceae > Helianthus > Helianthus annuus. The sequence goes on from NC_035434.2 coordinate 87,008,782, forward strand.
AGCGATTCTGAACCTAATGCCTTTTATGGAAGGTTCTTTCCCAGTTAGGTACTTAGGCGTTCCCGTGGTATCATCCCGTCGTCAGATATGCTGATTGTAGTGTTCTTTTGGAGCGGCTTAATGATAGAATTAAGAGCTGGAAAAATCGTTATCTTTCATTTGCAGGCAGGATGCAACTTGTTATTTCTGTTCTATCGGCTACGCATGTTTATTGGGCCTCTGTCTTCATCTTGCCAGGCCGAATTATAAAAGAGCTGGAAGCTACTATGAGAGGTTTTTTATGGTGTCAAGGCCCTATGCAAAAAGGTAAAGCTAAAGTTTCGTGGAAAGCGGTGTGTGTTCCTAAAAAAGAAGGGGGCTTGGGTATTAGACGGATCAGAGATATGAATAATGCTCTTATGGCTGCTAATGCATGGAGTGTTATTGTCAAAAGGGAGTCATTATGGGTCGCATGGATTCATGATCATCGATTAAAAGAGAGAAGTTTTTGGGATTGTCGCATTCCAAACAATTGCTCTTGGAGCTGGAGAAAAATCATGCAATTACGTCCTCTTATTCAGCCTTATGTTTGGGCCAAACATGGAAATGGAAGACAGGTATCGGCTTGGTTCGATACATGGAGTGGGGTGGGGCCGCAAAATAAATTTTTATCTTATCGCACTATCTCGAATGGTGGATTCAGTTTGAATACGAAGGTAAAGGATATTTCAAATGATGGAGGGTGGACGTGGCCCTTGGCGTGGTACGATCTCTTTCCAGTTTTAAATAATGTCCCTCATCATGTACTGATAGACCATGTGGAAGACAAGTTTTGTTGGAAACTCAATGACAAGCTTAAAGATTTCTCAACAACTGTTGTTTGGCAATCCCTTAGAACGAGTGAGATGGAAATTAACTGGATGAATATTGTTTGGTTCTCACAATGTATCCCGAAGCATGCGTTCTTAATGTGGTTGATAATACGAAAAAAAACTCCAAACGCAAGACAAAATAAGAGATTGGGCGGTGGCTAGAAGTAATAATATGAATATTATGTGTTGCCTTGTATGTTATGAGGATATAGATTCGCACGATCCCTTGTTCTTCGCATGTAAGTACTCGGCTGAAGTGTGGAGTCAAGTTGTTACCAAGTCTGATATGGGTGATGTTCATCATAATCTGGAAGAGATAGTTAACAGCTTACTTGTTCGACGGTCATGGAAGACGGCTAGTAGTGTTATTGATCGGCTTATTCTGGCTGCTACATGTAACACCCGACCATTTGTTTCATTATTTTAATCATATGAAATGTGGAATTAAGAAAACAAAATTTAAACTAACAAAAAACTTAGTTGGTAAACTAAGTTATACTTCATCATAGAGATTAACATAGTCATTTAACTAGTTTCAAACATAAAAGATTCAGTAATGTTTACAAAACTACATAAATTAACTAGATTCATTTAGTGCGGAAGCATCCAACATTTCTTTTTTTGGGTAAAGGGTTACCCCGGTGATTTTATAAATTCACAACCAAATAAGAACAAGTAGTGTAGAAAGCCTACACTAGTTCAAACATAGGACATGCCCTATGAAAGTACAACCAAACCAAACCAAAACAAGAACAACCAATAACAAATACAAAAAACAAACGGCCACTAGTCTAAATAACTAGACCCAACAACTCAAAAACCCTTAATCAGCTGCCATCTCAAATAAACCTGAGCCATCAATACCCTAATCCTCTAGAAGCCTTCGGACATTGACACAATTCTTCAGCTTCGCTCCCATCAACTTGTACCGCACTTGTTGAAGAACAATTTCACTTATAGACTCCGGAGGCCGCAATTGGTTCTTGAATAACCTCGAATTTTGCTCTTGCCAAATAAAGTAAGCAGAAGCCGCCACTACCAATCTTGCTGCGAACCCAGCAACCGTTTTCGGTTTGGAATGCTCAATCAACCAGTTAGAAATGTCATTCCATTTACGTTGAACCGAGACCATACCAACTTTCAGCCTAACCTTATGCCACACTTCAGTAGAGAATTTGCATTCAAAGAAAAGGTGATTATGCGAGTCGTGGTTGGCATAACAAAGCAAACAGCACATCATATTCATATTCTTCCTACGCGAAAAATCCCATGACAAGATTTTATCTTGAGTAAGCAACTTCCGCCTCATGATTAGCCACATTAAAAACGCATAACGGGGGATGCATTGAGGGAACCAAACAATACGACTCCAATCGACCTCCCCAACCTGATGACGAACCGAATCCCAAGCACGCGAGGAAGAAAAATCAAAACAAGTTGTCACCATGCCGCCACATAAATTTATCCGGTTTATTCGGCACCAAACTCAGCTGATCAAGCTGATTAAGACCCGGATAGGAAACCCTCCATTCATTCGGCCAATTCCATGAATTAGAAGAATAAAGATCCGACACTTTAGAACCCATTCAAACCCCGCGTTAGCAATGACTCTAGGAGAAATGATAGCATCCAAAGGCCCTAACTCACTCCACGAATCAAACCATGCTGAAGTATTCACCCCATTACCAATCTTGGTCCATATAAACTTCCTTATAATCGGCCGAATCTGAAGCAACTTTCTCCAAGACCAGTAGCTTGAAGACGGAACTCTACACGCCCAAAAACTCTTTCCTTTAAGCCTGTAAGAGTGAACCCATTCAACCCACAAGGATCTACGATTCGGAAGAATAATCCAAATATGAGTTGTCATGAGAGCCATGTTAACATCCCCAATCCGACGAATACCTAAGCCACCTTCATACTTAGGAACACAAACCGAATTCCACGACACTTTAGCCCGCCCTTTTTGAAATGCACTGTCATGGGACCATAAAAAATTCCGCATCAAAGCCTCCAACTGAAGAGTTACCCGAGACGGTAATATGAAAACAGACGACCAGTATATGTGCATAGAAGACAACACAGAAATAATCAGTTGCAACCTGCCTGCAAATGAGAGCAATTTATTCCTCCAATGCAAAATCCGCTTTTCCAGTTTCTCCACCAGCACATAACAATCCTTATGGAGCAACCTTGAAGAGATAAGTGGCACACCAAGATACTTCACAGGTAAAGAACCCTCCTTAAACGGCATAATATTCAAAATAGCATTTTTCACATATGAAGGCACGTTTGAGAAGAACACTGTACTTTTCTGCACATTAGGCGACAAACCAGACATTTTCGAAAACGAATCAAGGGACTTCATAATGCATCTGGCCGAAGCAATCTCACCTTTCGCGAATATAAACAAATCGTCCGCAAAACAAAGATTAATAATACGCTGACGCTCACACTTATTGTGGAATTTAAATGAAGAGTCAATCCTTACCGAATGTTGAAGGATCGCCGTGAGCACCTCCATAACCAACGTGAACAAATAAGGAGAGACCGGATCACCTTGCCGTAGACCCCGATTACCCTTAAAGTAACCATGAACTTTCCCATTAACACAAACTGAATACGTAGTAGTGGAAACACATAGCATGATCCAACGAACCATCTTTTGGTGAAAACCGAACCCAATCAAAACATCGTTGAGATAATTCCAATCAACCGTGTCATAAGCCTTCTGAATATCAACTTTAAAGGCACATTTAGGAGGCCCGATATTACGATGATAATTATGCATCAGCTCCTGCGTTAACAAAATGTTATCGGAGATTTTTCTACCTGGAACAAAAGCTGACTGGTTGATGCTAACAATATCATCCAAACCCACTTTAACACGATCAGCCACTATCTTGCTAATGCATTTATACAACACATTGCAACAAGCAATCGGACGATAGTCCGTCACCATAACTGGAGAAGGGGACTTAGGAAGAAGAACAATAAGTGTATGGGACTTAGGAAGAAGAACAATAACTGGAGAAGGCCACTTCACTACCCACAATGTGCCATGCCCCTTTAAAAAATCCAGCAGTAAAACCATCGAGCCCCGGAGCTTTGTCTGAACCAATGGAAAACATCGCCTTCTTAACCTCTTCAACTGTAACCGATCTAGCCATATGCGCCGCAACATCGACATCCAAAGTTGTAGAAAATAAATCAGGGGACGTACACAGAGACGTGTCTCCCGGGCAGCCCAAAAAATTTTGATAGTGTTTAACGAACGCTTCCTGAACCGCATCACCTTCATACACCTTCCCGCTAGTATCCTGAATAACATCAATATGATTATAATGAATCTTGTTTTTGAGAACCGAATGAAAAAATGCCGAATTTGAATCCTCGGCCGCCAACCAGTCCACTTTGGACTTTTGCTTCAAAAATCTATCCTCATCTAGAAGGGCTTCTTGATAAACACGTCGGGTACTAGCCTCTTCCTCTCGCAACGACATAGAAGACGGATCAATATCAACGTTGTGCTGAATCTCATCAAGCTTAGCCCTCAGATCTTGAACTTTCTTATGCAGATTTCCTTGCTGAAAGAGTAAAACTCTAAGCGGAGATTTAAGCAATCGAAGCTTCTTAACCACCGAAAATTGCGGCACACCTCTAATACTCGTATCCCAAATTCGCTTAACAATGACTAAAAAATCAGGCTTATGTGTTCGGCTCTTGAAGCATCAACTTGATCGTCATCCACATACAAGCAATACCTAGAAACCAGAAATTTTGACAAATATTAGTATTAGAAATCTTAGAGAATTTTTAAAATCGAACTACGCTCAAACACGGATCCGATTATCTAAGTTATAAAAAGTTCAACATTCGTAACAGGGCTCTACCGTAACTTACGGTGGCCACCGTAAGTTACGGTAGCCGCTGGGCAATACTGAACTGCCGTAAGGCAGTAGCAATCTGCCGTAACACTTTATTCTCTACCGTAAGTTACGGTAACGGTAGTTGCTGTAGTTTTGCTATTTTGTCTATTTTGGTCGTTTTACCCAAACCCAAGTCTCGGGTTCCTCATCTTCAACACTCACGCTCCCATTACCGGTTTGCGTGTTTAGTAATTCGCTACTCATCACTCGGGCTCAAAATCTACAAGTATGGTACTACCGTTGTACGATTCATACCTTCTCTCAATGACCCGTTTAGTTTACTCTTATGGACTTCATCATTCAAACAAACTGTCACACCCCCAAAATCCACACGCGGAGTATCACCGCTTGGAGGCATGACTTACCAGGATCAAGCCGCCAATCATATTGAACAATGTAAGTAGTAAATATAAATCAACCAGATAATAAATGCTGCTCATGCTCCTCCTGACTCTTAGAATAGATCAGGATGTCGTCGATGAAGACAATAACAAACTTGTCCAGGTAAGGCTTGCACACCCTGTTCATGAGGTCTATGAAGACCGCAGGTGCGTTTGTCAATCCGAAAGGCATAACCAGGAACTCGTAATGTCCATAGCGAGTCCTGAATGCGGTCTTAGAGATGTCCTCGTCACGGACTCTCAATTGATGGTAGCCTGACCTCAGGTCAATCTTCGAATAGTAGCTCGACCCTTGCAATTGGTCGAACAAGTCGTCAATGCGTGGAAAAAGGATAGCGATTCTTCACGATCACCTTGTTGAGTTCACGATAGTCAATGCACATTCTGAAGGTACCGTCTTTCTTCTTCACAAATAACACTGGAGCTCCCCAGAGCGAAGAGCTAGGACGTATGAAACCCTTTTCCAAGAGTTCTTGTAGCTGTGCAGATAGTTCTTCCAACTCTGACGGAGCTAAGCGATAGGGGGCTCGAGCTATGGGCGCTGCTCCAGGAGCTAGTTCAATTTGGAATTCGACCTGGCAATGAGGCGGTAGCCCAGGTAATTCCTCAGGGAACACTTAAGGAAAATCACGTACTACAAGAATATCCTCGATTTTCTTCTCTTTCGCTGATGTGTCAGTAACGAGGGCTAGTATAGCAGTGTGGCCCTTCCGCAAACACTTCTGGGCCTCTAGGAAAGAGATGATGCCCACCACAGCACCACTCATGTCGCCTTGAATCACGAGAGGTTCCTGACCGGAACGAGGAATACGGACAATCTTCTCTTTACATAGGATCTCTGCTTGCTGTTGGGATAACCAATCCATCCCAATGACAATGTCGAAACTACCCAGAACTATAGGAATAAGATCGATAGAGAAGGTCTGACCAGCCAAAACGATGTTACAACCCTTGACTATGTGCGTGGCTTCTAAACTCTTACCATTAGCTAACTCTACGACATGCTTGGTGTTTAAAGGAGTTGGTGTACGTTTAAGCATTTGACTAACTTTTAAAGACACATAACTAGTATCCGCACCCGAATCAAATAATACAGTAACATAAAAGTCGTCGAGAAGGAACTTACCCATCTCTATGTTAGGATCATTCCTTGCATCACCCTGACCTAGCACGAACGCACGACCCCTAGCACCGTTGTTTCCATCATTGTTTCCCCCGTTGTTGTTCCCATTGCCCTGATCATTGTTGTTGTTGTTCTGGTTTCTGTTTAACTGTGGGCAGTCTCGCTTGAAGTGACCTTCAGCACCACACTGAAAGCATCCCCTGTTGCCTCGCTGCTGTTGCTGCTACGGGTTCTGTGGTGCTGGTGGTTGTTGTTGCTGGTTCTGATTCGCAGGTCCTGAACTCCTGCAATCCTTAGCTTCATGACCTATCTTGAGACACCGCTGACAACGACCCTTGTTGCACTGACCACTATGGTGCCTATTGCATCTGTTGCACCTTGGGTGATTTCCTCGATATCCACCCTGCCCGTGACTACCAGAAGACTGCTGATTGGGGCTCTGGTAGTCATCAGTCTTTCGCTGCTGCGCTTGGGACTGAACCGATGTTGAACCCTTGCTCGAGGTTCCATCCCATTTTCTCTTGTTGTCACTGGGAGTAGCAGTAGTGGTAGCGGTAGTAGTAGCACTGATACGTTTAGGCAGCCTGTTCTGTTCCACTGCCTGGTCTGTGAGACGATGAGCTAAACGAGTAATATCCTGGATGGTAGCAAGGTTGGCCGATGTCACATAACTTTGAATTTCTGGTACTAAGCCTCTAAGGTACAGCTCTATACGCTTGATGGGAGGGTCCACCATAGTTGGACACAAGATGGCCAGCTCGTTTGACCGTTTCGTATACGCCTCTATTTCTAACCCCATCATCTTCAGGTTAAAGAACTCCACTTCCAGCTTGTGGATGTCATCACGACTACAGTATTCCCGTTTGACCAGTTCCTTGAAATCGTTCCATGGGGTGGCATTGGCAGCCGCCAACCCCAGCATCTGAACTTGCGCATTCCACCAAGTCAGCGCGATGCCTTCGAGAGTACCAGTGGCATACTTCAGCCTTCGTGCCTCAGGGCATTCACACATTTCGAAGACTGACTCGAGCTTCTCGAACCAGTGGAGAAGTCCAACTGCTCCTTCTGTGCCACTGAAAGTGCTAGGACGACAGTCCATGAAAGTTTTGAACGTGCATGCAGGCTGCTGAGCAAACTGGCCTGTTGTGTAGACAAGAGGGAATAAAAATTAAACACGAGAGTTGGTTTGAGAGAGTAGGATCTGAAGATCCAAGAGTAAGTTGCCATAGCAGGTTATACCTCCTGCCTGAGCGGCGGCGAGGGCCTCAGCAACTCGTTCATTGATCAAAGCCGTCAACTGGGCTTGAGTTAGGTTAACGCGTCTAGCCATGATCGTCATACCATAGAAAACATGGGTAAGAAGAGGTTCGCGAAAGTGCGATGACAGAAGAGTGTAAGCATGCATGTAAAACAATAGTCGCTACGTTTATCTAAGCATACCATGAGCAAAGTTCTATGTAATCTACCAAGTAGGCAATGTAACCATAAATCATATCACCTAGAATGTTGAGTCTTGCACGTGGAGCGAAGCGTCGTTGTGGATCGTTGAGCATTGTACAGGTTATAGTCTGGTTTTAACAAAAACTTTTTCCCCTTATTAAAACCAAGTTCACTATAACCAATGGCTCTGATACCAACCTGTGACACCCCCAAAATCCACACGCGGAGTATCACCGCTTGGAGGCGTGACTGACCAGGATCAAGCCGCTAATCATATTGAACAATGTAAGTAGTAGATATAAATCAACCAGACAATATGAAAGGTGTTCAAAACCAAAACATAGTCAAGTGTTTAGCAGAAGCATAACTGTAAAACCCAATGTAAGTATTAAGTACGAAATAAGGTAATGTATTTAGCATGGCACACACTGCCATGTCCCACAACGACCGCCCCTCCCTGTGCAAGCTCCATGAGTACCTAACGACTTGCAAGGCATGTAGCAACGAATCAACAACAAAGTTGAGCGAGTTCACAGTGGGTTGTTTAGTTATAGCATTCCTTTCGTAAATCGTATGTTCGTTTGTTTCCCATGTATCGTGTTAATTAGTATCGCGGTCTCCCAGACATGTTTACGAAGATTAGTGGGGGCTTCCCATATATTACTAGACCACGTGTATCGACTGCTACGAAAATGTAAGAGGTGCCCTAAGTCAATGTCTATCAGCATTGACCCTTTGCCCATAGTCCCTTAGTACACGCCCGTCCGACTGGCACGGTGTGAGGTTTGTTAAACCTAATAGCGCTATTAACTAATGACCCGCTCGCCATAGGCCTCGGCGATTAAGTCGATAAATGAGGGACTTAAAGTGATAGAGTTGATGGTCTTATGATCGTACGTATCCTGTTGTATGGGGAATACGCAAGTTTGTAGTTACCGTTCAGTGTCTTTAACCCATTCCCAACCCTTGGGAATCCCATGCCTTGGATAGAGTGTGAACTCACCTTGGTTTGCTCGGCAGATACACGAAAAGGTTACTTGAGTAATAAGGGGTCAACCACGTCCTAACATGGTTACCATACAAGTCAGGTCTAGGTTCAAGTAATGCACGTATGTTTACACATAAGCTAACAGGTTTCGAACATGTCTTGATTATGGCAAACATATATTGTCACACTAACAGTCATAATATAACATTTTCATGCTTGTGCGATTCAAAAGGTTTGGGCTCGCACAAGTCTAACAGTCTTGTGCGATTCACCCATTGAAGCCCAAAGATATCCGGCCCAACATGTTGTGCGTTTAGCACAGCCTTGTGCGATCCACAACATGTTGTGCGATCCAACATAAACCCGGCCCAAATAGTTAAAAGTCTAATCAGCATACTCGGCCCAAATAACGTAAGCAGCCCAACAGGCATACAGTCCAACGAATAAGCATGAGTCTTGTGCGGTCTGGATGGTCTTGTGCGACTGACCGATCCTTGTGCGATTGGGATTGGGCTTTGAGGCCCAATCAACATAATAAAGTCCAACAATGTGTGTGGCCCAAGACTTGTGCGATCGGCACGGTCTTGTGCGATCCACAGGTCTTGTGCGATCATGCAGTCCTACGTTGTACATAGCGTATTAACAGTTGCACTAATCTTGTGCGGTTGTCTTGTGCGACAAGAGCTTGTTCGATCGGATCAGATCTTGTGCGATCTGATCTTGTGCGACCGACAAGCTTGTGCGATTGTAGTATATCTCCTTAAATCATGCAAGTCAGTTACTGATTTCAATCAATTCGTTTGACCAATTATAACAGTTTCCATAATTGCAATTTATCAATCAACACGATTACAGTTTCTAACCAATCCCTTAATCGATCAAACAAGGGTTTTTAGCATCAAATCTCTAAGAACCCTAATCATATACAAAACTTAACAACGATTATAACATTAACCCGGCTCATATTCTTGATTACTAGCATACATCCTATCATGACAGCACAATAAGTCACCCTAACGTAAACATATTACAGCCGATTAACAAGCATTTGGTTTTCATTCATCAATAACAAATCCAATTCATACTAACACAGCCAAACCATACGGATCAAAACACATATATGGCCGATTACATTCATTCATGTTCAATCGCATATCATTCATGAATCATTACATACTTCACAATATCACCTAACGAATAATAACCATGAATTACTAAGCGGTTATGAGGTAAAACAAGGATGGTCCGAATCAAGAAATCTTCAAGAGATGGGGTATATTGTCGTCGACTTCGAGAGAGAGGAGAGAGCTAGGGTTTGCGTGAGTGTGTTGTGTGTTTTGTAACAAACTGAGAAACAAAACTCCCTAAGGATATGTGTATGCGTATGAAGGGGTGGGCCGAATCCATTATGGGCTGTCCTTTTGGTTCGAGTGCAAAAAGTATGGCCCGAATGGGCTTGTGCGATAGGGTTAAGGTTGTGCAATTTGGGTTACATACATTCACATAATACAAAAACATAACATTCAATTAATCAACAAAGTTCACGTAATCACATACTGTTTAAACAAATTACATCGAAGCACACAAAGAGAGGTTTGAAATACGGGTTGTCACACAAACCAACACGCTAAATTCTCGTATTCTAATATGTCAATTATTTATCAATAACAAAAGATCAATTAATCATATTATGAAGCATTATCCATGCTTTAATTGATTATTCGACCCGTTTGGCTCATCTACGGAATCCTCCAATATGATGACTACCAACGAGATCAAATCAATTCTTGACCCATTATTCAATTTAGCGAACATTATCGCTTTAAAATCAACACACAACATTTATTCTACAATTCAATTACACATATGCTAATTATTAAAATTTACCCAATGTAACGAATCAAGTTACATACCTTCAATGCACGCCTTTCAAACGCAAGTCACCACCGGCTTGTCCGCTCGACGCTCCGGTATCTTTTCCTATAGAGTTCAACCATAACTTGTTTAGAACTCCTTTTCAATTATACATTACATAATCCGCCCAAACATCACAATACACGTTTTTAACTTAATTTTTTGTTTCGAGCCTTCTTTGAGGCATTTTTACAAACACTTAACGGGCAGAATTTTACATCTTTTATTTTCTAATTTATGGATTGCTACTTAGCCTTGATTAACATCAATTGAGCTTTTACATATAGAATTACACATCATATTTTCAGAATTCAGTTTCTATGCATCAATTTACACTAGATTAGCATTCCATACCCTAGTGTTCATTATTTTCTCACAAAACTCATGAATGACCTTCAATATACTCATGAAATTTCCAGAATTTAGGCATGATTTCACATGTTATTGTCTAGGTTTTACTCCTAGACACTATATCATCTCTATTCAATCCAAATAGCAAACTTGCAACATCAAATTTCGGATTTCCCAAATTCATGAGAATTTCAAACAGAGAATAAACATCAAATTTTACATACCTTACAGCCCTCTTGCAACGAGGATCACTAATCTCAAGTCGGATTTCGTTTTGGATCAGATTTGGACCTTCAATTTATGAGTTTTGTGATGAACTAGGGCTTTGGGGGAGCTTGGGGTCGCCCCTGCTTCTGATCGTTTTCAACACACACAAAACAAGTGTGTTTGATTTTAATTTGTTTTGTTTTATTAAAAATTAGTTTTCATTTTAACACTTTTGGCCCTTAAACTTTCATTCTCTATTTGTTTTAACTCTTAACTACTCATAAGTAATCAACTAACTAGGTTAGTCTCATTCCTAGTTAGTTTATTTTACTAATTATTTGCAATCTAATTTGCAAATTTAAGAATTCATATTTTCGGGATGTTACAAGTCCACCCCCCTTAAAAAGGGTTTCGTCCCCGAAACCGAAGTACGTACCAAATGATGTAGGGTAGAGACGTCGCATCTCCTCTTCGGACTCCCACGTAGTGTCCGAACCTTTCCTATGCTCCCACTTGATCTTGACTTGGTCGATTTGTTTGTTTTGCAAGCGCTTGACCTTTCGATCTAGAATCTCCAATGGTCTTACCGCATAATTCAGGCTATTATCCACCTCGATATCGTCGTAGTGGATATAGGCTGTCTCTTCCGCTAGACATTTCCGCAATTGCGACACGTGAAGCGTGCCATGTATTCCACTCAACTCTTCCGGTAGCTCGAGGCGATAAGCCACCTTGCCAACTCATTTGATGATTTTAAATGGCCCGATAAACCTTGGGCTTAGTTTCCCCCTTTTTTGAATCTGATCACTCCTTTCCATGGGGAAACCTTTAACAAAACCATTTCGCCTACCTGAAGTTCGATCGGTCTTCATCTTTTGTCGGCATAAGACTTTTGCCTATCTTGGGCAGCTTTCAAGTGGGCTCGCACCACTTCAATTTTCTCGTTAGTGGCCTGAATTATGTCTTTATGTGCCAATTCCCGCGGACCCACTTCACCACAATACACCGGGGTTCTGCATTTTCTACCGTATAGCATCTCGTAAGGCGCCATGCCGATACTCGAATGGTAACTATTGTTATACGAAAATTCAGCCAGAGGTAGATAAACATCCCAACTTCCACCGAAGTCGATGATACATGCCCGCAACATATCCTCTAGCGTCTGTATTGTTTTTCACTCTGCCCATCCGTCTGAGGATGGTAGGCGGTGCTAATGAAGAGTTTTGTTCCCATTTTTCTTGAAAATCTCGCCAAAATTTTGAAGTAAACTGGGTATCTCTATCCGACACAATAGATACCGGTACTCCGTGACGCGCCACTATTTCGTTTGTATATACCTCTGACATCTTTTCCGAAGTATATGTCTCGCGTATAGGAATAAAATGGGCACTCGTCGTCAATCTATCCACAATCACCCATATAGCATCAAATCCCTGAATCGTTTTAGGTAGTTTGGTCAGTAGGTCCATAGTGATATGTTCCCATTTCCAAACCGGGATCTCCAAAGGTTGTAGTTTCCCGTAAGGTTTCTGGTGTTCTGCCTTGACTTGTAAGCAAGTCAGGCACTTCTCCACATATTTCACCATATCCCTCTTCATTCCGGGCCACCAATAATTTTGTTTCAGATCGTTATACATCCTGGTTGCACCCGGATGAATAGAATATCGGGATTTATGGGCTTCATCAAGTAGTAGCGCCTTCACCCCACAAGTATTTGGAACCCATATTCTTCCGGATCGAGTCTTCAACCCGTTCTTTCCATCCGACAAGTCTTCTAACTGGCCGATTATTCTTTCCTTCTTCCAGTTCTCCTCTTTTACTGCTTCTACTTGCGCCTCTCGGATACGTTCAAATATACCCGAGGTCACCACAAGCTGCATTGACCTTACTCGTATTGGGACATAGTCCGCTTTTCTGCTCAGAGCATCCGCCACCACATTTGCCTTTCCGGGGTGGTAGTGTATTTTGCAGTCGAAATCCTTCACCGTTTCCAACCATCGTCTCTGATGCATATTTAACTCCTTCTGATCGAAGAAATATTTTAAGCTTTTGTGATCGGTGAATATGGTGCACTTTACCCCATATAAATAGTGCCTCCATATTTTTAACACAAATACCACCGCAGCCAATTCAAGATCGTGCGTGTCACACCCCCAAAATCCCACACGCGGAGTACCACCGCTTGGAGGCGTGACTGACCAGGATCAAGCCACCAATTATATCAAACATAGCAATTAATAACAACCATAGACATAATTGATGTTCAAAACCAAACATGGTATATGTAGCGGAAGCATTTAGGCAAAACCCAAGCATAAGTGTTAACGTATGAAATATCATAAAAGTTTAGTAAGCATTCATGAATCCTTGTCCACAACGTCCCGCTCCTCCTTGTGCAAGCTCCATAAAGTACCTAAGGTCCTGCAAGGCATGCAGCAAATAATCAACAAACTAGTTGAGCGAGTTCACAGAAAGTAAATGCGTAATAGTATGTTCATGAGTATCAAGTGGCTCTACTGGGCCAGTATAGGTTCCTATTGGTGGGGGCTTCCCATGTCATTAATCCACTAGACTATGCGTAACCATAAGTGTTCTTCACAACCGAGAACAGTAATACGTACAAGTTTACGCAGGATTTACGTAAGTATCCTTCTCAACCGAGGATAGGGTACGTGGGGGTTTACGTAGGTTTTACGTAAGTGCCTGACACAACCGAGGCCGTAGTGAATATCCGTTCACGCAGGTTTTACGTGAGTATCCTTCACAACCGAGGATAGCAAGTAGCATAAGTGTACGCAGGATTTACGTACGTGTCCTGCACAACCGAGGACGATGGTATGGTAGTCTAGTAATGGTACCCGAATGAATCTATTCAACCTTAACAATCCAACCCAATTCCCAACCCAGGAATCCCATGCCTTGGCTGTGTGAACTCACCTTGGTTTGCTCGGCAGATACACAAAGAGCACAGATAAGCTAGTAAATGGTCAACCACGTCCTATTATGGTTATAATACAAGTCAGGTCTTGACTTAGATAATACACGTTTGTTTCACATAGTCTAGCACGTTACTAATCACGTATACATCATGGCAACGTTTGACAGTTAAGTAATACAAGTAACAATCACAACACATATACTTGTACGATTAGAATAAGCCCAATAGTACCCGGCCCAACGATATAGCAGTCCAACCGAATATACTTATGGCCCAAAACATTAATCATTCAATTGCATAAGTCCAATTATTTGGCCCAATTGATTGGGCTCGTGACAGTGTAGGTCCAAAACAGTGTACGAGCATAACTGGTCTCGAGTCGCAACCAGCGATCTCGAGTCGCAACAGAGGGTTTCGAGTCGCAACAGAAGATTACGAGTCGCAACGGTGGTTTCGGCTTGTCATGGTCTGGTTACGAGTCGCAACGGGAAGGTCCCGAGTCGCAACGGGACTCGCAACCATGGTCTCGTGTTGTGCTGTTTGTGGTCTCGAGTCGGGATCATGAGGTCTCGACTCGCAATCTGTGTCGCAACCAAGTGTGTAACAGTTTTCCTGATTTCAAGCAGATCGGTTACAACATTTATGCAAATCAATTATCACTATCAGTTTCCAAATTAACCACTATCAATTAACAGTTTCTCTTTCAAGCAATTATCGATCAAACAGGATTTCTAGTACTAAATCCGTATGAACAACAACATGAACAACACTTAAACAATTCATCAAGAACCATACAACATTTATACCAAATCATCTAGCCATTCTATCAACCGGTTTTTATATAAACAAACATCCAAATCCTGTGAACTAGTACCCGATTATCACATCATCAACAACCATAAAATTAATACATGAAAGCCGATTTACAAGAACATACATACGTAGATCATATAGTTCATCAAATCATCAACCCTAATCATTCAAATCTAAGCATGTACTCGTACAATAAGCAAAACAATACAAACACTAACCGAGATGTGGAAATCGGTTGAATGGGTGCCGTCGGGTTTCCAAGCAAAACGAGAGAGAGAGAGAGAGCAAGTCGCCTAGGGTTTGTGTGTGTGATAATGTGTTTTGTAACAATGAGAGAACAAAACCTCCTAGCTTGGTTTAGTGTTTGCGAGTGGGGAGTGGGCCGAGCCCAACTCGGTGCTCACTAATCCGAATGCAAAGTGTAGAGCCCAAAAGACTTGTGCGGTCCAAAGGTGTTGTGCGATTCGGGTTTCCAAGTGTTGTGCGGTTTAATACATACATGCACACATAATACACATAAACAAAACATTCATTAATTCATATAATTCAGTTCTCACAAGCACGTAACGTTACATCAAAGCAAGTCTAAAGTCCGAGTTGTCACATTATCCCCAACTAATTGGAAATTTCGTCCCGAAATTTGGTATGCACTCACTGAGGAAGCTAGGTAAACTGTATTGTTTCACTGATTTTCCTGGGGTGTCACATCCTCCCCCCGTTGATCTGGAATTTCGTCCCAAAATTCCGAAGTAGTAGCTTCAGCCTCAGCAGTGGTTGTACTGTTCGCGAACAATTGGGGGTACTTTTCTGTCATCCTGTCTTCGCGTTCCCAGGTGTACTCTGGGCCACGTTTGGAGTTCCAACGAACTCGAACAAGAGGGATTCTCTTGCTTTTGAGGACCTTCACATCCCGGTCCGTGATTTCAACTGGTTCCTCGACGAACTGCAACCGCTCGTCGATGGTGAGTTCCTTAAAAGGAATGATGAGGGTTTCATCTGATAGGCACTTCTTTAAGTTCGACACGTGAAAGACATTGTGAACTGCTCCGAGTTCAGCTGGTAGGTTCAACTTGTAGGCTACTTTGCCTATCTTCTCAATGATTTCGAACGGTCCGACGTACCGCGGATTTAGTTTGCCCCTTTTGCCAAAACGTACCACACCCTTCCAGGGTGAGACTTTCAATAATACCCGGTCCCCGACCTGAAATTCCAAAGGCTTTCTACGCTTGTCCGCGTAGGCTTTCTGACGGTCGCGTGCTGCCGCCATGCGTTGTCGTATCTGTGCTATCTTTTCTGTGGCGTCCACTACAATCTCTGGACCCGTATTCTGACTATCCCCCACCTCTGCCCAACAGAGAGGTGACCGGCATTTACGTCCGTACAATGCCTCGAATGGAGCGGCTTGAATGCTGGTGTGATAACTATTATTATACGAGAACTCCACCAAAGGGAGGTGTTTTTCCCAGCCGTTGCCGAAATCAATAACGCATGCCCGAAGCATGTCTTCTAGAGTTTGGATCGTTCGCTCAGACTGCCCATCCGTCTGAGGGTGATATGCTGTGCTCATGTCTAATCGTGAGCCGAAAGATTTGTGCATCGCTTGCCATAGCTCTGACGTGAATCGTGCATCGCGATCCGAAATGATGGACGTGGGCACCCCGTGCCTCGAAACAACTTCTTTAAGATAAACGTCTGCGAGAGTGGAGAACTTATCCGTTTCCTTTATAGGTAGGAAGTGTGCAGACTTGGTGAGTCGATCCACGATCACCCATATGGTATCATTCCCACGCTGGGATCTAGGTAGGCCTGTAACGAAATCCATGGAAATTTCTTCCCATTTCCATTGAGGTATCTTAGGCTGCTGAAGTAGACCAGCTGGTTTCTGATATTCAACCTTGACTCTCGCACAGGTCAAGCACTTTCCAACATACGTAGCAATGTGGGCCTTCATGCTAGGCCACCAATAAGTAGTGCTGATGTCGTGGTACATTTTGTCCGACCCTGGATGTACCGAGTAGCGAGACTTGTGAGCTTCGTCCATTACAAGTTCGCGTAGACCGCCATAAAGTGGGACCCAAATACGCCCCGTTACATAGTAGGCGCCGTCTGCCTTCTGTTCCATTTGCTGTCGTGAGCCGCGTAAGGCTTCAGCCTTGACGTTTTCGGGCTTCAATGCTTCTATCTGAGCATTTCGTATCTGTGCAGGAAGGCTAGACTGAATCGTAAGCTGTAGCGCTCGCACGCGCCGTGGTAGAGTGTCTTTCCGACTGAGGGCATCTGCCACAACATTGGCTTTGCCTGGATGATACTTGATAGCGCATTCGTAATCGTTGAGTAGCTCGACCCATCGCCGTTGACGCATGTTCAAATCCTTCTGCTTAAGAATATGCTCGAGACTTCTGTGATCGGTGTAAATCGTGCACTTGGTACCGTACAGGTAGTGTCGCCATATCTTAAGCGCGAAAACAACAGCTCCCAGCTCTAAATCGTGCGTCGTGTAGTTCCGTTCATGAATCTTTAGTTGACGGGAGGCGTAGGCAATAACTTTATCCCGCTGCATCAATACACAACCCAGACCCTGTATTGATGCGTCACAATATACCACGAAGTCATCCGTGCCCTCTGGCAATGAGAGAATAGGTGCGCTGCAAAGCCTATCCTTTAGATACTGAAAAGCAGTTTCCTGCGTGTTGCCCCAACAGTAGGTGACACCCTTCTGTGTCAGTAGTGTAAGTGGTTGCGCGATCTTGGAGAAGTCTTTGATAAACCGTCTGTAGTAACCTGCCAAACCCAAGAATTGGCGTATTTCTGTCGGTGTACGCGGTGCATGCCAGTTTCTGATCGAATCTACCTTGGATGGATCGACATGGATCCCATCCCTGTTCACCACATGGCCTAAGAAGTGGACTTCACGAAGCCAGAAGTCGCATTTAGAAAGCTTGGCGTACAGCTGTTCCTTCCGAAGGAGTTCCAATATCAGGCGAAGATGCTGCTCGTGTTCCTCCTGACTCTTGGAGTAAATCAGGATGTCGTCGATGAATACTATGACAAACTTGTCAAGATAGGGTTTGCACACCCTGTTCATAAGGTCCATAAATACAGCAGGCGCGTTCGTTAACCCGAACGGCATGACAAGAAACTCGTAGTGGCCGTAACGAGTTCTGAAGGCTGTCTTGGGGACGTCCTCATCCCGGACTCTCAGCTGATGGTACCCTGACCTTAAGTCTATCTTGGAATAGTAGCACGACCCTTGCAACTGGTCGAATAAGTCGTCGATGCGCGGAAGAGGATAACGGTTCTTCACCGTTACCTTGTTGAGTTCACGGTAGTCGATACACATCCTGAACGTACCGTCTTTCTTTTTCACGAAAAGTACTGGAGCTCCCCATGGCGAAGAGCTTGGACGAATGAAGCCCTTTTCCAAGAGCTCTTGCAGCTGTTTTGACAATTCTTCCAATTCTGATGGAGCTAGACGGTATGGTGCGCGAGCTATGGGTGCTGCTCCTGGAGCGAGCTCGATTTGAAATTCGACCTGATGATGAGGTGGTAAGCCAGGTAAGTCTTCAGGAAACACCTGAGGGTAGTCGCGTACAATTGGAATATCCTCCAATTTCTTTTCCTTTGCTGATGCGTCTGTAACGAGTGCCAAGATTGCGGTGTGACCCTTCCGCAAACATTTCTGAGCCTTCAAGAAAGAGATGATGCCAACCACAGCACCACTCTTGTCGCCTTGAACTTCAAGAGGTTCCTGACCCGAACGAGGAATGCGAATTATCTTCTCGCTGCATAAGATTTCTGCCTGGTGTTGGGATAACCAATCCATCCCAATCACGACGTCGAAGCTACCCAATACTATAGGAATGAGATCGATAGAGAAAGCTTGGCCAGCTAGGATAAGATTACAACCCTGAACTACGTGCGTGGCTTCTAGACTTTTACCGTTAGCTAACTCTACTACATGTTTGGTGGGTAAAAGTGTTGGTGCACGTTTTAGCAGTTGACACATTTTCACAGACATATAGCTTGTATCCGCACCCGAATCAAACAAAACAGTAACGTAAATATTGTCGAGGAGAAACTTACCCATAACTACGTTGGGATCGTTCACTGCGTCGCCTCGACCTAGTACGAATGCACGTCCCCTTGCTTCGTTGCCGTTGTTGTTTCCCCCGTTGTTGTTGCCATTGCCCTGATTGTTGTTATTGTTGTTGTTGTTCTGGTTCCTGTTTAACTGAGGGCAGTGCCTTTTGAAGTGACCTTTTGCCCCACACTGAAAGCATACTTTGTTGCCCTGTTGCTGATTCTGCTGTGCTTGTGGCTGCTGCTGGTTCTGATTCGCAGGACGAGGGCTTCTACAATCCTTAGCCTCATGACCCATTTTGAGGCATCTTTGACAGCGACCCTTGTTACACTGGCCACCATGATGTCTACCGCAGTTGTTGCACTTTGGGAGGTTCCCTCGATATCCGCCCTGCCTGTGATTACCCGAAGAATGCTGACTGGGACTCTGATAACTGTCAGTCTTCCGCTGCTGGGCCTGAGACTGAACTGTAGCTGATCCCTTGCTGGAATCCCCATCCCATTTTCTCTTACTGTCATTGGGAGTAGCAGGAGTAACTGAAGTAGTAACGGTAGCAGTAGCGCTGATACGTTTAGGCAGTTTGTTCTGATCCACTGCCTGGTCTGTGATGCGGTGAGCGAGGCGTTGAATCTCCTGGATGTTATCAAGATTAGCCGAAGTAACATGGCTCTGGATCTCCGGCGCCAACCCCTTGAGATACATCTCGATGCGCTTGTATGGAGGGTCTACCATAGTTGGGCATAGCACGGCTAGCTCATTAGACCGTTTAGTATACGCTTCAATCTCTGACCCAACCATTTTCAGGTTATACAGCTCGTCTTCCAGCTTGTGAATATCTTCACGAGTACAATATTCCCTCTTGATAAGTTCCTTAAAATCGTTCCAGGGTGTGGCGTTAGCAGCCGCCAACCCTAAGATCTGAACTTGGGCGTTCCACCAAGTTAATGCTATCCCTTCCAAGGTGCCAGTTGCATACTTGACCTTGCGAGCCTCAGGGCACTCGCACATTTCGAATACTGACTCTAGCTTCTCAAACCAGTGGAGGAGTCCAACTGCTCCTTCAGTGCCACTAAAGGTACTTGGACGGCAGTCCATGAAGTTCTTAAAAGTGCAGACAGGTTGCTGCGCGTGTTGACCTATTGTGTACGAATAGGACGAGATTAAATACGAGAGTTAATGCAGGATCTAAGGATCCTAGTATGAATCTATACTGCAGGGTATACTACCTGCTTGAGCAGCTGCAACTGCCGCAGCAACTTGAGCTTGAACGAGAGCCTCTAGCTGGGCTTGAGTCATGTTGATTCGTCCAGACATGATCTTCATAGTAAAAAGTAACGTGAGTGAGAGTGGTTCGCGAGTAGGGCGATGACAGAAAAGCGTAAGCACATAGGTGTTCTCATGTAATAGGATCATGTGTATCTAAGAGTAATGCGAGCAAAGTTCTAAGCAGTTCTAGCATACAGACAATAAACATAAACCTTATTACCTAGGATGTCGAGTCTTGCACGTGGAGCGAAGCGTCGTTGTGGATCGTTGAGAGCACTGTTCTGGTTATAGTCTGGTTTTAATAAAAACGTTTTCCCATATTAAAACCTAGTTCTCTATAACCAATGGCTCTGATACCAATCTGTCACACCCCCAAAATCCCACACGCGGAGTACCACCGCTTGGAGGCGTGACTGACCAGGATCAAGCCACCAATTATATCAAACATAGCAATTAATAACAACCATAGACATAATTGATGTTCAAAACCAAACATGGTATATGTAGCGGAAGCATTTAGGCAAAACCCAAGCATAAGTGTTAACGTATGAAATATCATAAAAGTTTAGTAAGCATTCATGAATCCTTGTCCACAACGTCCCGCTCCTCCTTGTGCAAGCTCCATAAAGTACCTAAGGTCCTGCAAGGCATGCAGCAAATAATCAACTAACTAGTTGAGCGAGTTCACAGAAAGTAAATGCGTAATAGTATGTTCATGAGTATCAAGTGGCTCTACTGGGCCAGTATAGGTTCCTATTGGTGGGGGCTTCCCATGTCATTAATCCACTAGACTGTGCGTAACCATAAGTGTTCTTCACAACCGAGAACAGTAATACGTACAAGTTTACGCAGGATTTACGTAAGTATCCTTCTCAACCGAGGATAGGGTACGTGGGGGTTTACGTAGGTTTTACGTAAGTGCCTGACACAACCGAGGCCGTAGTGAATATCCGTTCACGCAGGTTTTACGTGAGTATCCTTCACAACCGAGGATAGCAAGTAGCATAAGTGTACGCAGGATTTACGTACGTGTCCTGCACAACCGAGGACGATGGTATGGTAGTCTAGTAATGGTACCCGAATGAATCTATTCAACCTTAACAATCCAACCCAATTCCCAACCCGGGAATCCCATGCCTTGGCTGTGTGAACTCACCTTGGTTTGCTCGGCAGATACACAAAGAGCACCGATAAGCTAGTAAATGGTCAACCACGTCCTATTATGGTTATAATACAAGTCAGGTCTTGACTTAGATAATACACGTTTGTTTCACATAGTCTAGCACGTTACTAATCACGTATACATCATGGCAACGTTTGACAGTTAAGTAATACAAGTAACAATCACAACACATATACTTGTACGATTAGAATAAGCCCAATAGTACCCGGCCCAACGATATAGCAGTCCAACCGAATATACTTATGGCCCAAAACATTAATCATTCAATTGCATAAGTCCAATTATTTGGCCCAATTGATTGGGCTCGTGACAGTGTAGGTCCAAAACAGTGTACGAGCATAACTGGTCTCGAGTCGCAACCAGCGATCTCGAGTCGCAACAGAGGGTTTCGAGTCGCAACAGAAGATTACGAGTCGCAACGGTGGTTTCGGCTTGTCATGGTCTGGTTACGAGTCGCAACGGGAAGGTCCCGAGTCGCAACGGGACTCGCAACCATGGTCTCGTGTTGTGCTGTTTGTGGTCTCGAGTCGGGATCATGAGGTCTCGACTCGCAATCTGTGTCGCAACCAAGTGTGTAACAGTTTTCCTGATTTCAAGCAGATCGGTTACAACATTTATGCAAATCAATTATCACTATCAGTTTCCAAATTAACCACTATCAATTAACAGTTTCTCTTTCAAGCAATTATCGATCAAACAGGATTTCTAGTACTAAATCCGTATGAACAACAACATGAACAACACTTAAACAATTCATCAAGAACCATACAACATTTATACCAAATCATCTAGCCATTCTATCAACCGGTTTTTATATAAACAAACATCCAAATCCTGTGAACTAGTACCCGATTATCACATCATCAACAACCATAAAATTAATACATGAAAGCCGATTTACAAGAACATACATACGTAGATCATATAGTTCATCAAATCATCAACCCTAATCATTCAAATCTAAGCATGTACTCATACAATAAGCAAAACAATACAAACACTAACCGAGATGTGGAAATCGGTTGAATGGGGGCCGTCGGGTTTCCAAGCAAAACGAGAGAGAGAGAGAGAGAGAGCAAGTCGCCTAGGGTTTGTGTGTGTGATAATGTGTTTTGTAACAATGAGAGAACAAAACCTCCTAGCTTGGTTTAGTGTTTGCGAGTGGGGAGTGGGCCGAGCCCAACTCGGTGCTCACTAATCCGAATGCAAAGTGTAGAGCCCAAAAGACTTGTGCGGTCCAAAGGTGTTGTGCGATTCGGGTTTCCAAGTGTTGTGCGGTTTAATACATACATGCACACATAATACACATAAACAAAACATTCATTAATTCATATAATTCAGTTCTCACAAGCACGTAACGTTACATCAAAGCAAGTCTAAAGTCCACATGTAGGACACGGCTTGTCTTTGAAGCGGCATTCTCCCTTGTGTCCTTTTCCACACACTTTACAGCTAGGTGACCCACCTTTAGCATCAACCTTCTTTCCCGACTCTCCAGTTCGAGCTTTCTTTGTAGGGCTTGGATTCACATCCTGTGACCTTCGCTCACCCCTTTCTACTTGTTTCTTCAACTCAATTTCCCGTTCCCGAGCAACGTTTATGATCTCGGTAAGAGTCTCGAATTTTGAAGGAGTCATAAACTCCCGATACTCGGCGCTCAGCATGTTATAGTAATAGTATATCTTCTGCTCTTCATTTGTCACCAGTTCATTGCAAAACTTCATCTTATCCATAAATGTCGTCGTTATCTTGTCTATGGTCTCACCCTTGTGCCTAAGTTGCATGAATTCTTCCTTGATTTTATTAATAACCGCCTTGGGACTATGATGTTTAAGGAATGGCGTCTTAAACTCTTCCCATGACAGGCCCTTGCCGCTTCGGCCCCTATCTCATTCTTTTTATTATCCCACCAATCTTTGGCTTGCCCTCTCAACTGACCCGTTCCGTAAGCAACGAAGTCAGTTTCGTCGCAATGGGTCCTTTCAAACACCCCTTCAATGTCGCCCAACCATCTTTGGCAAATTATCGGGTCAATCTCCCCGTTGTAGATTGGCGGTTTACACGCCATAAATTCTTTGTATGAACACCCTTTTCGTTCTCTCGATTTCTCTTTCATAAGGTTGACACTATCCTCCAACCTTTTAACTCGCTCCTCGACAAGTGACAACACCGTATTTTGAATTTTGTCTATAAACCCGGATAGACTACCTTCAATTGCCTTCCCTACTTCTTCGGCAATTATCTCTTTCATTTGTTCGGTGCTTGTCTGCACCGGATCATCCTCGTTTCTTTCCGACATCTTGAAACTGAAATGTTTACATTAAACGTTAAACATTTCATTTATAACATTGCTTTATTTGTTTCGGTTTAGCCAAGTTCGTAACTTGCTTTAACCGTTTACTTTTGGTGCACTTTCCGGGTTTGAGTGAGTTAGCACACTCTTCCCATGCATATTAATTTACATCTCATTTCTTATATAAGATATAATCTACTAAAATAATAATTTAATTCTTACCGGACGATAGATCAAGCTTGAACCGAGCACTTTGTTGACAACCTTAAGCTCTGATTACCAACTTGTAACACCCGACCACTTATTTAATTATTTTAATCATATGAAATGTGGAATTAAGAAAACAAAATTTAAACTAACAAAAAACTTAGTTGGTAAACTAAGTTATACTTCATCATAGAGATTAACATAGTCATTTAACTAGTTTCAAACATAAAAGATTCAGTAATGTTTACAAAACTACATAAATTAACTAGATTCATTTAGTGCGGAAGCATCCAACATTTCATGTTCGGCTCTTGAAGCATCAACTTGATCGTCATCCACATACAAGCAATACCTAGAAACTGGAAATTTTGACAAATATTAGTATTATAAATCTTAGAGAATTTGTAAAATCGAACTACGCTCAACAACGGATCCGATTATCTAAGTTATACAAAGTTCAACATTCGTAACAGGGCTCTACAGTAACTTACTATGGCCACCGTAAGTTACGGTATCCGCTGGGCAATACTGAACTGCCGTACGGCAGTAGCAATCTGCCGTAACACTTTATTCTCTACCGTAAGTTACGGTGATACCGTAACTTACGGTAGTCGCTGTAGTTTTGCTATTTTGTCTATTTTGTTTGTTTTACCCAAACCAAGTCTCGGGTTCCTCATTTTCAACACTCACGCTCCCATTACCGGTTTGCGTGCTTAGTAATTCGCTACCCGTCACTCGGGCTCAAAATCTACAAGTATGGTACTACCGTTGTCCGATTCATACCCTCTCTTAATGACCCGTTTAGTTTACTCTTATGGACTTCATCATTCAAACAAACCATCATGCTAAATTCTCGTATTCTGATATGTCAATTATTTATCAATAACAAAAGTTCAATTAATCATATTATGAAGCATTATCCATGCTTTAATTGATTATTCGACCCGTTTGGCTCATCTACGAAATCCTCCAATATGATGACTACCAACGAGATCAAATCAATTCTTGACCCATTATTCAATTTAGCGAACATTATCGCTTTAAAATCAACACACAACATTTATTCTACAATTCAATTACACATATGCTAATTATCAAAATTTACCCAATGTAACGAATCAAGTTACATAACTTCAATGCACGCCTTTCAAACGCAAGTCACCACCTGCTTGTCCGCTCGACGCTCCGGTAT